>NC_091317.1:35055826-35078326 GCF_038502225.1 Cherax quadricarinatus | reverse complement strand
GGTGACAGTACACCACACTACAGGTGATCTTGGTGACAGTACACCACACTACAGGTGATCTTGGTGACAGTACACCACACTACAGGTGATCTTGGTGACAGTACACCACACTACAGGTGACCTTGGTGACGGTACACCACACTACATGTGACCTTGGTGACAGTACACCAAAATACAGGTGACCTTGGTGACAGTACACCACACTACATGTGATCTTGGTGACAGTACACCACACTACATGTGACCTTGGTGACAGTACACCACACTACATGTGACCTTGGTGACAGTACACCACACTACAGGTGATCTTGGTGACAGTACACCACACTACATGTGACCTTGGTGACAGTACACCACAATACAGGTGACCTTGGTGACAGTACACCACAATACAGGTGATCTTGGTGACAGTACACCACAATACAGGTGACCTTGGTGACAGTACACCACAATACAGGTGATCTTGGTGACAGTACACCACACTACAGGTGATCTTGGTGACAGTACACCACACTACAGGTGATCTTGGTGACAGTACACCACACTACAGGTGATCTTGGTGACAGTACACCACACTACAGGTGATCTTGGTGACAGTACACCACACTACAGGTGATCTTGGTGACAGTACACCACATTACAGGTGATCTTGGTGACAGTACACCACACTACAGGCGAGCTTCGTGACAGTACACCAGCAGTACACGTGTGCTTGGTGACGGTACACCAGAAGTACAGGTGTACCCGTGTAGCTACAACAGATACATTGCACAGGTTACAGCTGCCAGGAGAGGGAAGACAGGCACTTGGCCTTCTACCGCAGTTCTCCTGCCAGAGGCACTTACCAACTTACTGTTGAACTCCGGGATCACTGCCCTCTGACCAGGCATTATTTTTTTTTTTTTATTATCACACTGGCCGATTCCCACCAAGGCAGGGTGGCCCGAAAAAGAAAAACTTTCACCATCATTCACTCCATCACTGTCTTGCCAGAAGGGTGCTTTACACTACAGTTTTTAAACTGCAACATTAACACCCCTCCTTCAGAGTGCAGGCACTGTACTTCCCATCTCCAGGACTCAAGTCCGGCCTGCCGGTTTCCCTGAATCCCTTCATAAATGTTACTTTGCTCACACTCCAACAGCACGTCAAGTATTAAAAACCATTTGTCTCCATTCACTCCTATCAAACACGCTCACGCATGCCTGCTGGAAGTCCAAGCCCCTCGCACACAAAACCTCCTTTACCCCCTCCCTCCAACCCTTCCTAGGCCGACCCCTACCCCGCCTTCCTTCCACTACAGACTGATACACTCTTGAAGTCATTCTGTTTCGCTCCATTCTCTCTACATGTCCGAACCACCTCAACAACCCTTCCTCAGCCCTCTGGACAACAGTTTTGGTAATCCCGCACCTCCTCCTAACTTCCAAACTACGAATTCTCTGCATTATATTCACACCACACATTGCCCTCAGACATGACATCTCCACTGCCTCCAGCCTTCTCCTCGCTGCAACATTCATCACCCACGCTTCACACCCATATAAGAGCGTTGGTAAAACTATACTCTCATACATTCCCCTCTTTGCCTCTAAGGACAAAGTTCTTTGTCTCCACAGACTCCTAAGTGCACCACTCACTCTTTTTCCCTCATCAATTCTATGATTCACCTCATCTTTCATAGACCCATCCGCTGACACGTCCACTCCCAAATATCTGAATACGTTCACCTCCTCCATACTCTCTCCCTCCAATCTGATATTCAATCTTTCATCACCTAATCTTTTTGTTATCCTCATAACCTTACTCTTTCCTGTATTCACCTTTAATTTTCTTCTTTTGCACACCCTACCAAATTCATCCACCAATCTCTGCAGCTTCTCTTCAGAATCTCCCAAAAGCACAGTGTCATCAGCAAAGAGCAGCTGTGACAACTCCCACTTTGTGTGTGATTCTTTATCTTTTAACTCCACGCCTCTTGCCAAGACCCTCGCATTTACTTCTCTTACAACCCCATCTATAAATATATTAAACAACCACGGTGACATCACACATCCTTGTCTAAGGCCTACTTTTACTGGGAAAAAATTTCCCTCTTTCCTACATACTCTAACTTGAGCCTCACTATCCTCGTAAAAACTCTTCACTGCTTTCAGTAACCTACCTCCTACACCATACACTTGCAACATCTGCCACATTGCCCCCCTATCCACCCTGTCATACGCCTTTTCCAAATCCATAAATGCCACAAAGACCTCTTTAGCCTTATCTAAATACTGTTCACTTATATGTTTCACTGTAAACACCTGGTCCACACACCCCCTACCTTTCCTAAAGCCTCCTTGTTCATCTGCTATCCTATTCTCCGTCTTACTCTTAATTCTTTCAATTATAACTCTACCATACACTTTACCAGGTACACTCAACAGACTTATCCCCCTATAATTTTTGCACTCTCTTTTATCCCCTTTGCCTTTATACAAAGGAACTATGCATGCTCTCTGCCAATCACTAGGTACCTTACCCTCTTCCATACATTTATTAAATAATTGCACCAACCACTCCAAAACTATATCCCCACCTGCTTTTAACATTTCTATCTTTATCCCATCAATCCCGGCTGCCTTACCCCCTTTCATTTTACCTACTGCCTCACGAACTTCCCCCACACTCACAACTGGCTCTTCCTCACTCCTACAAGATGTTATTCCTCCTTGCCCTATACACGAAATCACAGCTTCCCTATCTTCATCAACATTTAACAATTCCTCAAAATATTCCCTCCATCTTCCCAATACCTCTAACTCTCCATTTAATAACTCTCCTCTCCTATTTTTAACTGACAAATCCATTTGTTCTCTAGGCTTTCTTAACTTGTTAATCTCACTCCAAAACTTTTTCTTATTTTCAACAAAATTTGTTGATAACATCTCACCCACTCTCTCATTTGCTCTCTTTTTACATTGCTTCACCACTCTCTTAACCTCTCTCTTTTTCTCCATATACTCTTCCCTCCTTGCATCACTTCTACTTTGTAAAAACTTCTCATATGCTAACTTTTTCTCCCTTACTACTCTCTTTACATCATCATTCCACCAATCGCTCCTCTTCCCTCCTGCACCCACTTTCCTGTAACCACAAACTTCTGCTGAACACTCTAACACTACATTTTTAAACCTACCCCATACCTCTTCGACCCCATTGCCTATGCTCTCATTAGCCCATCTATCCTCCAATAGCTGTTTATATCTTACCCTAACTGCCTCCTCTTTTAGTTTATAAACCTTCACCTCTCTCTTCCCTGATGCTTCTATTCTCCTTGTATCCCATCTACCTTTTACTCTCAGTGTAGCTACAACTAGAAAGTGATCTGATATATCTGTGGCCCCTCTATAAACATGTACATCCTGAAGTCTACTCAACAGTCTTTTATCTACCAATACATAATCCAACAAACTACTGTCATTTCGCCCTACATCATATCGTGTATACTTATTTATCCTCTTTTTCTTAAAATATGTATTACCTATAACTAAACCCCTTTCTATACAAAGTTCAATCAAAGGGCTCCCATTATCATTTACACCTGGCACCCCAAACTTACCTACCACACCCTCTCTAAAAGTTTCTCCTACTTTAGCATTCAGGTCCCCTACCACAATTACTCTCTCACTTGGTTCAAAGGCTCCTATACATTCACTTAACATCTCCCAAAATCTCTCTCTCTCCTCTGCATTCCTCTCTTCTCCAGGTGCATACACGCTTATTATGACCCACTTCTCGCATCCAACCTTTACTTTAATCCACATAATTCTTGAATTTACACATTCATATTCTCTTTTCTCCTTCCATAACTGATCATTTAACATTACTGCTACCCCTTCCTTTGCTCTAACTCTCTCAGATACTCCAGATTTAATCCCATTTATTTCCCCCCACTGAAACTCTCCTACCCCCTTCAGCTTTGTTTCGCTTAGAGCCAGGACATCCAACTTCTTTTCATTCATAACATCAGCAATCATCTGTTTCTTGTCATCCGCACTACATCCACGCACATTTAAGCATCCCAGTTTTATAAAGTTTTTCTTCTTCTCTTTTTTAGTAAATGTATACAGGAGAAGGGGTTACTAGCCCATTGCTCCCGGCATTTTAGTCGCCTCATACGACACGCATGGCTTACGGAGGAAAGATTCTTTTCCACTTCCCCATGGACAATAGAAGAAATAAAAAAGAACAAGAGCTATTTAGAAAAAGGAGAAAAACCTAGATGTATGTATATATATATATGCATGTGCGTGTCTGTGAAGTGTGACCAAAGTGTAAGTAGGAGTAGCAAGATATCCCTGTTATCTAGCGTGTTTATGAGACAGAAAAAGAAACCAGCAATCCTACCATCATGCAAAACAGTTACAGGTTTTTGTTTCACAGTCATCTGGCAGGACGGTAGTACTTCCCTGGGTGGTTGCTGTCTACCAACCTATCATTGTCTTGGCCCCTCTTGTTATACAGCGTCTTGTTATGCGTCTTATGAATAGTCTTGTTATGCAGCGTCTTGTTATGCGTCTTATGAATAGTCTTGTTATGCAGCGTCTTGTTATGCAGCGTGTTATGCAGCGTCTTGTTATGCAGCGTCCTGTTATGCAGCGTCCTGTTATGCAGCGTCCTGTTATGCAGCGTCCTGTTATGCAGCGTCCTGTTATGCAGCGTCCTGTTATGCAGCGTCTTGTTATGCAGCGTCCTGTTATGCAGCGTCTTGTTATGCAGCGTCCTGTTATGCAGCGTCCTGTTATGCAGCGTCTTGTTATGCAGCGTCTTGTTATGCAGTGTCTTGTTATGCAGCGTCTTGTTATGCAGCGTCTTGTTATGCAGCGTCTTGTTATGCAGCGTCTTGTTATGCAGCGTCTTGTTATGCAGCGTCTTGTTATGCAGCGTCTTGTTATGCAGCGTCTTGTTATGCAGCGTCTTGTTATGCAGCGTCTTGTTATGCAGTGTCTTGTTATGCAGCGTCTTGTTATGCAGCGTCCTGTTATGCAGCGTCCTGTTATGCAGCGTCCTGTTATGCAGCGTCTTGTTATGCAGCGTCTTGTTATGCAGCGTCTTGTTATGCAGCGTCTTGTTATGCAGCGTCTTGTTATGCAGCGTCTTGTTATGCAGACTTCCATCTTCCCTGTAGTTGTGACCTTTCAACATATCACACATTGTTACTCTTAACTCCCTACATTCTTAAAAGTTTTGCCAACTTCTTTTAAAGTGATATTTGTCTTGGTTGAAGATGGTTTTCTGAGCTCAACTGTAAGGTTAGGTTGCTTCAGCTCGGGGGGTCGTGTCCTTCACACGAGCCACTCTCATAAACATTCTACCACCGTCTCAGCAGCATGATACACTGTTATGATTCGAGTCTTTATCTGTGTCAGACAAGAGAATGAATAAGTGGCACGTGTCAGGTGGTGGTGGTGGCGGTGGCGCACGAGTACAGATGACTGGCATAAGTGGTGTTATGAGTGACAGGTGGTTATGAGGTGCCTCCTGACACATTGACTCAGCACAGTTAGCAGTGACTGACCCCAGGAAAGCAAAGTTTTGGCAGGTTTACACTTGAAAGTTACCAGCCAGATGGCCCGCATCTTCCCTGTATACTGACCACATCACTGTCCCATCAACACTCACTGCCCGCCCACCTACCCAACAACCATCACTCCCTACTACCCTCCCGCTCTACTACCCACCCACCAAACAACAATCCCTCCCTACTATATTCCCTTTCTACTATCCACCCACCCAACAACCATCCCGCTCTACTACCCACCCACCTTACAACCACCCCTCCCAAGTAATCTCCCTCACTCTCACCCCCATCACGGGGCCACAATCACAACACTCTCCACAATAGGGCCAATAAAATTTATATTTACAGCTACACATCCTCTCCCTGACCTTACACCAGACCAAGACCATCCTCTCCCTGACCTTACACCAGACCAAGACCATCCTCTCCCTGACCTTACACCAGAACAAGACCATCCTCTCCCTGACCTTACACCAGAACAAGACCATCCTCTCCCTGACCTTACACCAGACCAAGACCATCCTCTCCTTGACCTTACACCAGACCAAGACCATCCTCTCCCTGACCTTACACCAGACCAAGACCATCCTCTCCCTGACCTTACACCAGACCAAGACCATCCTCTCCCTGACCTTACACCAGACCAAGACCATCCTCTCCCTGACCTTACACCAGACCAAGACCATCCCCTCCCTGACCTTACACCAGACCAAGACCTTCCTCTCCCTGACCTTACACCAGAACAAGACCATCCTCTCCCTGACCTTACACCAGAACAAGACCATCCTCTCCCTGACCTTACACCAGAACAAGACCATCCTCTCCCTGACCTTACACCAGAACAAGACCATCCTCTCCCTGACCTTACACCAGAACAAGACCATCCTCTCCCTGACCTTACACCAGAACAAGACCATCCTCTCCCTGACCTTACACCAGACCAAGACCATCCTCTCCCTGACCTTACACCAGACCAAGACCATCCTCTCCCTGACCTTACACCAGACCAAGACCATCCTCTCCCTGACCCTACACCAGACCAAGACCATCCTCTCCCTGACCTTACACCAGACCAAGACCATCCTCTCCCTGACCTTACACCAGACCAAGACCATCCTCTCCCTGACCTTACACCAGACCAAGACCATCCTCTCCCTGACCTTACACCAGACCAAGACCATCCTCTCCCTGACCTTACACCAGACCAAGACCATCCTCTCCCTGACCTTACACCAGACCAAGACCATCCTCTCCCTGACCTTACACCAGACCAAGACCATCCTCTCCCTGACCTTACACCAGACCAAGACCATCCTCTCCCTGCCCTTACACCAGACCAAGACCATCCTCTCCCTGCCCTTACACCAGACCAAGACCATCCTCTCCCTGCCCTTACACCAGACCAAGACCATCCTCTCCCTGCCCTTACACCAGACCAAGACCATCCTCTCCCTGCCCTTACACCAGACCAAGACCATCCTCTCCCTGCCCTTACACCAGACCAAGACCATCCTCTCCCTGCCCTTACACCAGACCAAGACCATCCTCTCCCTGCCCTTACACCAGACCAAGACCATCCTCTCCCTGCCCTTACACCAGACCAAGACCATCCTCTCCCTGCCCTTACACCAGACCAAGACCATCCTCTCCCTGACCTTACACCAGACCAAGACCATCCTCTCCCTGACCTTACACCAGACCAAGACCATCCTCTCCCTGCCCTTACACCAGAACAAGACCATCCTCTCCCTGACCTTACACCAGACCAAGACCATCCTCTCCCTGACCTTACACCAGACCAAGACCATCCTCTCCCTGACCTTACACCAGACCAAGACCATCCTCTCCCTGACCTTACACCAGAACAAGATCATCCTCTCCCTGCCCTTACACCAGAACAAGACCATCCTCTCCCTGCCCTTACACCAGACCAAGACCATCCTCTCCCTGCCCTTACACCAGAACAAGACCATCCTCTCCCTGACCTTACAACAGAACAAGACCATCCTCTCCCTGACCTTACACCAGAACAAGATCATCCTCTCCCTGCCCTTACACCAGAACAAGACCATCCTCTCCCTGCCCTTACACCAGAACAAGACCATCCTCTCCCTGACCTTACACCAGAACAAGACCATCTCTCCCTGCTCCTACACCAGAAAAAGATCCTCTCCCTGATCTTACACCAGAACAAGATCCTCTCCCTGACCTTACACCAAAACAAGATCCTCTCCCTGACCTTACACCAGAACAAGATCCTCTCCCTGACCTTACACCAGAACAAGATCCTCTCCCTGACCTTACACCAGAACAAGATCCTCTCCCTGACCTTACACCAGAACAAGATCCTCTCCCTGACCTTACACCAAAACAAGATCCTCTCCCTGACCTTACACCAGAACAAGATCCTCTCCCTGACCTTACACCAAAACAAGATCCTCTCCCTGACCTTACACCAGAACAAGATCCTCTCCCTGACCTTACACCAGAACAAGATCCTCTCCCTGACCTTACACCAGAACAAGATCCTCTCCCTGACCTTACACCAGAACAAGATCCTCTCCCTGACCTTACACCAGAACAAGATCCTCTCCCTAGTCTAAACACAGCCTCAAAAAATAAGCTCGAACTAGCAAGGTGCTTCTGGTTGTGCAATAAAGATGTAGAACTTTGGGCAGGTATCAGAAAGGTACTAAGGAGAGTAATAAATGATAAAAATAATCAAGAAAATAAAAATGACCTCTTGGATAGTCTACCAAAAATATATAAAACATGGGAGAAAGAGATAGGAGTGAACCAAAAAATGCAGAATGTCCATACCACAACTATCGAAACTATCGAAACTATCTAGTCACCCACATAGTGATAAACCAGACCCATCCCCCTGTCATAGCACTAATACCCACAGTGCTGGTGCTGGCCCAGGCTCAGCCCCCAGCCCCAGTGCTGACTCAGTCTCAGCCCCCAGCCTTATTGCTAGTCCAGAGTCTACTAGGGACCCTACCACAGCCAGCACTTAAACCCTTAAATATACAACCATCATTGCACAAGACCATAGTCCACAGTACAGATGTAGGGAAGGAGTCTCCTCCTTCCTCTACCGAGGAAAGTAGATAGAATCCAGGACGGAGTGGCCCTGGCTTGGATATTGAGGATTATAGTGCAGTCCCAGAACCTGCAGAAATTGACAACACACCTCCCAACAATTCTATCCAACCAAAAGTGAAATTGTGCAAATACTATGCTTGGGGCATTTGTAAGCATGGAATATCAGGAAAAAATGGAACTTGCAACTTGGAGCATCCCAAAAATGTAGCGACCTCCTGTCTAAAGGAGTGTGTCGTTCTCCTTTCTGTACTTTCTTTCACCCAAAAATGTGTCACTCCTCCGTCCTCCAAAAGCAGTATTACAACATCAGCTGCCCTGCATACCATCTAAAAGGGACCAGGAGGCACAGACCCCACGAGACAAACATTAGTAGCTACGACAACCCAACTCCAGGTGATTTTTTAGTGGCAAGAAACGGAAAAAGAAAATGGAAGGAAATAACAAAAATAGTCCACCACCTTGGAGCCTTGTTGGACTGGAGGCGCAGCCAGTGGCCACCCATGGCCCTCCAGAACTACAACTACTGATGCCAATAATAAAATTTCCCTAACACAGAATACAACCTCGTTCATATTTGCTAACATACAGGGCCTTAAGCCTTCCACCAACAACAAAATACCTTTTATCAGTGGACTTTTAGAGGAGTCTAATGCAATGTTTGCAGCCTTCACAGAGACTCGCACAAAAAGATCACTTTGACAGTGAAATATGGATAAGTGGATACAATATTTTTAGATGCGACAGAAAGAACAGGCAATAAGGGGGGGGGGTTGGCCTGTATGTCAAAGAGTCGCTCATCTGCACGAAGTTGCTGAACACCACAAATGATGTAGCTGAAGTTCTATAAATAAAGATCGAGAACCAAAACCTAGTCATCGTGATTGTTTATAAACCACCAGATGCAACCTCCCAACATTTCAAGGAATAGCTACTGAAAACTGATTACTGTCTGGAAAGTCTTCCAGCTCCATCCCCAAACATCTTACTGTTTTGTGATTTCAACCTAAGGCATGCAAAATGGAAGAATGTAGCAAATATTATAGCTGAAACAATCCCTGGAGGTAGCGCAGATGAAAGGTCACACATACATGAGCTACTAAGTCTCTGCGATAAACACACCTTAAGCCAACAAATAGTGGAGCCAACAAGACTAGAAATCACACTTGACCTTATCTTCACAAACAATGAGGACCTGGTAAGAGACATAACAATATCAAAAACAACTAATTCCGATCACAATATAATCGAAGTCCAGACTTACATGCACAGGGGTCCTGATCAGCAAAATACATGTACCTGTAAAGGTGTCTTCACAAAAAATACAACTTCAACAACAAGAACATCAACTGGGAACAGGTAAACCATGTCTTAAATGAAACAGGTTGGGAAGATATCTTAAATAGCATGGATCCAAGCCAATGCTTTGAAAGAAAGATGACGAAGAATCACCGAGCTCCTCAGGAACGCTAGAATATCTGATACACGGAAGGAGGTGCTGACCAGGGAAGTGGAAACTATTGAACTTAAGTTAAAGGACTCTTACAGGAACCAGGAGGAGCTTAAAGCTATTAGTGAAATTTAAAGAAATTTGAAATATTTCTTTTCATATGCCAAAAACAAGGCAAATACCACATCTAGTATCGGGCCCTAACTCACTTACACAGATGACAACACGGAAAGAGTGAAATACTGAAATCCCAGTACGACTCTGTGTTTAGTGAGCCACTAATCAGTCTGAGGATCGACGATCCAAATGATTTTTTCATAAATGAGCCTCAAAACTCCATCAATGTATGCCAGCCTAACCCAGTGGTTCCCAAACTGGGGGTAAATTACCCCCTGGGGGTAATTTAACCATTTTTGGGGGGTAATGGAGGGGTGACAGAAAAAAAGTTATGAATTCTGAAAATCAAGAAAACAATGCGGTACCCGGTATGAGGATTATTGTTAACTTTGTCTTAGTATATAAAGTTGTAAAGTAAACCTATTATAAGTAAGTAATAAAGTTAAACCAAATAACAATAAACATCAAAAACTAATATACAGTATTAGAAAAGAAGAAATATATAGCTAAGTGTGTGGAAACCCAAAAGTATTTTGACAAGTATGCTTCAGGACAAAAGTCACTCAGTAGCCCAGATCGACCTGTCCAGTACGCGTCACTCACTTCCTGAGGCTGCCTCTATTTCACACTGTCAGTTTATCTGTGAGCATCAGCCGAGGTAGACATAAGCTGGTATGTATGTGTACTGCCCTGTGCAGTATATAGTTAGTATTTACCCACTGTTACTGTGAATTTGTAGCTATTATTAATTTTATATATAATGTATGTGTGGTTCTTACGTTTTCAATGGTTTTGCTAGGATTAGCAGAGTATGCGAGGCTGTATACGTTCACGTTTAGCCATATATATCAATAATAACAACATTTTGTGAAAGGGGTAACATGCTTTATGTGGCATGTTAAATTGGGTAACAAGCTGAAAAAGTTTGGGAACCACTGTCCTAACCGAGATGTAATCCACAGCACCGTGTCATCCTTTGCAGACGATACTAGGATCTGCATGAGACTGTCATCTATTGAGAACGCGGTTAACTTCCAAGAAGATATAAACAAAGTTTTCCAGTGGGCAACGGAAAAAATATGATGTTCAATGAGGATAAATTCCAACTACTCCATTATGGAAAACTGGAGGAGATAATAACTAGAACAGAGTATACTACAAACTCTGGCCATACAATAGAGCGGAAAAATAATGTAAGGGGCCTTGGTAGTGGTAATGTCTGAGGATCTCACTTTCAAGGATCACAACAGTGCCACGATCACAAGTGCAAAGAAAATGATAGGATGGATAATGAGAACGTTCAAAACAAGAGATGCCAAGCCAATGATGATCCTTTTCAAATCACTTGTTCTCTCTAGGCTGGAATACTGCTGTACATTAACATCTCCATTCAAAGCAGGTGAAATTGCAGATCTAGAGAGTGTACAGAGAACCTTTACTGCACGTATAAGTTCTGTCAAGCACCTTAACTACTGGGAACGCTTGGAAGCACTTGACTTGTACTCGTTGGAACGCAGGAGAGAGAGATATATCATAATCTACACTTGGAAAATCCTAGAAGGAATGGTCCCGAATCTGCACACAGAAATCACTCCCTACGAAAGTAAAAGACTGGGCAGGCGATGCAAAATACCCCCAATTAAAAGTAGGGGCGCCATTGGTACACTAAGAGAAAACACCATAAGTGTCCGGGGCCCAAGACTGTTCAACAGCCTCCCACCAAGCATAAGGGGAATTACCAATAAACCCCTGGCTGCCTTCAAGAGAGAGCTGGACAGATACTTAAAGTCAGTGCCGGATCAGCCGGGCTGTGGTTCGTATGTTGGACTGTGTGCGGCCAGCAGCAACAGCCTGGTTGATCAGGCCCTGATCCACCGGGAGGTCTGGTCGTGGACCGGGCCGCGGGGACGTTGATCCCCGGAATAACTTCCAGGTAGACACCAGAACAAGACCATCCTCTCCCTGCGCTTACACCAGAACAAGACCATCCTCTCCCTGACCTTACACCAGAACAAGACCATCTCTCCCTGCTCCTACACCAGAACAAGACCATCCTCTCCCTGACCTTACACCAGAACAAGACCATCCTCTCCCTGCCCTTACACCAGAACAAGACCATCCTCTCCCTGCCCTTACACCAGAACAAGACCATCCTCTCCCTGACCTTACACCAGAACAAGACCAGCCTCTCCCTGACCTTACACCAGAACAAGACCATCCTCTCCCTGCTCCTACACCAGAACAAGACCATCCTCTCCCTCCCCTTACACCAGAAGAAGACCATCCTCTCACTGCCCTTCCACCAGAAAAAAGACCATCCTCTCCCTGACCTTACACCAGAACAAGACCATCCTCTCCCTGACCTTACAACAGAACAAGACCATCCTCTCCCTGACCTTACACCAGAACAAGATCATCTTCTCCCTGCCCCTACACCAGAACAAGACCATCCTCTCCCTGCCCTTATACCAGAAGAAGACCATCCTCTCACTGCCCTTCCACCAGAAAAAGACCATCCTCTCCCCGACCTTACACCAGAACAAGACCATCCTCTCCCTGACCTTACACCAGAACAAGACCATCCTCTCCCTGACCTTACACCAGAACAAGACCAGCCTCTCCCTGACCTTACACCAGAACAAGACCATCCTCTCCCTGACCTTACACCAGAACAAGACCATCCTCTCCCTGACCTTACACCAGGGAAAGACCAGCCTCTCCCTGACCTTACACCAGGGCAAGACCAGCCTCTCCCTGACCTTACACCAGGGCAAGACCAGCCTCTCCCTGACCTTACACCAGGGAAAGACCAGCCTCTCCCTGACCTTACACCAGGGAAAGACCAGCCTCTCCCTGACCTTACACCAAGGAAAGACCAGCCTCTCCCTGACCTTACACCAGGGCAAGACCAGCCTCTCCCTGACCTTACACCAGGGCAAGACCAGCCTCTCCCTGACCTTACACCAGGGCAAGACCAGCCTCTCCCTGACCTTACACCAGGGCAAGACCAGCCTCTCCCTGACCTTACACCAGGGCAAGACCAGCCTCTCCCTGACCTTACACCAGGGCAAGACCAGCCTCTCCCTGACCTTACACCAGGGAAAGACCAGCCTCTCCCTGACCTTACACCAGGGCAAGACCAGCCTCTCCCTGACCTTACACCAGAGCAAGACCAGCCTCTCCCTGACCTTACACCAGGGAAAGACCAGCCTCTCCCTTACCTTACACCAGGGAAAGACCAGCCTCTCCCTGACCTTACACCAGGGCAAGACCAGCCTCTCCCTGACCTTACACCAGGGAAAGACCAGCCTCTCCCTGACCTTACACCAGGGAAAGACCAGCGTCTCCCTGACCTTACACCAGGGCAAGACCAGCGTCTCCCTGACCTTACACCAGGGAAAGACCAGCGTCTCCCTGACCTTACACCAGGGCAAGACCAGCCTCTCCCTGACCTTACACCAGGGCAAGACCAGCCTCTCCCTGACCTTACACCAGGGAAAGACCAGCGTCTCCCTGACCTTACACCAGGGAAAGACCAGCCTCTCCCTGTCCTTACACCAGGGCAAGACCAGCCTCTCCCTGACCTTACACCAGGGCAAGACCTGCCTCTCTCTGACCTTACACCAGGGAAAGACCAGCCTCTCCCTGTCCTTACACCAGGGCAAGACCAGCCTCTCCCTGACCTTACACCAGGGCAAGACCAGCCTCTCTCTGACCTTACACCAGGGAAAGACCAGCCTCTCCCTGACCTTACACCAGGGCAAGATCAGCCTCTCCCTGACCTTACACCAGGGAAAGACCAGCCTCTCCCTGACCTTACACCAGGGCAAGACCAGCCTCTCCCTGACCTTACACCAGGGCAAGACCAGCCTCTCCCTGACCTTATACCAGGGAAAGACTAGCCTCTCCCTGACCTTTCACCAGGGCAAGACCAGCCTCTCCCTGACCTTACTCCAGGGAAAGACCAGCCTCTCCCTGACCTTACACCAGGGCAAGACCAGCCTCTCCCTGACCTTACACCAGGGCAAGACCAGCCTCTCCCTGACCTTACACCAGGGCAAGACCAGCCTCTCCCTGACCTTACACCAGGGCAAGGCCAGCCTCTCCCTGACCTTACACCAGGGCAAGACCAGCCTCTCCCTGACCTTACACCAGGGAAAGACCAGCCTCTCCCTGACCTTACACCAGGGCAAGACCAGCCTCTCCCTGACCTTACACCAGGGCAGGACCAGCCTCTCCCTGACCTTACACCAGGGCAAGACCAGCCTCTCCCTGACCTTACACCAGGGCAAGACCAGCCTCTCCCTGACCTTACACCAGGGAAAGACCAGCCTCTCCCTGACCTTACACCAGGGCAGGACCAGCCTCTCCCTGACCTTACAACAGCCTTTAGGGATTATTTCTGCTACAACATTCGCTACAGTCTTCCTTTTCTATGTCTTAGATTGAAGTTACCAAGCAGCAAGATGTTTGGGGCTGGAAGGTTTTCCAGACAGGAGTCAATTTTTAATAGGAGTTCCTTGAACTGTTGGGAAGTTCCATCTGATGGCTTATATACAACCAAAATGACTAAGTTTTGGTTCTATATCTTTATTGTTAGAACTTCAACTACATCATTTGTGGTGATCAGTATCTCCGTGCAAATGAACAACTCTGACATACAGGCCAACTCCCCCTTGTTGCCTGTTCTTTCTGTCGCATCTAAAAAAGTTGTACCCAGTTATCCATATTTCATTGTCAAAGTGATCTTTTGAGTGGGTCTCTGTGAAGGCTGCAAACATCGCATTTGATTCCCTTAGTATTGGGGCGGGTGGTGGTAGGGGGAGGATATGGGAGAGAGGGTGGTAGGGGAAGATCAGGTGTTGGTAGGGGAAGGAAGAAGGTATGGGGGTGAGGAAAGGAGGTAGAGGTAGGGGTAGGGTACCTGGAGGTTATTCCGGGGATCAACGCCCCCGCGGCCCGGTCCATGACCAGGCCTCCCGATGGATCAGGGCCTGATCAACTAGGCTGTTACTGCTGGCCGCACGCAGTCCAACGTACGAGCCACAGCCCGGCTGATCCGGCACTGACTTTAGGTATCTGTCCAGCTCTCTCTTGAAGGCAGCCAGGGGTTTATTGGCAATTCCCCTAATGCTTGATGGGAGGCTGTTGAACAGTTTTGGGCCCCGGACACTTATGGTGTTTTCCCTTAGTGTACCAATGGCGCCCCTACTTTTTATTGGGGGCATTTTGCATCGCCTGCCCAGTCTTTTACTTTCGTAGGGAGTGATTTCTGTGTGCAGATTTGGGACCATTCCTTCCAAGATTTTCCAAGTGTAGATTATGATATATCTCTCCCTCCTGCGTTCCAACGAGTACAAGTCAAGTGCTTCCAAGCGTTCCCAGTAGTTAAGGTGCTTGACAGAACTTATACGTGCAGTAAAGGATCTCTGTACACTCTCTAGATCTGCGATTTCACCTGCTTTGAATGGAGATGTTAATGTACAGCAGTATTCCAGCCTAGAGAGAACAAGTGATTTGAAAAGGATCATCATGGGCTTGGCATCTCTCGTTTTGAAAGTTCTCATTATCCATCCTATCATTTTCTTTGCACGTGCGATCGTGGCACTGTTGTGATCCTTGAAAGTGAGATCCTCAGACATTACTACTCCCAGGTCCCTTACATTATTTTTCCGCTCTATTGTATGGCCGGAGTCAGTAGTATACTCTGTTCTAGTTATTATCTCCTCCAGTTTTCCATAACGGAGTAGTTGGAATTTGTCCTCATTGAACATCATATTGTTTACCGTTGCCCACTGGAAAACTTTGTTTATATCTTCTTGGAGGTTAACCGCGTCCTCAGCAGATGACAGCCTCATGCAGATCCTAGTATCATCCGCAAAGGATGATACGGTGCTGTGGTGTATATCTCTGTTTATGTCTGATATGAGGATAAGGAATAAGATGGGGGCGAGTACTGTGCCTTGTGGAACAGAGCTCTTCACTATGGCAGCCTCCGATTTAACTCTGTTGACCACTACTCTTTGTGTTCGATTTGTTAGGAAGTTGAAGATCCATCTCCCCACTTTCCCAGTTATTCCTTTAGCACGTATTTTATGGGCTATTACGCCATGATCGCATTTGTCAAATGCTTTTGCAAAGTCTGTGTATATTACATCTGCATTCTGATTTTCTTCCAGTGCATCCAAGGCCATGTCATAGTGATCCAGTAGTTGTGAGAGGCAGGAGCGACCTGCCCTGAACCCATGTTGCCCTGGATTGTGCAGATTTTGGGAATCCAGGTGATTTGCAATCCTGCTTCTTAGCACTCTTTCAAAGATTTTTATGATGTGGGACGTCAGAGCTATTGGTCTATAGTTCTTAGCTAATGCTTTGCTGCCACCTTTATGGAGTGGGGCTATATCCGTTGTTTTAAGTGACTGTGGAATTTCACCCATGTCCAAGCTCCTCCTCCATAGTGTACTTAGGGCACGCGAGAGGGGTTTCTTGCAGTTCTTAATGAAAACAGAGTTCCACGAGTCTGGGCCCGGGGCTGAGTGCATAGGCATGTTGTCAATGGCTTTTTCGAAATCTATCGGAGTTAGGGTAATGTCGGAAATCTGGCATACATTTATGGAGTTTTGAGGCTCATTCATGAAGAAATCATTTGGGTCGTCGATCCTCAGACCGATTAGTGGTTCACTAAACACAGAGTCGTACTGGGATTTCAATATTTCACTCATTTCCTTGTTGTCATCTGTGTAAGTCCCATCCTGTCTGAGTAAGGGCCCGATACTAGATGTGGTATTTGCCTTGTTTTTGGCATATGAAAAGAAATATTTTGAATTTCTTTCAATTTCACTAATAGCTTTAAGCTCCTCCTGCCTCTCCTGGTTCCTGTAAGAGTCATTTAGCTTAAGTTCGATAGTTTCCACTTCCCTGGTCAGCGCCTCCTTTCGTGTATCAGATATTCTAGCACTCCTGAGGAGCTCAGTGACTCTTCGTCGTCTTCTGTAGAGGGAGCGTCTTTTTCTCTCCAGTTTACTCCTGCTCTTCTTCTTTCTTAGGGGAATATGCCTAGAACATGCTTCGGCTACCAGGAAGTTGATCCTTTCAAGGCACTGGTTTGGATCCATGTCATTTAAGACATCTTCCCAACATGTTTCGTTTAGGACATGGTTTACCTGGTCCCAGTTGATGTTCTTGTTGTTGAAGTTGTATTTTGTGAAGACACCTTGATTAGATTGTGATCGGAATTAGTTGTTTTTGATATTCTTATGTCTCTTATCAGGTCCTCATTATTTGTGAAGATAAGGTCAAGTGTGTTTTCTAGTCTTGTTGGCTCCACTATCTGCTGGCTTAAGGTGTGTTTTTCGCAGAGACTTAGTAGCTCATGTGTGTGTGACCTTTCATCTGCGCTACCTCCGGGGATTGTTTCAGCTATAACATTATTTGCTACATTCTTCCATTTTGTATGCCTTAGGTTGAAATCACCAAGCAGTAAGATGTTTGGGGATGGAGCTGGAAGGTTTTCCAAACAGTAATCAATTTTCAGTAGCTGTTCCTTGAACTGTTGTGAGGTTGCATCTGGTGGCTTGTATACAACCACAATGACTAGGTTTTGGTTCTCGATCTTTATTGATAGAACTTCAACTACCTCATTTGTGGTGTTCAGCAACTCCGTGCAGATAAGGGACTCTTTGACATACAGGCCAACCCCCCCTTGTTGCCTGTTTTTTCTGTCGCATCTAAAAAGGTTGTAACCACTTATCCATATTTCACTGTCAAAGTGATCTTTTGTGTGAGTCTCTGTGAAGGCTGCAAACATTGCATTAGACTCCTCTAGAAGTCCACTGATAAAAGGTATTTTGTTGTTGGTGGATGGCTTAAGGCCCTGTATATTAGCAAATATGAACGAGGTTGTATTCTGTGTTTGTTGGGGGGATTTTGTTATTGGCATCAGTAGTTGTAATTCTGGAGGGCCATGGGTGGCCACTGGCTGCGCCTCCAGTCCAACAAGGCTCCAAGGTGGTGGACTATTTTTGTTATTTCCTTCCATTTTCTTTTTTCGTTTCCTGCCACTAAAAAATCACCTGGAGTTGGGTTGTCGTAGCTACTATTGTTTGTCTTGTGGGGTCTGTGCCTCCTGGTCCCTTTTAGATGGTATGCAGGGCACTCGATGTTGTAACACTGCTTCTGGAGGACCGAGGAGTGGCACATTTTTGGGTGAAAGAAAGTACAGGAAGAAGAACGACACACTCCTTTAGACAGGAGGTCGCTACATTTTTTGGGATGGTCAAAGTTGCATGTCCCATTTTTTTCCCCTGTTATTCCATGCTTACAGATGCCCCAAGCATAATATTTGCACAAATTCACCTTTGGTTGAGAATTGTTGGGAGGTGTGTTGTCAATTTCTGCAGGTTCTGGGACTGCACTATAATCCTCAGTATCCAAGCCAGGGCCACCCCGTCCTGGATTCCATCTACTTTCCCCAGTAGAGGAAGAAGGAGGAGACTCCTCTCCAACATCTGTACTGTGGGCCACGGTCTTGTGCAATGATGGTTGTATATTTACGGTTTTAGATGGTTGTATATTTACTGTTTTTGTGGTGGTTTTGGTAGTGTCCCTAGGAGAGTCTGGGCTGGCAGTAAGGCTGGGGGCTGGGTCTGGGTCAGCACTGGGGCTGGGGGCTGGGGCTGGGTCTGGGTCAGCGGCTGGGCCTGGGCCAGCGGCTGGGGGAGCCTGGGCCAGCACCAGCACTGTGGGTATTAGTGCTATGACTGGGGGAGCCTGGGCCAGCACCAGCACTGTGGGTATTAGTGCTATGACTGGGGGATGGGTGTGGGTATTAGTGCTGGGGGGTATGGACATCTGCATTAGCACCATGTGGGTGACTAGATAGTTTCGAGTCATCTGTTGTGGTATGGACATTCTGCATTTTTTGATACACTATCTCTTGCTCCCATGTTTTATATATTTTTGGTAGACTATCCAAGAGGTCATCCTTGTTTTCTTGATTATTTTTATCATTTATTACTCTCCTTAGTACCTTTCTGATACCTGCCCAAAGTTCTACATCTTTATTGCACAACCAGAAGCACCTTGCTAGTTCGAGGTCATTTTTTGAGGCTGTATTTAGTCTAGTACAAGAGATATGGTGTTTGGAAGAGCATAGGTTGCATGTGATTCTGGATTTCCTTCCAAGGATTTTTTTACATGTCCCACAGATATGCTGTGCTGACATCCTGTCTGTATCCTACTACACTCTGTATGCCACGGAAGAAAACTGATTTCCACTTAACCTTTCTCTTGTTGGTGCCAGTAAGGGTGAAGAAGGGAGGTAGGGGTATTGGGAGGGGTGGTGGTAGGGTGAGGAAGGGAGGTAGGGGTATTGGGAGGGGTGGTGGTAGGGTGAGGAGGGGAGGTAGAGGTAGTTGGAGGGATGGTGGTAGGGTGAGGACGGGAGGTAGGGGTAGTTGTAGGGGTGGTGGTAGGGTGAGGAAGGGAGGTAGGGGTAGTTGTAGGGGTGGTGGTAGGGTGAGGAAGGGTGGTAGGGGTAGTTGGAGGGGTGGTTGTAGGGCTGGTGGTAGGGTGAGGAAGGGAGGTAGGGGTATTGGGAGGGGTGGTGGTAGTGTGAGGAGGGGAGGTAGGGGTAGTGGGAGAGGGTTGGTAGTGTGAGGAAGGGTGGTAGGGGTATTGGGAGGGGTGATGGTAGGGCTGGTGGTAGGGTGAGGAAGGGAGGTAGGGGTATTGGGAGGGGTGGTGGTAGGGTGAGGAAGGGAGGTAGGGGTATTGGGAGGGGTGGTGGTAGGGCTGGTGGTAGGGTGAGGAAGGGAGGTAGGGGTATTGGGAGGGGTGGTGGTAGGGCTGGTGGTAGGGTGAGGAAGGGAGGTAGGGGTACTGGGAGGGGCGGTGGTAGGGTGAGGGGAGGAGGTAGGGGTAGTTGTAGGGTGAGGAAGGGAGGTAGGGGTAGTTGGAGGGGTGGTGGTAGGGTGAGGGAGGGAGGTAGGGGTAGTTGGAGGGGTGGTGGTAGGGTGAGGAAGGGAGGTAGGGGTAGTTGGAGGGGTGGTGGTAGGGTGAGGAAGGGAGGTAGGGGTAGTTGGAGGGGTGGTGGTAGGGTGAGGAAGGGAGGTAGGGGCAGTTGGAGGGGTGGTGGTAGGGTGAAGATGGGAGGTAGGAGTAGTGGGAGGGGTGGTGGTAGGGCTGGTGGTATGGTGAGGACGGGAGGTAGGAGTAGTGGGAGGGGTGGTGGTAGGGCTGGTGTTATGGTGAGGAAGGGAGGTAGTAGTAGTGGGAGGGGTGGTGGTAGGGCTGGTGTTATGGTGAGGAAGGGAGGTAGTAGTAGTGGGAGGGGTGGTGGTAGGGCTGGTGTTATGGTGAGGAAGGGAGGTAGTAGTAGTGGGAGGGGTGGTGTTAAGTTCATTTAGGTACAATCACAATATGTTCAGAGTTATCTTGAACAAGAACATAAGTGTTCATCACCACCCTGGATAACACTATGTTCAGAGTTATCTTGAACAAGAACATAAGTGTTCATCACCACCCTGGATAACACTATGTTCAGAGTTATCTTGAACAAGAACATAAGTGTTCATCACCACCCTGGATAACACAATAATATACTTGTACTCGGTTCGTTATAATTTTCAATGGAAATGAAATTTCACGAGTACTAAAATGAGAGAAATCATTTAATATACCTTTACTTTTAGTGAGTTTCGAGTCTTTCTACTCCCGGAGCCCGGCCATGGGCCAGGCTCGTCTTGCACTAGATTGGTCAACCAGGATGTTGCTGCTGGAGGCCCCACATATCCATCACAGTCTGGTTGATCTGGCACCTGGTGAAGATACTTGTCCAGTTTCCTCTTGAAGACTACACTTGTCCACCAGTGTTTCTAATATCTTCTGGTAAGATGTGGAATAATTTGGGCCACGAATGTTGATACAGTGTTCCCTTATTGTGTCCGCTGCACACCTGCTTTTCACTAGGTTTATTTTGCATTTCCTCCCACATCTCTCGCTCCAGTATGGTGTTACGGCAGTGTGTAGATCTGGGACCAAGCCCTCGATACTTTCCAGGTATATCTCCATATATCTCTCCCTTCTCCGCTCCAATGAGTACATGTTCAAGACTTTAAGGCATTCCCAGTAATTTAAGTGCTTTACTGACTAAGTGAGCCGTAAACGATCTCTGTATTTGTTCCACCTGTGATATTTCTCCTGCTTTGAACGGGGCCGTCAGCACTTGAGCAATATTCCAAATATTAACTGTACAAGAAATCACTTTCCTCAGTAGCATCATTTATCAGGTATTTGTTAAGCTCTTCCTAAACCGGTTTATACCAAGCTTAACCTCGACCTGCTCAGGCAACCTGTTGCACTCCCTCACTGCTGCGTAGTAGGTGCTTGAAGCCTGACCACTTCTGTTACTACTACAATATTGTCTTCACTTTCCCTGGTACCGTACTGGTTCTGCTGCTTAATTAACCTTGACAATATTACACGAAAATATTATACACCATCAGATCTTAACCTGGGGGCGCCCCCCCCCCCGCCCCCGCAGGGAGGCGTGAGTAATTTCCAGAGGCAGCGGCGTAAACCCAGAGCCACAGTAAGGAATATCTTGCGTATTTCATCATTAATCACTCTTCTGAACAGATAACAATAATAAAAGTAAGAATGAAAGTTAATTTGTCGATTTTCCAATTGAAATAAAAAAAATATTTTTCTTCCATTTGTAATTTTATATGAAGGAGTGAGGGATGTGACACAAAACAGATTAAGAACGACTGTTCTAGACACTGGTGGTTAGCAGTTTTATATATATGGTTGAGTTTCAAGTACTGTACCATGTCTTCAACAGTGCTTCCAGTTGTTGTAATTCATGGTGGCCTACATGATCTCGATAAGATGGCGATATTCCACGTTGAATATCGCCATCTTATTTCTGCTTGATTTATAGTATATCTAGTTTTCTGTTAGAGCAGAGTACCACGAAGAACAAATAACAATGTGCATGACACTGTACAAGAGCTAGACACAGTGTCCTGCCAGCCACGGTAGGTAGGCACTGTGCATGTATGTACAGAAACTTTATCCAGGAATTTTTATTACCACAATGTTTATCACTATTAATTTTGCTGACATGCATGGATCAAAGGATATGCCCAGATATTTCACTGAAGCACTGTTGTCATGGGTTCCCTGGCACAACAGTACATTACAAATATTTGATGTGCGGTGCAACGGGGAACTCATCATATATCAATACGTTCAGTGAATT
>NC_091317.1:34835680-35055726 GCF_038502225.1 Cherax quadricarinatus | reverse complement strand
TCTGGCTCTATTACAAGTGTGGAGATTCACCCTCCTCCTCGTACTATGCCTTCTACCCCCGTCCCCTCCCAAGTTTCTCCCTCTTCTGTCACCTCCCAGGTTTCTACCTCTTCTGTCCCCCCCCACACTTCATCTCCAGTCCCTTACACTTTTCCCTCCCCCTCTACTTTGGTACAGTCCATTACTGTCCCAATCTTTACTCACCCTCCTCCTCCTATCTCCAATATGGTTTCCCATACATCTTTGAATTCAGAAACACTTGAAGCCATTTCAGAATATATTGCAGAGACTAAACCTTCAATGGACACTGATTCACTTCCTGTTCCTTCTCTTCCCTCTCCTCCATCTTCACAACCCCATTCTTCGCAACGCTCCGTTCCTTCGCTACTTGAACATCTTCCAATGCCACCACACGTTGACTTTTCTAACCCCTCTAGTCCGTAGGTGCCTTTACCTACAGATTCCTGATATTTTCTTCATCGCCAATCATGGCCTATTTACAGTGGAATATCCGCGGCCTCAGGGGTAATCGGGGTGAGCTTCAGATGTTGCTTTCCAGGTTTTCCCCTGTTGGTGCTTGCTTACAAGAACCAAAATTACACTCGGCTGTTTTCCAACCTATCTCAGGCTATAATTTATTGTATTCTTCGGATCCTTTCTCAGATGGGACCTTTAATGAAAGTGCCCTTCTTCTACGCAATGATATTCCGTACTGTCAACTATTTGTCCATACCTCGCTGCATTACACTGCAGCCCGTATCCACTTGAATAAGTGGTTTACAATATGTTCTTTATATCTCTCTCCTTCTCGAGCATTTTCTATCCCAGACTTTGCCTTTCTTGTTTCATCCTTACCACCACCACTTCTGTTACTTGGTGATTTTAATGCCCACCATTTCCTCTGGGGGGGGTCTCATTGTGACTCACGTGGCATTCAGTTGGAGGCTTTTCTTGCCTCTCACCCCCTCCATGTTTTAAATACGGGTACTCCCACCCATTTTGATCCTCGTACTCATACTCTCTCTTGCATCGATCTATCAGTCTGCTCTTCCTCCACTGCACTAGACTTCACCTGGTCTGTTCTACCAGACTTACATGACAGCGATCATTTTCCGATCATTCTTACTTCTCCTTCCTATTCACCACCTTCCCGTAGCCCTCGCTGGCAATTTGATCGGGCAAATTGGGATCTTTACTCACACCTCACTGCTTTTAGTGAGGTTCCTTCTTCATCCTCCATTGATGAGCTCCTACACATCTTCTCGACATCAGTTTATACCGCAGCTTCTCATTCTATACCCCAAACCTCAGGCAGGCATTCTCAGAAGTGCGTGCCTTGGTGGTCTCCTGCTTGTGCTCGTGCAGTACGTTTGAAACGTGCTGCATGGGGCAGGTACCGGTACAATAGAACCGCTGAGAGACTTGTTGATTTTAAGCAGAAGCGTGCGATCGCTCCCCGTGTCATCCGTGAAGCTAAACGCACTTGTTGGCGAGACTATGTTTCCACCATCACCTCTGCTTCTTCTATGAGTGCAGTCTGGAAAAAAGTGAGGAAATTGAGTGGTAAATACTCTCCTGACCCGGCTCCTGTTCTACGGGTCACTGGTGTTGATATAGCAAACCCTCTCGACGTTGCCATTGAACTTGGCACACATCTGGTCCGTATTTCCCGAGGGCTCCATCTATGCCCCTCGTTTCTTTCCTCAAAGTCTGCCAGAGAGTTAGTACCCTTGGACTTTTCTTCTCTCGGAGAAGAACAGTATAATGTGCCTTTTACACTTCAAGAACTGGAGGCAACGCTCTCAGCTTGCCGATCATCGGCAGCTGGGCCTGATGACATTCATATTCGTATGTTACAACATTTACATCGGTCAGCCCTTGTAGTCCTCTTACACCTCTTCAATCTTATTTGGGCACAAGGAGTTCTTCCCCAGCTGTGGAAATCTGCCATTGTTCTCCCTTTCCGCAAACCGGGTACTACAGGACATGATGCCTCCCACTATCGCCCCATCGCTCTTACAAGTGCAGTTTGCAAAGTGATGGAACGCCTCGTAAATCGACGTTTAATGTGGTATTTAGAGACTCACAACAGTCTCTCCGCTAGTCAATATGGCTTTCGTAAGGGTCGTTCTACCATAGACCCCTTACTACGCTTGGATACGTATGTTCGTAATGCCTTTGCGAATAATCACTCAGTTATTGCCATATTTTTTGACCTTGAGAAGGCATATGACACAACTTGGAGGTATAATATTTTGGCCCAGGCCCATTCCTTAGGCCTCCGAGGCAATCTACCATCCTTCCTTAAGAACTTTTTAACTGACAGACATTTCCGTGTTCGAGTCAATAATGTTCTTTCCCCGGACTTCGTCCAAGCTGAAGGTGTCCCTCAGGGATGTGTTCTAAGCACAACACTTTTTCTCCTTGCTATAAATGATTTGGCCTCTGTTCTTCCACCCAATATTTGGTCATCACTCTATGTTGATGACTTCGCTATTGCTTGTGCAGGCGCTGACTGTCACCTTATTGCAGTTTCTCTCCAGCATGCGGTCGACCGTGTTTCCACTTGGGCCACCACACATGGGTTTAAATTTTCAAGTACCAAAACTCACCAAATTACTTTCACTAGACGCTCTGTTATCTCCGATCATCCTTTGTATCTCTATGGCTCCCGTATCCCCGAACGTGATACAGTCAGGTTTCTAGGCCTTCTCTTTGACCGTCGGTTAACCTGGAAACCTCACATTACCTCTCTGAAGGCAACTTGTCACAGCCGGCTAAACCTTCTTAAAACCCTTGCTCATCTTTCCTGGGGAGCTGATCGTCGAACTCTGCTTCGCCTACATTCAGCCCTCGTTTTATCGAAACTCGATTATGGTGACCAGATTTATTCCGCGGCCTCTCCTGCTACTCTCTCTAGCCTTAACTCTATCCATCACCAAGGCTTACGTTTGTGCCTTGGTGCTTTTCGCTCTTCCCCTGTTGAGAGCCTCTATACAGAAGCAAATGTTCCATCCTTGTCTGATCGCCGTGATGCCCATTGCCTTCGTTACTATGTACGCTCTCACGATCTACACAATCCTTCCATTTATAGAATGGTCACCGATATTAGTAGACATTCTTTATTCGTTCGCCGCCCCTGTTTGCTCCGTCCCTTTTCTCTTCGCCTACATTCACTCTTGTCTTCCCTTCAGTTACCACCTTTATATGTTCATGTAGCATCTCACTTTTCCCTGCCCCCCTGGGAAGTTCCAGCTGTTCGGGTCTGTTCTTTCTCACTCCCTTGCTCGAAAGCTCAACTGCCTACGGTGGCTTCCCGCTCTCTTTTTCTTGATCACTTCCACTCCCATTCTCATGCCACCGCTGTGTACACAGATGGCTCTAAGTCTTCAGACGGCGTCGGATTCGCAGCAGTGTTTCCGGACAGCGTCGTACGAGGGCATTTACTATCTTCAGCTAGCATTTTTACTGCTGAACTGTATGCCATTCTTGCAGCACTTATTCGTATCGCATCTATGCCTGTGTCATCATTTGTAGTAGTCTCAGACTCCCTTAGTGCTCTACAGGCTATTCGAAAATTTGATACATCTCATCCCCTAGTTCTCCGTATCCAACTTTGGCTACGCCGTATCTCTACCAAACATAAAGATATTGTTTTTTGTTGGGTCCCTGGTCATGTCGCCGTACAGGGCAATGAACAGGCAGACACTGCTGCGCGGTCAGCAGTATATGACCTACCAATTTCCTATCGAGGTGTTCCATTTCTGGACTATTTTGCTGCAATAGCTACCCACCTTCGCACCCGTTGGCAACAACGTTGGTCAACTCTGCTCGGTAACAAACTTCATTCTATTAAACCGAGCATAGGTTACTGGCCGTCTTCTTGTCATCAGTGCCGAGGTTGGGAGACCACTCTCTCCCGCCTTCGCATTGGCCACACTCGTCTTACTCATGGGTATCTCATGGAGAGGCACCCTGTTCCTCTCTGTGAGCAGTGTCAAGTTCCAGTATCGATTAGCCACATTCTGTTAGACTGCCCTCTCTATCAACGAGCACGCAGAATTTACCTCCAACGTCGTCTTCGTTCTCCTACTCTCTCTTTACCTTCCCTTCTTGCTGATGGACCCTCCTTTAATCCTGACTCTCTCATTGACTTCTTGACAACGACTGATTTACTCCACAAACTCTGATGATACTTTTCGCACTCCCCTCAGCCCTTTCTGGTTCAGTCTCTTGCTGCCCTTTACCCTTTCACCATCCACTGCCCCGCTGTTATCCGTAACCTGTTGCTCATCCATCTCCCTTTTGCCACCTGATGCCCTCGCTTCCTTCCTGCCCTGCAGCGCTGTATAGTGCTTGTGGCTTAGCGCTTCTTTTTGATTATAATAATAATAATCCTCAAACCAAGAGCCTCTTCACCACTGCAAGGAACCCCCCTTGAATAAGATAATAATGAAGAAGCTCAAACCTGTTGGGATTGTACAGCACACTGGGAATTTATGGCATTAAGGTTCAATCCAAAGTAAGGGTAGGTCCATTTCTTGGATCGAGAGTCCATCACTGCATCAAGTCACCTTCCTTGAGGTAACCTGCCTTTCCCTTCCTTGACATTTGACTCGCATGCAACTCCAACCACTTCAAATCCACTGATAGAGTAGGATACTCAACCAGTTATTCTGATCAAGCATATTTTCTTTTACCCAAAATAAAAACAATCATATTAAGTACTTACTGTGTGACCCTGGTGGATTTAGCACTTACTTCTGAGTATAACAAAGTACTTAACTCAAGAGGGTCATACAGCACTGCAGGGAGGGATGTGGGTGATGAGGGTATGGAGGGTAGGGATTAGTAGACATAGTGAAGAGTGCAAGAGGAAAAGTAAAATCTCAATTGGTGCAATAAGTTTGTTAAAAAGAGCAAGTCTGGGTCAAAGGTGGAACTTTCAGCAAGGTGGTCACTGGAGCTAGTGTTGAAGCAGCAGAGATGGTGGAAATGAATTCTGCTGATAGGCTGGACATTATTATAATCAAGGGGGAAGCACTAAACCCGTAGGATTATACAGCGCCTATGGGGGGATGGAAGGCATTCAGGCTTAATTCAGGGAACTGAAGCACAGATCCAATTCCCTAGATCAAGAGCCCCTCACCAGCGTCAGATAGGCTGGACAATCGAACAAGATATAATGAACTGACAGTACATAGTCCTTACAGTGTGGTACTGGGCATTTATTTGTAATTATATTTTATAATATGTAAACCACACATTGTAAGCTTTGCAAGGAAATAAACATTTTCATTTTCAAGGAGCACGTGGCCAATACGTAGATGAGGGAGTGCAGTTTCTCAAACACGACAATGGTGTAAGGATGGCCACAAACCTAAATCAAATTATTCTAGTTTTAAAGGATCATAAAAGAATTGTGAGCTACATTTTTATTGAGATACAGAGTTGGACAAGTCCATAATATAAATAGATGTAGACTATATTTAAAGTCTTTGTAATAAAAACTAACATCTTCCAGCTACTCTTCAGTCTGGACAAGTGAAGGATTACCTACAATCTACATCGAAAGACTTTCTTTAGGAGACATCATCAAAGACTCACCAGAAACAATTTCTTAAAAATTTTGTGACAAATCAATATTAGTGAAAAAATAAATTAAGTTGACCCAAAATCATATCAAAAATCACCAAATAGATGAAAGACACAAGTTTCTGATGAGGCTACGAGTCCTTATAATAATCATATACTCTCTCATAGTCAACATTCACTTTGTACAAATATTTACACTTAAAAAGTTAAAGCTGAGAAAAAGAAAGACAAGGAGGAAGCTTTGTAATTACCTGATGTTGCTCCTCTTTCAGCCTTCTTTGTGAAGTAGTCAGCCATACTTGGCAATAGGCAAAATGAGCTACAAGTCAGACAATGTACCAAGTCCACTGATCAATTAAAACTCATCGTGGAATGAATCTCTCTCATGATGACATCAATGTCATTGCTACTCAATCCTACATATTCAATGTGCCAATACAATTTAAACTTATAAATATAAATGATACTTAAAAGGAGCTTAATAACTCTCATCTTGTATTCACAATGTACAGTGGAATAATCGATTCCATTTTCTAGGAACACTCATTCTGACACTAAATGAGTCGTATATTCAGTATTTAATGACTGGAGCTTTATATTACCATGACCTGTGAACTGCTATACAGCTATGTGATCCTGATACATGTTTGTGCCAGATGGCTACTGAACGAAAACTAAGTTTATTGCACTATAGATATATGATATACTGTATACACACACGCCAGATATGTATTACATACTGCTGATGATAGTTTGAAATGTTTGGTCACCTTATATACAAATTTCTGCCTCTTCTCTCCTATTTCTGTTCTATACTCCTCATACACTGACAAATATCTAATTTTATCTGTATATTTTCTCCCTCATTTAAATTAAGGCTGAAAAGGTATGATTTATCCAAAAAGTTTACTGACAAAGCCAGCAACCAAATCTGCACCCTATTAAAAAAAGATCCACAAATATTCTTTCTTTCATTCAACGCACCAGCTGTATCCCACTGAGGTGGGGCGGCCCAAAAGGAAAAAATGTTTTATTATATGATTATTATTATATGATTCTTCCGGTGCATACTGCTTTTGTGCAAGAAGCATTTGCCACTCGCCTGAACTGCGAGACATATGGAAATGACTATTATTTCCTAAATAAATATAAAAAAGTTTAATGATATACAGCAATCATGACAAGAGTAAAAATCTTAAAAAGAGACACTGTACTAATATTTGATGGATGTACAATATCAAGGGATAATGTAGCATAAATATACAGTGGACCCCCGCATAACGATCACCTCCGAATGTGAACAATTATGTAAGTGTATTTATGTAAGTGCGTTTGTACGTGTATGTTTGGGGCTCTGAAATGGACTAATCTACTTCACAATATTCCTTATGGGAACAAATTCGGTCAGTACTGGCACCTGAACATACTTCTGGAGTGAAAAAATATCG
The DNA here is from genome assembly GCF_038502225.1 of Cherax quadricarinatus. Lineage (NCBI taxonomy): Eukaryota > Metazoa > Arthropoda > Malacostraca > Decapoda > Parastacidae > Cherax > Cherax quadricarinatus. The sequence continues at coordinate 35,048,683 of NC_091317.1, read as the reverse complement.
TTAACCGGGGGTCCACTGTATAGGGAAATAGGGTGAAGTGACTATTGGTTCCTTCCATGGCAAAACTTTCCAATTAAACATAATAAATGTTTTTCCCATATTTTAAAGTTCATAAAATTATGTATGAATAATAATTATTGGTGCATTAACCCCATTTTCTACTGGCTATTATGCTTTTCTTTATTTGCATTCACGCTTTAAATATAAAACCTCTGTATCACCTAAGGGTTAGCAAACAAACAAGGTACATCTTAATACTTTTGAAATTTAATTTTATTAGTACAGTGCTTTAATTCTAAATTTCTTTTTTTCTAATCGCTTAAAACCTAGTTCGTTATTTTGCTTGCCACCGCCAGGCAATGTTAACACAGGAACACTCTTGATAAAGCACATTTTATGAACAATTTTTCTAATAACCAATACTGAAACCTTCACCATACTACGTTCACACGCTCACTAAACTCATCAAAAACAGTAAAATCAAATTACAATAAAAGATCACAATGTATTAAATTTTTACATCTGGATATAGTGTGTGCAAGATATTGCCTATGTGTAGCTACACGAGAAGAGCTATGCTTGTGGTGCTCCATCTTCAGTGTTAATACGTGTATATATTTTATACCCCCAGTGGTTGTAGCACTTACTAAGGGAATCTCTCTGATCCCATTCTAGTGTTCTACCGCTGTTTGTAAAGAAAATTTCTTTTATTTGGCACCACGTTTTTCCTTCCCCTCATCTTACAAGTGTGGGTGGAATCTTGTTCTTTATGTTGATGGTACAGTGGACCCCCGCATACCGTTGGCATCACATAACGTTAAATCCACATACCGCTACATTTTATCGCCAAGATTTTGCCTCGCATACCACTAAAAAACCCGCTCAACGCTGTTCGTCCGAGACGCGTCTAATGTGCGCCCTTAGCCAGCCTCACATGTTCCGCCGGTGGCATTGTTTACCAGCCAGCCTCCGCGGTAACATCCAAGCATACAATCGGAACATTTTGTATTATTACAGTGTTTCTGGTGATTTTATCTGCAAAATAAGTGACCATGGGCCCCAAGAAAGCTTCTAGTGCCAACCCTACAGGAATAAGGGTGAGAATTACTATAGAGATGAAGAAAGAGATCATTGATAAGTATGAAAGTGGAGTGCGTGTCTCCGAGCTGGCCAGGTTGTATAGTAAACCCCAATCAACCATTGCTACTATTGTGGGCAACAAAAAGGCAATCAAGAAAGCTGTTCTTGCCAAAGGTTTAACTGTGTTTTCGAAACAGAGATCGCAAGTGATGGAAGATGTTGAGAGACTGTTATTGGTGTGGATAAATGAGAAACAGATAGCAGGAGATAGCATCTCTCAAGTGATCATAAGTGAAAAGGCTAGGAAGTTGCATGAGGATTTAATTAAAAAAATGCCTGCAACTAGTGATGATGTGAGTGAATTTAAGGCCAGCAAAGGTTGGTTTGAGAGATTTAAGAGGCGTAGTGGCATACATAGTGTGATAAGGCATGGTGAGGCTGCCAGTTCGGACCACAAAGCAGCGGAAAAATATGTGCAGGAATTCAAGGAGTACATAGAAACTGAAGGACTGAAACCTGAACAAGTGTTTAATTGTGATGAAACAGGCCTGTTTTGGAAGAAAATGCCAAGCAGGACCTACATTACTCAGGAGGAAAAGGCACTCCCAGGACATAAGCCTATGAAAGACAGGCTTACTCTGTTGATGTGTTCCAATGCTACTGGTGATTGCAAAGTGAAGCCTTTATTAGTGTATCACTCTGAAACTCCCAGATCGTTCAGGCAAAAGAATGTCCTCAAGGAAAATTTGTGTGCTGTGGAGGGCAAACAGTAAGGCATGGGTCACTAGGGACTTTTTCTATGACTGGTTACACCATGCATTTGCCCCCAATGTGAAAGATTACCTAACTGAAAAGAAATTAGAACTTAAGTGCCTCCTGGTGTTAGACAATGCCCCTGGTCATCCTACAGACGTGGCAGAGCGACTTTATGGGGACATGAAATTCATTAAGGTGAAGTTTTTGCCTCCGAATACCACTCCTCTCCTGCAGCCCATGGACCAGCAGGTTATTGCAAACTTCAAAAAACTGTACACAAAAGCTCTGTTTGAAAGGTGCTTTGTAGTGACCTCAGAAACTCAACTGACTCTAAGAGACTTTTGGAGAGATCACTTTAATATCCTCAATTGTGTAAGGCTTGGGAGGGAGTGACTAAGAGGACCTTGAACTCTGCTTGGAAGAAACTGTGGCCAGAATGTGTAGACCAAAGGGATTTTGAAGGGTTTGAGGCTAACCCTGAGAATCCTATGCCAGTTGAGGAATCCATTATGGCATTGGGAAAGTCCTTGGGGTTGGAGGTTAGTGGGGATGATGTGGAAGAGTTGGTGGAGGAGGACAATGAAGAACTAACCACTGATGAGCTGATAGATCAACTTCAACAGCAAGAGGCCAGACCTGAGGAAACTGGTTCGAAGGAGGGGAGAGAGAAATTGAAGAAATTGCCTACTACAAAGATTAAGGAAATCTGTGCAAAGTGGCTTGAAGTGCAAACCTTCATGGATGAAAATCACCCTCACACAGCTATTGCAAGCCGTGCTGGTGACTATTACACTGACAATGTTGTGAAACACTTTAGGGAAGTCATAAAGGAACGAGAGGTACAGGCCACTATGGACAGATATGTTGTGCGACAGATATGTTGTGCGACAGAACTCCAGTGACTCTGAAGCTGGTCCTAGTGGCATTAAAAGAAGAAGGGAAGTAACCCCAGAAAAGGACTTGACACCTCAAGTCTTAATGGAAGGGGATTCCCCTTCTAAACACTAACACTCTCTCCTCCTCCCATCCCATCAATCATCACCAGATCTTCAATAAAAGTAAGCGTCATGTAATTGTGCATGCCTTTTTCAGTTTGTGTGTATTAAAATTAATATTTCATGTGGTAAATTTTTTTTTTTTTCATACTTTGGGGTGTCTTGCACGGATTAATTTGATTTCCATTATTTCTTATGGGGAAAATTCATTCGCATAACGATAATTTCGCATAACAATGAGCTCTCTTGCACGGATTAATATCGCTATGGGGGGGTCCACTGTACTTAGAAATTTCTTTCTGAATTTATATTATGTTCATCATGCTCTTCTTGAGCATTTCATCAGTGAATATTTATAAGATTTATAACTTATACTGAGAACCAGTTTTGTAGCTTGTCTTTAAATTTTTTAATCTTGTCAATTTTCTTTTTTATAAATGTAGACACCACAACTTCATTATATCGATAGCTTTTTGACTACTAGTTTAAGTGTTTATCTATCCATATATTTGCTGGCTAGTTTAGTTAGCATGTGTGTTGTGTACTGTACGTATTTGAATTTTCGGGGTTTGAGCTCCAGCTCATGGTGCTGCCTCTGATCTTTTGACTGATCTATGCAAATTAACCATACCACATACATTTACAAGAGAATCTTTTTTTCCTCATCCTCAACTATAGAGATAGTGCCTACGAAATATTTTGTATATTACGTATATATAATTCATCGTCTCATGAGGCATATGTTAACTCTAAAAATAAAAGTCACTTGAATTTATAATAAAAAGATTAAAACAAAAGTTACTGCCAAAATAACGAATCTCTTTCACCTTCATAAGTACCGATTTTAAAATCATGTATATTATCTGGAAATTCCATAAAGGCAAATAACCCTTTACCTAAAAATAAGATTTTCAATCCTGATACAGTCATGTCTTAATTCAACTGAAAAATGACAAGCTTGAAAACTTACATTCATCCTAATTATTACACAGTAAATGCAAATGTACTGGGAGAAACATACTGCTGGTTGCACAGTTCACTGACATGGACAAAGCTCCCACTATGATGTCACTGCTTCTCAGGGTCATGTCCTACACTAATTTAAGGAAGAGGTTACATAACCGAGGTTCAAATGCAAAATTCATATTTGTTTTAATTTCTCTCTTATTCTATTTATAATAGGATACAGTAAGCATGAAACTCTCTCTCAGTAGATGTACTTTTAAATATTACTGTTTTATGCCTTTTTTGTTTACTCTGATAAAATACACATATTAAGCTGTGTAAACCTCTTTCAAAAGATGCTTGTCACTACATACAGGAAATTCCAGTTAGACATGAACAATTTAAAATGACCAGCTCTAAGTCATTTCATATTCTTCAATATTTAAAGAGTTTAACATAAAAAATATACAATATAGGCACATACTGAATACTGTCCAGTTTCAGTTATACACTCTTGTATCAAGCATCAAGATACTTTTACCAATTAATACACTTAATGTATTTTATGGTACCTATTAATGATTGCATTGTACAAGAAATATCTAACACACACCACTGACATATTAAATACTAAATTATCTGCAGTAATATCTTGTAAACACACTAGGCAAGCACTTGGGTAAATTTCTTCCAGAAATTACATACAACTAAATTTCGTATATTTTCTTAAAAGTACTCAATAAAATATCAATGGCACTAACAAATTCTGTAATATATTTCTCTGTTAACAGTTTAAACAATTAAAAAATATGCACTACAGTCTCTGAAGAAAAGTTAAAGGAAAAGTTAATGAGCCACTTTTCTCAGCTTCAGAGAAGTACTGAGAACTGACTTAACACAGCCTTCTAAATTAACACTTCTGCAAGAGGAAGAACTTGAAGACAATATCAGCTTTGAGAAAAAGCTGCGAGAATGAATTTAGAAAAAAGACTGGGAAGCAGAACCCTCTGTTACAGAGGAAGCAGATACTCACTAGAATCTAATGGAGGCTAGTCATGAAGCTAGACTTTCAGGTAGTAACTCTTGTATCAGGAGACTTCTCACTCTCAAGTAAAAGTTTACATACCTGCACAGCACATCTTTACAAGAGATTTGAGACGAAGATTTTACATGGTAATGCACCCTCTGGAATGGGTAAATTCTAGTGCCAAACAAGTCAACACCTGCAGTTATACAGTTATGCTGTTCATCAACTGTGCCAATACAGAGTAGATTTTGTGTAAATTAAAAAATTACCCCATCCCCCCACTGAAAGAAGTTTTCAAGAGTAGAACAACACGGGGAATGAAGGAACAGAATGTATAATAACTTATTTACCTTATTTTCTGTTTACCTCAGAAGGAAAACTAAGAATAAAGCCCTCAAAAATGAATAAAAGCATGATGATTTAGGCTAACCAGATAATTAAGAGTAAATCAAACACCAAAAGTAATATATTGCCTCCGTTACATGATTTTTACCTTGCTATAGTATTCACTCATTGGCTGAAGGAGTGGGAGGATGGGACAATGAAATTCCACATTAGTGAGCATCAACTACCAATGACTTGTGTTAATCACAATAATGCAATTATAAACAACTCAGAAAATTGGCCTGCACAAACTAAGGGTGAGAGCACTTTCCTCCCAGTTTTAGGACTGGTTTACCATGAGTTCAAACCCTGCCTATTCTCTGAATCAATTACCAGATTACCACTTCCCTCAACATTCACTGCCCCATCCACACATTATAGAATTAACAACAGTTTCTTGCTCTGTTGAACAAATATGGTAATACTGACTAAGTTGTGGAAAGTGATATGTATGCACAGATTAAGACCTTTAATAAGAAAATATTTCACCACAAGTGACTTATTTGGCCTTAATCAATGAGACTGAAGAAGCCATTTGTGGCAAAAATATATTTCTATTAAATGTCTTAATCTGTGCATACGAGTCTTTCCACAGTTTCTTGCTCATTGTAAAATAACGAATGCTTATAACTGACTGGAAAAAGCACCGTAAGCAGTGTCAGCTTTCTTGACATTACCACTAGGTTTGTAATATGAATGATACTATTTGACTGAAGCTAAAGAAAATTTCCACTATCAAAAAATTGTAGAGCAAACTTCAGTCTTCAGTACTAACCTCTCAGAAGATTCCAAGCAAAGGCACTACTCCTGAGAAAGGCATACTATATTTGGGAAGAAGCAAACTACCTTATATTCAAATGAAATTTACAGAAGAGTTCTTAATGGAACAACTAGGTTCTTTAAGGCAAATACATTAGTTGGGATCCACTATGAAAAATATTTATCTTGGTCACAAAATTATTCCTGTTATTAACTGTACACCAGCTCTTGCCAATAAATTATACATGATAATGATGGCAGTTACTTTAACTTTGGAACAAAGGATTGCAATATAATCTTAACTTCTATGGATTATCAGAAAACTGTCTTCGCTAAAGATATTAATGTACAGTACTTATTGTAGTAACAATGGAGAAAAATTTAGTGGCTGAAGGCAATATTTGATAAAATCATAATATGCTTGTTTGAAGTGGATAAGTAGTTTAAATTATCTCCATAAGTTTATGCCTATAAATTATTTATGTTTTGTAAATGCAACATCCTTGGGTTAAATTTCCTTCAAATGACATGCTTAGTTAATAATTTAACTGTAATGTCATATCATATAGCCTTAGTAAAACTTCATTAACTTATACATTAGTGTTTAGGTGCCTTGTCTGCAAAGATGAGATTTTCATTTTCTGTGATACAAGTTGGTAAACAATGACATAAGCCAAGAAGTGGTAATTACAAAGACACTATCAGCAGAGAAAACTTTTGCTAGAAGTTTCATTGACAGTGGGGATTTATGTCACCCCTACTGAGGTTCAAATGTCATATAAGGGGGTTCTCTACGTTAAAATGACTTTAACATTACCTTCTATGATACACTTTACTGTTATGCCTTTACTAGTAAAATCTAAAACTTACAGGCAATAATAAAATCCATGGCAGTAACAGAGGAGCCTCATTGAAATGTGCTATTGAAACATAGTACACAGCAGGACAAATGGAAGGTGAGATCAGAGGTGACTAAAATATAAACAGATGAGGAAATAGAGTAAAACATATGACTAGATTTTAGAAAATAGGAAAGATGGGTTTTAGGCATCAATGTACATACCTCTAATAATTTTAGGTCTGAAATACTGAGTAAGGAAGAGCAAAATAGAATTAGCTATTCTGTCATCAAGACTGGAATTGTGTAACAGTATGCAGATAGGAAGATACGGGTTAAGCTTATGTACTGCTACAGAGTGTGCATATGTGTGTGTGTGTGTGTGTGTGTGTGTGTGTGCATGTGCATGTATGTGCATGTGTGTGCGTGTGTGTGTGTGCATGTGTGTGTGTGCATGTGTGTGTGCATGTGTGTGTGTGTGTGCGTGTGTGTGTGTGCGTTTGCGTGTGCGTGTGTGTGCATGTGTGTGTGCGCATGTGTGTGTGCATGTGTGTGTGTGCATGTGTGTGTGTGCATGTGTGTGTGTGTGTGTGTGTGTGTGTGTGTGTGTGTGTGTGTGTGTGTGTGTGTGTGTGTGTGTGTGTGTGTGTGGGTGTGTGTGTGTGTGTGTGTGTGTGTGTGTGTGTGCACGCGTGTGTAAAAAATCCATGAGGTGAAGGAAACACCAATAATGAGGTAAGAGTGGTCATGGTGATAGGAAATTTATATGAAGGTTGAGAAAGTGATAAAACTTACATGAGTATGGAGTGCACCAGGAATTCTGTGCACAAAATGGGTTTTATTTTAAGTTAAAACTTTTGAACTTAAGTCAGCTTCACAATGGGATAAAAAAAAATAGAAGAAATTAAGATTAATAATTATATAATAGTAGACAAGATAATCAGAAAGCAGGGAATGATATGTTCATGATAAGAGAGATAAATACAATTAAATTCAGAGAATGACTTATTGACCAATTTAAAGATTAAGATCATGTAGCTGTATTAACTAAAAATATTATAGAGAAATTAAGACAGTATTTGAAATAAATGGTAGAGTATGGGGAGAGGCAGTGGTGGCAGCTGTCATGACACAAAGGAGGTAATAAATGATGGGAAAGCTCTGTATCTGAAATATTTACAGAGGAATGTATAAAGTGAAGATAGGGATAGATGTAAAGATTGAATTTAAATGAAACAAGTAGAGAGAGCCAAGCAATAGAATGAAACACATGGATACAAGAGTCATCTCTTATCCTAAAGTAATATTGCAATGTTTAAAATAGCAAATTACAATAAACCCTCAATATAATGGACTTTTAAAATTATGGGTAAAATCCACTGGTTAAATTGTACTATTAACTCTTTATTTTTCAATATTTATTGTACTTTATCGTAAACTGTGTACAATACTATATAGGCATATAGTAGACTTCTAGTTTTTTTTTTTCTATTTTTAAGCATTGTTCCGATTTGATGGATATTCATACTATCCCCTCTATTAGTCCATTACATCAAGGGTGTAATGTACTGTGAAAACAAGTCAAGCATTTATGACTGAAATGGAAGATGCTGAAATAAGAAAATAAATACTAAGGAGCAACCACTTAAATAAAAAGTTCTAAAAATTTGATGGAAATTAAATGCTGGTAATGAGATTTAATCGAAGCACAAAATGTGTTAAAGAATGGGTAAGGTGCTAAATAACTAGAAAATACAGAAATTGTAGTTAATAAATACAAGAGTGGTTAAGGATGAGAGTAGAAACTAGAGAATTAGTTTGCTAAGCAAATGGAGAGGAAGGTATAATTACTGATTTGGATGAGATGAGTTCAAGCTCTTGGCCCTGCATCTCAACTTTCAACCAACTGAAGTGAAACATAACATTTCTTATTATGAACCCTTGTACACAGTCTGTATTCATTGTCACTGTTTGGATCATTTCACTATTTTTTTTTTTTATCACCTTTAAGTTGAAAAGTTTTATGATATCCCTGTGGTTTATTTTGAGGTGTAATTTCCAACCATGTCCCCTAATTTTTAGCTTTAGTTTCATCTCTGGTAAGAGACTTTGCTCTGGAATATTGTATGCCATAATCATATCTCCTTTATTTCTTTCCTCCTTCAATTTTTTGTCCATAATTAATTTGCCTTAACTCTGGCACCAGTTGTGATACACTCCTTTGTACTTTCTCAAGTTTTGCTTTACATTTTTGCATTATGATGAGTAAATGATTAAAAATTGAGGGTGAATAATTGACAAGCAGTATTAATTGGCAGCCTTGAGTTTATCCTATTTTCCTCTCCCCAACATATATAACTACATCATAATTTTACTGCAGTCTCTTCTCTCTTCTTAATCCTATAATAAGAGTTAACAGGCAGTAAGATGGCAGATAATAGCCATCCAGGAAGCTACTACTGTCCTCTCATATAAGTATGAAATGGAAGCCTGATAAATGTTTTGCTTTGGCAGGGCAAGATGGCTGGTCATTAATCTAAGTTTCATGGGTATGGAAGATGACAGGTTCATCCTACAAATTTCTTATGTTCAGCATATACTTACCTTTACTTTGTTATTCTTAAACAGTTTCCATTCTTTTTCTTTTTCCCCATTTAGGAGACTTAGGCTAAGATCAGACCATGAAGTGATAATCCCCAAAACTTTTATATTAACAGACTTAAGATGTTATGCAGTTTTATTTCTCTCTTCACAGTCATTGTTTGGAACTAATCACCAGCCTGTCTTTTCCAAGACCTTTCACAGTTCAAGAAGCAATTATTATCTTTAAAGGTATAATCGATTTTTTCCACAGTATTAAATATGCAATTATGCCTTTGCAATGGTCTATATATGAAAAAAATCATTTATGGATCTGAAAAAAGCCTATAATAAGAGTGGGACGAGATGTTTAATAGTCTGAAAATCTAACAAAAGGCAGGTGTGTATCTGGGACATCATATTTAGTGTAAGGCTAAATCAATTGGCGAATGAAAATTTTGAAATGTGCATGAGAAAAAGTTATGGTATGCCCTTGTTACTTTCTTACTGTATACATAAGGCTTGAGCAGTGGGTGGGGAGACAAGCTCTGGCTAGATGGAAATGCATGCTGCTTTGTTGCCACTTTTTAACAATTAATTGCTAATGAAAAAGCTAAATTACAAATGGAAACAAATAAAAGAGTCCTACAGGGAAAAATAAAGCATATCTTAACATTAAATATAGACAGAAAAAGGTGATGTACTTTGGGAAACAAAGCAGTGATAAAATTTCACTTCTTTTACAAGAGAGAAAATATAATGAAATGCAAGAATGGAGAGTCAAGTACTGAATGAAGAAAAGAAACTAAAATGTGGGATTGGTAATGTGCACATATGGCACACAATGAAGACAGAAAGATGATCATATCCCTGGGGAAGAATAAAGCAACTATGGCTGTGAAGAAAAACACTGCAAGATAGCATACTCCTCCTGACCTTGACTTAAAACTTTAAATATGATACGAATTTCACTAAAAAGCAACATTTCCTAGACTTATTGCAGGACTAATCAAAGTCTTGAAAATTATAAAAAGAAAAAAATTTACAAGAAAAGTACCTAGGGTATATCTGATGCCTTTGTTCCTCTGGCAACTCAACTTTCTTGAGGTAATAACCTCAATATGAAAAAACCTATATATGCAATACTGAGATCAGCATCTAATGTTTGATGTGTAAACATTGTATGACACATGCAGACATGAAGCATCCACTGCACCATACTTCCAAGCACTGCTTTGATAATGCTGCACATCACTATGAGATATTACAATATAATATTTAATCTTTCATGCATACTGACAAAGTCAAGTACATTCACACATGATAAACTTCTATGCTCCCTCCTCCCCCCAAAACTTCCCTCAAACACACCCACACTTATGTAAAACATGAAATACTTTATGTAATTTCTCTGGATGGTTATTAATTATTCTAAAAGTCTGGCTGGAAGCATTAAATATCCAAAATGTATATGCTCTTCATGAAAGAGCATAAATTATTCTGGAAGTTATAACAATTATACTTAAGGTACCCCTGCACAGTATATTATGTTACCAAATAACAAAAAAAGTGATATGGTACATAATTCTTCATTAACTGTAAATAAATGCACAAATTTCGGCTATACTCGTTTCAAATTAATTCCAAATACATCTACTCCTTTACCCTAATTTTTTGCTTAAATATTTAATGTTTTTTATATTTTCATGAGAATACACCTAAGTAATGAATTAGGGTACTTAAACTATGCAATGAATGACGAAAAGTAGAGAAAGAGCATCAGTGAACAAGAAAAGAAAAAATTTACTACTTCCTTGGTGAAAATTTTGGATTGGTGGGACCATGTGTAAAAGAGCGCAGTTCATAGGGAACACTGGTCTTGTGCAGGGTGGCAGCATCAGCGTCACTCTTGCGGAAGATTAGCATGCGGATATCAGTGTGGAGGTAGATCTTGCCAGATTTAGAACTGACAAACCTATAGGAAGACATAAGGAATGTATAATGGTCATAATTTTTTTTTTTTTTAGATTTTGAGTCAAATACATTAAGAATAACTCTGAGATTGATTCAACTAATAAAAGACAGGCCAAGATGTCTGCTGCCTTTCGTAATTTATAATTTACCCTAGATATTACATAAATTAATCAAATTCCGATAATTACAATAAAGGGGACATATATGTGTGAGCATGTTAGATAGGAATGGAGACAAATGGTTTCTAGGACTTCATGAGCTGTTGGAGTGTGAGCAAGGTAATACAGTGGAACCTTGACTTACGAGTGTCCCAACGTACGAGTTTGAGATATGAGCTGTCAATCGGTCAATTTTTTGCTCCAAGTTACGAGCCAGCTCTCTCCCACTTTTCCCTCAACCCGAAACCTGGACACCTCTCTTGTTTATCTATAATTTCATGCTTTAATTCCATGGAAATCATCCTCTTTTTCTTCTCAGCACTGTCCTTTACACTTACTCTCTTAGGACCCATGGTTAGAATAGCGAAACTTGGCCAAATGACTGTCAAAAATGTAAGCAAAGCAGGAGAGAACTGCTCCCACAGCTAGGTAAACAGAGTTTGCTTCGTTCTGAAGCTCTCGTTATAATAATGTATTATTATTATTAATTTAGGGAACTGAAGCTCTATCGTTATTGTAATTATTATAATTATTATTGATAATAATTTAGGGAACTGAAGCCTCTCACCAGCATCAAAGAACCTTGATGCTGGTGCAATAGCTGTGTTAGGGTGATTTTCATACATCAAGGTTTGCACTTTAAACCACTTTTCACACATTTCCTTAATCTTTGAAGAAAGCAACTTCTTCAATTTCTCTCTCCCCTCCTCTGAAGCAGTTTCCTCAGGCCTGGCCTCTTCCTGTTGCAGACGCTCTTGCAGTTCATCAGTGGTTAGTTCTTCATCGTCCTCCTCCTCCACAAACTCTTCCACATCTTCCCCACTAACTTCCAACCCCAAAGATTTCCCCAATGCCACAACAGATTCCACAACTGGCATAGGCTCCTGAGGGTTAGCCCCAAACCCTTCAAAATCCCTCTCTTCTACACATTCTGGCCACAATTTCCTCCAAGCAGAGTTCAAGGTCCTCTTAGTCACTCCCTCCCAAGCCTTACCTATAAGGTTTACACAACTGAGGATACTAAAGTGATCTTTCCAAAACTCTCTTAGGGTCAATTGAGTGTCTGAGGTCACTTCAAAGCACTTTTGAAACATAGCTTTTGTGTAGAGTTTTTGAAGTTGGAAATGACCTGCTAGTCCATGAGCTGGAGGAGAGGAGTGGTATTCGGAGGCAAAAATTTGACCGTGATGAAGCTCATGTCCCCAGAAATTCACTCTGCCAAGTCTGAAGGATGACCAGGAGCATTGTCTAATACCAGGAGGCACTTAAGGTCCAATTTCTTTTCCAGGAGGTAATTTTTCACAGTGGGGGCAAACACATGGTGAAACCAGTCATAGAAAAAGTCCCTAGTGACCCATGCCTTACTGTTTGCCCTCCACATCACACACAAATTACCCTTGAGGACATTGTTTTGCCTGAACGCTCTGGAAGTTTCAGAGTGATACACCAATAAAGGCTTCACTTTGCAATCACCACCAGCATTACCACACAACAAAAGAGTAAGCCTGTCTTTCATAGGCTTATGTCCTGGGAGTGCCTTTTCCTCCTGAGTAATGTAGGTCCTGTTTGGCATTTTCTTCCAAAACAGGCCTGTTTTGTCACAATTAAACACTTGTTCAGGTTTCAATCCTTCAGTCTCTATGTACTCCTTGAATTCCTGCACATATTTTTCAGCCGCTTTTTGGTCTGAACTGGCAGCCTCACCATGCCTTATCACACTATGTACGCCACTACAATTCTTAAATCTCTCAAACCAACCTTTGCTGGCCTTAAATTCACTCACATCACCACTAGTTGCAGGCATTTTTTTAATTAAATCGTCATGCAACTTCCTAGTCTTTTCACATACGATTGCTTGAGAGATGCTATCTCCTGCTATCTGTTTTTCGTTTATCCACACCAATAACAGTCTCTCAACATCTTCGAGTACTTGCGATCTCTGTTTCGATAACAAACTTGCACCTTTTGCAAGAACAGCTTCCTCAATTGCTGTTTTGTTGGCCAAGATAGTAGCAATGGTTGATTGGGGTTTGGTATACAACCTGGCCAGCTCTGTGACATGCACACCACTTTCGTACTTTGCAATTATCTCTGTCTTAATTTCCATACTAGTTCTCACCCTTTTTACCACAGGGTTGGCACTAGAAGCTTTCTTGGGGCCCATGGTGACTTATTTTGCAGTTAAAAGCACTAAAAACACTGGGATAATGTGAAATGTACCGAATGTATGTGTAGATGTGACCGCACTGGCTGGCTTGTAAACACTGGCACCCACGGGGCAGCTGAGCCATACTCAGGCCACACGTGGGACGCGTCCTGGACAAATCACGTTAGGCGAGTTTTTTATCGTTACGCGGGCCAAAATTTTTACGCTCAAACGCTTTGTTAGGCGGATTTAACGTTATGCGATGCGTTCCTTAGGTGAGGGTCCACTGTAATAATAATAATAATAATTATATTATTATAACAATGATAGTTTCAGTTCCCTAAATTATCATCAATAATAATTATAATTATTATTACAATTTCGTACATATTATGTACATAATACGTACGTAATAATATAATTATGAATGCTGCCGCTAGCTGGCACAGCTGATTTCAAAACATCGCTGTGGGAGTAGTTCTCTCCTGCTTTGCTTACATTTTTGACAGTCATTTGGCCTAATTTTGCTTTTCTAACCATAGGCCCTAATAAAATAAGTGTAAAGGACAGTGCTGAGAAGAAAAAGACGATGATTTCCATGGAATTAAAGCATGAAATCATAGATAAACATAAGCAGGGTGCATGAGTTGTGGATTTAGGCAGACAATACCAAGAGTTGATAAAGGCTATAGCGCCAGCCAAGGGTGTTACAATAATGTCTAAGCTGCGGACCTCTGTCCATGAAATGGTGAAGAAGTTGCTGCTGGTGTGGTTGAGAGAGAAGCAGCTCACAGGAGATACCATGACTGAGGGTATCATCTACAAGAAGGCATGAGGCAGTGAGAAGCAAGAACAAATGAAAGAAGTGAAAAGTTAAACAAAACAAATTGTATCAGTTTTGTTCAGTAATTTAACAAAACAAATTTTATTAGTTAAGTGATAAAACAAATTGTATGAGTTAAGTTTAGCGATGAAACAAAACAATGTTTTTGATGGAGGTTTACAGGGCCACTAACATCATACACCGCACTGTGAATCTCCAACCCTCAACCTCCCCTACACTCAACCTCCCCCACACTCAACCTCCCCCACACTCAACCTCCCCTACACTCAACCTCCCCCACACTCAACCTCCCCTACACTCAACCTCCCCCACACTCAACCTCCCCCACACTCAACCTCCCACACACTCAACCTCCACCACACTCAACCTCCCACACACTCAACCTCCACACCACTCAACCTCCCGTACACACAACCTCCCCCACACTCAACCTCCCCGACACTCAACCTCCCCACACTCAACCTCCCCTCACCTCAACCTCCACACTCAACCTCCCCTACACTCAACACTCAACCTCCCCCACCTCAACCTCCCGCACACTCAACCTCCCGCACACTCAACCTCCCACACACTCAACCTCCCCCACACTCACACACTCAACCTCCTCCACACTCAACCTCCCCTCACACTCAACCTCCCCTACACACTCAACCTCCTCCACACTCAACCTCCCCCACACTCAACCTCCCCTACACTCAACCTCCTCCACACTCAACCTCCCCTACACTCAACCTCCCACACACTCCACACTCAACCTCCCCACCCTCAACCTCCCCTACACTCAACCTCCCCTACACTCAACCTCCTCCACCCTCAACCTCCCCTACACTCAACCTCCTCCACCCTCAACCTCCCCTACACTCAACCTCCACTACACACAACCTCCACCACACTCAACCTCCGCCACACTCAACCTCCCCTACACTCAAGCTCCACCACATTCAACCTCCCCTACACTCAACCTCCCCTACACTCAACCTCCCCTACACTCAACCTCCTCCACCCTCAACCTCCTCCACCCTCAACCTCCCCTACACTCAACCTCCTCCACCCTCAACCTCCCCTACACTCAACCTCCCCTACACTCAACCTCCCCTACACTCAACCTCCTCCACACTCAACCTCCTCCACCCTCAACCTCCCCTACACTCAACCTCCTCCACACTCAACCTCCTCCACCCTCAACCTCCCCTACACTCAACCTCCCCTACACTCAACCTCCTCCACACTCAACCTCCTCCACACTCAACCTCCCCTACACTCAACCTCCTCCACACTCAACCTCCTCCACACTCAACCTCCCCTACACTCAACCTCCTCCACACTCAACCTCCTCCACCACTCAACCTCCCCTACACTCACACACTCAACCTCCACCACACTCAACCTCCCCCACACACACTCAACCTCCCCTACACTCAACCTCCTCCACACTCAACCTCCTCCACCCTCAACCTCCCCTACACTCAACCTCCTCCACACTCAACCTCCTCCACCCTCAACCTCCTCCACACTCAACCTCCCCTACTCTCAACCTCCTCCACACTCAACCTCCCCTACACTCAACCTCCTCCACACTCAACCTCCTCCACACTCAACCTCCTCCACCCTCAACCTCCCCTACACTCAACCTCCTCCACACTCAACCTCCACCACACTCAACCTCCCACACACTCAACCTCCACCACACTCAACCTCCACCACACTCAACCTCCCACACACTCAACCTCCACCACACTCAACCTCCACCACACTCAACCTCCCACACACTCAACCTCCACCACACTCAACCTCCCACACACTCAACCTCCCACACACTCAACCTCCACCACACTCAACCTCCACCACACTCAACCTCCCACACACTCAACCTCCACCACACTCAACCTCCCCTACACTCAACCTCCTCCACACTCAACCTCCCCTACACTCAACCTCCTCTACACTCAACCTCCTCCACCCTCAAACTCCTCCATGCTCAACCTCCTCCATGCTCAACCTCCTCCACACTCAACCTCCTCCACACTCAACCTCCGCCACACTCAACCTCCCACACACTCAACCTCCACCACACTCAACCTCCCACACACTCAACCTCCCACACACTCAACCTCCCACACACTCAACCTCCACCACACTCAACCTCCCACACACTCAACCTCCACCACACTCAACCTCCCACACACTCAACCTCCACCACACTCAACCTCCACCACACTCAACCTCCCACACACTCAACCTCCACCACACTCAACCTCCACCACACTCAACCTCCCACACACTCAACCTCCACCACCCTCAACCTCCCCTACACTCAACCTCCTCCACAACCTCCCCTACACTCAACCTCCTCCACACTCAACCTCCTCCACCCTCAACCTCCCCTACACTCAACCTCTGCCACACTCAACCTCCCCTACACTCAACCTCCGCCACACTCAACCTCCCCTACACTCAACCTCTGCCACACTCAACCTCCTCCACACTCAACCTCCGCCACACTCAACCTCCCCTACACTCAACCTCCACCACATTCAACCTCCCCTACACTCAACCTCCTCCACACTCAACCTCCCCCACCCTCAACCTCCCCTACACTCAACCTCCTCCACACTCAACCTCCGCCACACTCAACCTCTGCCAACACTCAACCTCCCCACACTCAACCTCCCCACACTCAACCTCCCACCACTCAACCTCCTCCACCCTCAACCTCCTCCACCCTCAACCTTCCCTACACTCAACCTCCTCCACACTCAACCTCCTCCACACTCAACCTCCCCTACACTCAACCTCCTCCACACTCAACCTCCTCCACACTCAACCTTCGCCACACTCAACCTCCCCTACACTCAACCTCCCCTACACTCAACCTCCCCCACACTCAACCTCCCCCACACTCAACCTCCCACACACTCAACCTCCACCACACTCAACCTCCCACACACTCAACCTCCCACACACTCAACCTCCCCCACACTCAACCTCCACACCACTCAACCTCCACCACACTCAACCTCCCACACACTCAACCTCCACCACACTCAACCTCCCACACACTCAACCTCCCACACACTCAACCTCCCCCACACTCAACCTCCACACCACTCAACCTCCACCACACTCAACCTCCCCTACACTCAACCTCCTCCACACTCAACCTCCCCTACACTCAACCTCCTCCACACTCAACCTCCCCCACCCTCAACCTCCCCTACACTCAACCTCCTCCACACTCAACCTCCCCTACACTCAACCTCCTCCACACTCAACCTCCTCCACCCTCAACCTCCCCTACACTCAACCTCCCCTACACTCAACCTCCCCCACACTCAACCTCCCCCACACTCAACCTCCCCTACACTCAACCTCCTCACTCAACCTCCCCTACACTCAACCTCCTCCACACTCAACCTCCTCCACACTCAACCTCCCCTACACTCAACCTCCTCCACACTCAACCTCCTCCACTCAACCTCCCCTACACTCAACCTCCCCTACACTAAACCTCCCCACCCTCAACCTCCCCTACACTCAACCTCCCCACACTCAACCTCCCCTACACTCAACCTCCTCCACACTCAACCTCCTCCACTCAACCTCCCCTACACTCAACCTCCCCACACTCAACCTCCCCACACTCAACCTCCCCTACACTCACCCTCCCCTACAGTCAACCTCCCCTACACTCAACCTCCCACACACTCAACCTCCCACACACTCAACCTCCCACACACTCAACCTCCACCACACTCAACCTCCCACACACTCAACCTCCCACACACTCAACCTCCCACACACTCAACCTCCCACACACTCAACCTCCACCACACTCAACCTCCCACACACTCAACCTCCCACACACTCAACCTCCACCACACTCAACCTCCCACACACTCAACCTCCCACACACTCAACCTCCCACACACTCAACCTCCCACACACTCAACCTCCCACACACTCAACCTCCACCACACTCAACCTCCACCACACTCAACCTCCCACACACTCAACCTCCCACACACTCAACCTCCCCTCACCTCCTCCACACTCAACCTCCTCCACACTCAACCTCCCCACACTCTACCTCCCCACACTCACACTCAACCTCCCCCCCACTCAACCTCCCCCACACTCAACCTCCCCTACACTCAACCTCCCCCACACTCAACCTCCACCACACTCAACCTACACCACACTCAACCTCCCCTACACTCAACCTCCACACTCAACCTCCCACACATTCAACCTCCCACACACTCAACCTCCCCTACACTCAACCTCCCCTACACTCAACCTCCTCCACACTCAACCTCCCCTACACTCAACCTCCTCCACACTCAACCTCCTCCACACTCAACCTCCTCCACCCTCAACCTCCCCTACACTCAACCTCCTCCACCCTCAACCTCCCCTACACTCAACCTCCTCCACCCTCAACCTCCTCCACACTCAACCTCCTCCACACTCAACCTCCCCTACACTCAACCTCCTCCACACTCAACCTCCTCCACCCTCAACCTCCCCTACACTCAACCTCCTCCACACTCAACCTCCTCCACCCTCAACCTCCCCTACACTCAACCTCCTCCACACTCAACCTCCTCCACCCTCAACCTCCCCTACACTCAACCTCCTCCACACTCAACCTCCCCTACACTCAACCTCCTCCACACTCAACCTCCTCCACCCTCAACCTCCCCTACACTCAACCTCCCCAACACTCAACCTCCCCAACACTCAACCTCCCCAACACTCAACCTCCCCACATTCAACCTCCCCTACACTCAACCTCCTCCACACTCAACCTCCCCTACACTCAACCTCCTCCACACTCAACCTCCTCCACACTCAACCTCCCCTACACTCAACCTCCTCCACACTCAACCTCCTCCACACTCAACCTCCCCTACACTCAACCTCCTCCACACTCAACCTCCTCCACACTCAACCTCCTCCACCCTCAACCTCCTCCACACTCAACCTCCTCCACCCTCAACCTCCCCTACACTCAACCTCCTCCACACTCAACCTCCTCCACCCTCAACCTCCTCCACCCTCAACCTCCTCCACACTCAACCTCCTCCACCCTCAACCTCCCCTACACTCAACCTCCTCCACACTCAACCTCCTCCACACTCAACCTCCCCTACACTCAACCTCCTCCACACTCAACCTCCTCCACCCTCAACCTCCCCTACACTCAACCTCCTCCACACTCAACCTCCCCTACACTCAACCTCCCCTACACTCAACCTCCCCACACTCAACCTCCCCTACACTCAACCTCCCCTACACTCAACCTCCCCTACACTCAACCTCCCCTACACTCAACCTCCCCTACACTCAACCTCCCCTACACTGCACCTCCTCCACACTCAACCTCCTCCACACTCAACCTCCACCACACTCAACCTCCTCCACACTCAACCTCCTCCACACTCAACCTCCACCACACTCAACCTCCTCCACACTCAACCTCCCCTACACTCAACCTCCTCCACACTCAACCTCCTCCACCCTCAACCTCCCCTACACTCAAACTCCTCCACACTCAACCTCCTCCACCCTCAACCTCCCTTACACTCAACCTCCTCCACCCTCAACCTCCCCTACACTCAACCTCCTCCACACTCAACCTCCCCTACACTCAACCTCCTCTACACTCAACCTCCCCTACACTCAACCTCCTCCACACTCAACCTCCTCCATGCTCAACCTCCTCCACACTCAACCTCCTCCACACTCAACCTCCCCTACACTCAACCTCCTCCACACTCAACCTCCTCCACACTCAACCTCCCCTACACTCAACCTCCGCCACACTCAACCTCCCCTACACTCAACCTCTGCCACACTCAACCTCCTCCACACTCAACCTCCACCACACTCAACCTCCCCTACACTCAACCTCCACCACACTCAACCTCCTCCACCCTCAACCTCCTCCACGCTCAACCTCCTCCACGCTCAACCTCCTCCACGCTCAACCTCCTCCACACTCAACCTCCTCCACCCTCAACCTCCCCTACACTCAACCTCCTCCACCCTCAACCTCCCCTACACTCAACCTCCCCTACACTCAACCTCCTCCACAACCTCCCCTACACTCAACCTCCTCCACACTCAACCTCCTCCACCCTCAACCTCCCCTACACTCAACCTCCGCCACACTCAACCTCCCCTACACTCAACCTCCCCCACACTCAACCTCCCCTACACTCAACCTCCTCCACACTCAACCTCCACCACACTCAACCTCCCCTACACTCAACCTCCCACACACTCAACCTCCCCCACACTCAACCTCCACCACACTCAACCTCCCCCCCACTCAACCTCCACACTCAACCTCCCCTACTCAACCTCCTCCACACTCAACCTCCTCCACACTCAACCTCCTCCACCCTCAACCTCCTCCACACTCAACCTCCCCTACACTCAACCTCCTCCACACTCAACCTCCTCCACACTCAACCTCCCCTACACTCAACCTCCTCCACACTCAACCTCCTCCACACTCAACCTTCGCCACACTCAACCTCCCCTACACTCAACCTCCCCTACACTCAACCTCCCCTACACTCAACCTCCGCCACACTCAACCACCGCCACACTCAACCTCAGCCACACTCAACCTCACCAACACTCAACATCCTCCACACTCAACCTCCACCACACTCAACCTCCCCTACACTCAACCTCCTCCACACTCAACCTCCTCCACCCTCAACCTCCCCTACACTCAACCTCCGCCACACTCAACCTCCCCTACACTCAACCTCCACCACATTCAACCTCCCCTACACTCAACCTCCTCCACACTCAGCCTCCGCCACACTCAACCTCCCCTACACTCAACCTCCGCCACACTCAACCTCCGCCACACTCAACCTCTGCCACACTCAACCTCTGCCACACTCAACATCCTCCACACTCAACCTCCCCTACACTCAACCTCCTCCATGCTCAACCTCCTCCATGCTCAACCTCCTCCACCCTCAACCTCCCCTACACTCAACCTCCTCCACACTCAACCTCCTCCACACTCAACCTCCCCTACACTCAACCTCCTCCACACTCAACCTTCGCCACACTCAACCTCCCCTACACTCAACCTCCCCTACACTCAACCTCCCCTACACTCAACCTCCGCCACACTCAACCTCCCCTACACTCAACCTCCGCCACACTCAACCTCCGCCACACTCAACCTCTGCCACACTCAACATCCTCCACACTCAACCTCCCCTACACTCAACCTCCTCCATGCTGAACCTCCTCCATGCTCAACCTCCTCCACCCTCAACCTCCTCCACCCTCAACCTCCCCTACACTCAACCTCCTCCACACTCAACCTCCTCCACACTCAACCTCCCCTACACTCAACCTCCTCCACACTCAACCTCCTCCACACTCAACCTTCGCCACACTCAACCTCCCCTACACTCAACCTCCCCTACACTCAACCTCCGCCACACTCAACCTCCTCCACACTCAACCTCCTCCACACTCAACCTCCTCCACCCTCAACCTCCCCTACACTCAACCTCCTCCACACTCAACCTCCTCCACACTCAACCTCCCCTACACTCAACCTCCTCCACACTCAACCTCCTCCACACTCAACCTTCGCCACACTCAACCTCCCCTACACTCAACCTCCCCTACACTCAACCTCCGCCACACTCAACCTCCCCTACACTCAACCTCTGCCACACTCAACCTCCTCCACACTCAACCTCCACTACACTCAACCTCTGCCACACTCAACCTCCTCCACCCTCAACCTCCTCCACACTCAACCTCCTCCATGCTCAACCTCCACAACACTCAACTTCCCACACATTCAACCTCCCCCACACTCAACCTCCCGTACACTCAACCTCCCCCACACTCAACCTCCCCTACACTCAACCTCCACCACACTCAACCTCCCCTACACTCAACCTCCCACACACTCAACCTCCCCCACACTCAACCTCCCCCACACTCAACCTCCCCCACACTCAACCTCCCCTACACTCAACCTCCCCCACACTCAACCTCCCCTACACTCAACCTCCACCACACTCAACCTCTACCACACTCAACCTCCACCACACTCAACCTCCCCCACACTCAACCTCCCACACACTCAACCTCCCCCACACTCAACCTCCCCCACACTCAACCTCCCACACACTCAACCTCCCCCACACTCAACCTCCTCCACACTCAACCTCCAACACACTCAACCTCCCCCACACTCAACCTCCACACACTCAACCTCCCACACACTCAACCTCCACCACACTCATCCTCCCACACACTCAACCTCCTCTACACTCAACCTCCCCCACACTCAACCTCCCCTACACTCAACCTCCCCTACACTCAACCTCCCACACACTCAACCTCCCCTACACTCAACCTCCCCCACACTCAACCTCCCCCACACTCAACCTCCCCTACACTCAACCTCCCCCACACTCAACCTCCCCCACACTCAACCTCCCCCACACTCAACCTCCCCAACACTCAACCTCCTCCACACTCAACCTCCCCTACACTCAACCTCCTCCACACTCAACCTCCTCCACACTCAACCTTCGCCACACTCAACCTCCCCTACACTCAACCTCCCCTACACTCAACCTCCGCCACACTCAACCTCCGCCACACTCAACCTCTGCCACACTCAACCTCTGCCACACTCAACATCCTCCACACTCAACCTCCCCTACACTCAACCTCCTCCATGCTCAACCTCCTCCATGCTCAACCTCCTCCACCCTCAACCTCCTCCACCCTCAACCTCCCCTACACTCAACCTCCTCCACACTCAACCTCCTCCACACTCAACCTCCCCTACACTCAACCTCCTCCACACTCAACCTCCTCCACACTCAACCTTCGCCACACTCAACCTCCCCTACACTCAACCTCCCCTACACTCAACCTCCGCCACACTCAACCTCCCCTACACTCAACCTCTGCCACACTCAACCTCCTCCACACTCAACCTCCACTACACTCAACCTCCGCCACACTCAACCTCCTCCACCCTCAACCTCCTCCACCCTCAACCTCCTCCATGCTCAACCTCCTCCACCCTCAACCTCCCCTACACTCAACCTCCTCCACCCTCAACCTCCTCCACCCTCAACCTCCCCTACACTCAACCTCCCCTACACTCAACCTCCCCTACACTCAACCTCCACCACACTCAACCTCCCCTACACTCAACCTCCCCTACACTCAACCTCCGCCACACTCAACCTCCTCCACACTCAACCTCCGCCACACTCAACCTCCCCTACACTCAACCTCCGCCACATTGAACCTCCCCTACACTCAACCTCCTCCACACTCAACCTCCGCCACACTCAACCTCCCCTACACTCAGCCTCCACCACACTCAACCTCCCCTACACTCAACCTCCGCCACACTCAACCTCCGCCACACTCAACCTCCGCCACCCTCAACCTCCGCCACACTCAACCTCCGCCACACTCAACCTCCGCCACACTCAACCTCCGCCACACTCAACCTCCGCCACCATCTCTGCTCCAGGTGTGTAAGTACATACACACTTTATATGAACAGTTTATTATTTCTTTACATTCTGTAGTGTATTATGATTTATTGCGTGTTTATATATGATATTTTCTGTGTTTTCTTTAGAAAACTAGTGATTTATTGCAGTTAGCCTCAAAAATACTGTTTTCTTTTACAATAAGAGCACGGGAAGATGCTACATAGTAAAAGTTGGACAGGAAATGGTGGATGCTTCCGCCGCTGTCTCTGCCACCATATTATGGCCTATTTTATTCATTCTAGAGTATTTATCATGTTTCTGTGTTAATTATATTATTTATTATGTCATATTAGATGAATTGTGATAGATAAATAAGCTGTACAGTTGATAATAACATCATATTCAAGTATTTTTTCTCATCTCTCCAGAGTGCAGGAACGGATTAATGGCTTTTCAGTTAATTTAAACGAGGAAAATTAATTTGATAAATGAGTAAACTGAGTTATGAGCTAGCTCCTGAAACGGATTAAACTTGTAAGCCAAGGCTCCACTGTATTTTGTGAAGGGATTCAAGGAAATTGGTTAGCGAGACTTAAGTCCTGGAGGTGGGAAGTACAATGCCTGCACTCTAAAGGAGGGGTTTGGGATACATGTATTTGCTGTATGGAGGGACATCCGAACTGTTGTATCTGCATGCCTTTGGCAAAACAGTAATAGTGTGAATGATGGTGAAAGTGTTTCTTTTTCAGGTCACCCTGTGAGTGTTTATGGTGAAATAACAATGCATAGAGACAAGTGGTGTGTAATGGACATGCTGCTGGAGTTTGAGTAAGGTAATTTTTATGAAGGGTTTTTGGGAAACTAGTTAGCTGGACTTAAGTCCAGCATCTTTCCACCTCCAGGACTTAAGTCCTGGAGGCGGAAAGTACAGTGCTTTCATTCTGAAGGACAGGTGAGAATGTTGTAATTTTGAGGGTCATGTGAACTGTAATGTCAGCACACTCCTGAAGAAACAGTGAGTCGGGTCACCTTAAGTTGGTAAGAGACGAACGAAGTGTTAAAAAAAAAGTTTAAAAAATGCTCTATGTAAATTTTTTTTGCCAAAGACTATGTTTTAAATATGAAGACACTGTAATGTATCTAAATATACAGTATACAAATTAAACTAAAATCTGTTTCTGCTTTATATAACTTAATCAACAAAATTGAACAGCTGAGAAAACACTATAGCTGAAAATAAACATGAGTCATACAAAATAAAAACTTTAAAAATTTAACCCTTAAACTATCCAAGCAGATCTACGTTCACATGCGTAGTGCTCCAAAAGTCGATCTATGTTTTTTTACACATTTTCAAATATAACAAAAAAAAAGTAGATCAAAGTTTTTTTACACGTTTTCAAATGTAAAAAAACAAAAAGATGATCTACTTTTTTTACGTACTTTCAAATGTTGAAAAAACGTAGATCTACGTTTGGACAGTTTAAGGGTTAAGTGAAAAACGTGATTACTACCGACAGTTAAACAATGTGTAAATGCTGAAAATGAATACCTGAGATGTATGAGGTAACGAAGCCACTGGTGAGCATTAGGATCGGAATCGCTGGCCCCTACAGGCATGTTGAGCGTACGCTGACGGACAAACGTGCGAGAGTTGGCTGGCATATCAGATAGGTCATACATTACCACAAACATCTTCACCACTGTCCCATGTGGATTGAAGAGTGTCACCTGAACCGTTCCTTTATTTGGCACATGATAACCTTTTTTGCCCAAATTAATGTGACCCTAGAAAGTAATTAATAATAATGTATTACATATAACAATATAATTTGTATGAATATATTTTATGTATTACTAGATTACAACATTTTGAAGAAAAAATATTTTAAGGAAAAATATTTTATATACAATGTTCCATAACCCAGTCTTGGAGCAGCAACCTATCTGTCAACTTTTTATTAAGCCAGTAATAGACTCTATGATCACTGTCACTCAAGTAGTCTTCTGTTTTACTTCTAGTCATTTTCCCTTCCTTCGTCTTGTCTGCACTGCCACTACCAGCATGCCTGTTTCTTGATCAGAGGGTGACAAATCAAATTAAGAAATCCTCAGGAGCCATCTTGAGAGTGGATGACTATCATAAACAGGTAATTATCTTCCTGCAATTAAAGGCAGAAAATATCTGCAATATTCTTGATAAATGGTACATGAGGAAATAGCTGTTACAGAGTTATCAAGGAGGATGCCCATTTTAGATGTAACAGGAATGATCAAACTCTGGCTATGATCACAATTTTAAATTTGAGTAGTAATATCCCACCACTGAAGATCTTAGGTCCAGTACAAGGGAAGGCCACTTCCAGAACAAGAACAACACACTGCACAATTGGCAATACGAAGGGAGGCATGACAAAAGAATTATGTCATCTACAAAAATAACAAACCCACTTGAGCAAATGACACTGAGATATGATTGTTAAAGGCTAACCATTTTGATCAATGAACACCCAGCTTTCCTTTGACACACTCTTCAAAAACCTATCTTAAAGTGGAACTATAACTTACTGTCTTACTTCAGAAATCCTCCGATTTTCCTGAAGTGGTTCCATGGGTCCAGACACTGTATGGGACCATATCTAGTGTTCTGTGCTCAGAATGTCTCTTCTAGAGCATAAAGTGAGACAATGGTCATTCACTTTTTTCTTTTAGTGAAAGGAACAGAATAAATCCAAAGAAAGAAAGGGCACTGTAGTGAGAGCCTCCTTGGTTTGTGATTTATTAGGTTACCAGAGTAAGTCTGTTACTGGTGTAATATGAGGTTTATTAATAGGTTGCTATTCCAACAGTGATTCATGGATCTCAAACACACAAAAAAAGCAAACTCTTTTTCTGTGTGCAATATAAAATCAGAGGTTATAAGGTATGTACAGTAGGGCCCCACTTATAAGGCAGGTTCGGTTCCAGGCTACTGCCGTAGAGTGGAAATCGCTGTAAAGTGGAATGATTTTTTTTTCCACTTATAACTGCATATAAATGTCAGATAACAAGTTTACACGAACATATATTAAGTTAGCAATAGAATTATTATTAATATTAACACACTGGTCGATTCCCACCAAGGCAGGGTGGCCCGAAAAAGAAAAACTTTCACCATCATTCACTCCATCACTGTCTTGCCAGAAGGGTACTTTACACTACAGTTTTTAACTGCAACATTAACATCCCTTCTTCAGAGCGCAGGCACTGTACTTCCCATCTCCAGGACTCAAGTCCAGCCTGCCGGTTTCCCTGAATCCCTGAATGCCCACTGGAAGCCCAAGCCCCTCGCACACAAAACCTCCTTTACCTCCTCCCTCCAACCTTTCCGAGGCTGACCCCTATCCTGCCTTCCTTCCACTACAGACTGATACACTCTTGAAGTCATTCTGTTTCGCTCCATTCTCTCTACATGTCCGAACCACCTCAACAACCCTTCCTCAGCCCTCTGGACAACAGTTTTGGTAATCCCGCACATCCTCCTAACTTCCAAACTACGAATTCTCTGCATTATATTCACACCACACATTGCCCTCAGACATGACATCTCCACTGCCTCCAGCCTTCTCTTCGCTGCAACATTCATCACCCATGCTTCACACCCATATAAGAGTGTTGGTAAAACTATACTCTCATACAATTCCCTCTTTTCCTCCAAGGACAAAGTTCTTTGTCTCCACAGACTCCTAAGTGCACCACTCACCCTTTTCCCCTCATCAATTCTATGATTCACCTCATCTTTCATAGACCCATCCGCTGACACGTCCACTCCCAAATATGTGAATACATTCACCTCCTCCATACTCTCTCCCTCCAATCTGATATCCAATCTTTCATCACCTAATCTTTTTGTTATCCTCATAACCTTACTCTTTCCTGTATTCACTTTTAATTTTCTTCTTTTGCATACCCTACCAAATTCATCCACCAACCTCTGCAACTTCTCTTCAGAATCTCCCAAGAGCACAGTGTCATCAGCAAAGAGCAACTGTGACAACTCCCACTTTATGTGTGATTCTTTATCTTTTAACTCCACGCCTCTTGCCAAGACCCTCGCATTTACTTCTCTTACAACCCCATCTATAAATATATTAAACAACCACGGTGACATCACACATCCTTGTCTAAGGCCTACTTTTACTGGGAAATAATCTCCCTCTTTCCTACATACTCTAACTTGAGCATCACTATCCTCGTAAAAACTCTTCACTGCTTTCAGTAACCTACCTCCTACACCATACACCTGCAACATCTGCCACATTGCCCCCCTATCCACCCTGTCATACGCCTTTTCAAAATCCATAAATGCCACAAAAACCTCTTTAGCCTTATCTAAATACTGTTCACTTATATGTTTCACTGTAAACACCTGGTCCACACACCCCTACCTTTCCTAAAGCCTCCTTGTTCATCTGCTATCCTATTCTCCGTCTTACTCTTAATTCTTTCAATAATAACTACCATACACTTTACCAGGTATACTCAACTGACTTTTCCCCCTATAATTTTTGCACTCTCTTTTGTCCCCTTTGCCTTTATACAAAGGAACTATGCATGCTCTCTGCCAATCCCTGGGTACCTTACCCTCTTCCATACATTTATTAAATGATTGCACCAACCACTCCAAAACTATATCCCCACCTGCTTTTAACATTTCTATCTTTATCCCATCAATCCTGGCTGCCTTACCCCCTTTCATTTTACCTACTGCCTCACGAACTTCCCCCACACTCACAACTGGCTCTTCCTCACTCCTACAAGATGTTATTCCTCCTTGCCCTATACACGAAATCACAGCTTCCCTATCTTCATCAACATTTAACAATTCCTCAAAATATTCCCTCCATCTTCCCAATACCTCTAACTCTCCATTTAATAACTCTCCTCTCCTATTTTTAACTGACAAATCCATTTGTTCTCTAGGCTTCCTTAACTTGTTAATCTCACTCTAACACTTTTTCTTATTTTCAACAAAATTTGTTGATATGTATGTCTCATAACAATAAAAATGCTTTCAAATGAGCTGATGTAGGTAACAGCTCTTAGCTTGCCAATAAAGCTAGGAATCCTTAACCTGTAAATAGCTTGTCAATAAAGCTAGGGATCCTTAACCTTTTCAAACCCTGTGCAAAAAAAAAAAAAAAAAAAAAATTCCCATTCTCATGTAACACCATTTTTTAGAAGAAATGGCACTCTGAGTGAAGGCATACGAAAGGAATAATTTTCTAAAGTTACCCCCAATAATATTATTGTGTACACATTTTCTTTGGTGTTGAACTATAGAAAACATTATTCTTTCTGACAACAAGATGACTGCAAAAACATCTCATATTTATTTTAATTTATTCCACTGTGGGCTGTACTTATCATGTTTATATGTTATGTAGCATGTCTATTATATAACTTTGAAAAAAAATATCAAAGTTGGATTAATGAAAATGAGTATATTAACATAATACACAACATTCAATGTGCCTCAGAGTGATTATTATGAGTATTATTATTATGGCATCCTAAGTAAGTAAGTTTATTCAGGTATACACAAATACAGATACATAGAATTATCATACATAGCAGCATATGTGTAGAGAACCTGGGATAACACAAAAAAGTCAGACACACTGACTTATTTCCATTGGGGTCCTTTTACCTTATTATTATAATATAAAGGTTATAATATTTTCTTATTATCCTCAAGACATAAGACACACTCAGTGATTTTAATGTGTACCTGAACACCAGCACAGTGTGTAAGCTTACTTAGGCACAGGCACACACAAGTATAATTATAATTATCGGTGGTAGACGGCCGACTTGAGAAAAAAAAAAATATATATATATATATATATATTATATATATATATATATATATATATATATATATATACGTGTATATATATATATATACAGTGGACCCCCGGTTAACGATATTTTTTCACTCCAAAAGTATGTTCAGGTGCCAGTACTGACCGAATTTGTTCCCATAAGAAATACAGTGGACCCCCGGTTAACGATTTTAATCCGTGCAAGAGGGGTAATTGTTATGCGAAATAATCGTTATGTGAATGAATTTTCCCCATAAGAAATAATGGAAATAAAATTAATCCGTGCAAGACACCCAAAAGTATGAAAAAAAATTTTTTTTTACCACATGAAATATTAATTTTAATACACACAAACTGAAAAAGGCATGCACACTTACATGACACTTACTTTTATTGAAGATCTGGTGATGATTGATGGGATGGGAGGAGGGGAGAGCATTATCTTCTTACTGTTTAGAAGGGGAATCCCCTTCCATTAGGACTTGAGGTAGTAAGTCCTTTTCTGGGGTTACTTCCCTTCTTTTTTTAATGCCACTAGGGCCAGCTTCAGAGTCACTGGACTTCTTTCGCACAAGATATCTGTCCATAGTGGCCTGTACCTCTCGTTCCTTTATCACTTCCCTAAAGTGTTTCACAACATTGTCAGTGTAATAGTCACCAGCACGGCTTGCAATAGCTGTGTGAGGGTGATTTTCATCCATGAAGGTTTGCACTTCAAGCCACTTTGCACAGATTTCCTTTATCTTTGTAGTAGGCAACTTCTTCAATTTCTCTCTCCCCTCCTCTGAACCAGTTTCCCCAGGTCTGGCCTCTTGCTCTTGAAGTTGATCTATCAGCTCATCAGTGGTTAGTTCTTCATTGTCCTCCTCCACCAACTCTTCCACATCCTCCCCACTAACCTCCAACCCCAAGGACTTTCCCAATGCCACAATGGATTCCTCAACTGGC
Organism: Cherax quadricarinatus; assembly: GCF_038502225.1. Taxonomy (NCBI): domain Eukaryota; kingdom Metazoa; phylum Arthropoda; class Malacostraca; order Decapoda; family Parastacidae; genus Cherax; species Cherax quadricarinatus. The sequence goes on along the minus strand of NC_091317.1, from coordinate 35,017,864 downwards.
ATACTCCTCTCAGGGTTAGCCTCAAACCCTTCAAAATCCCTTTGGTCTACACATTCTGGCCACAGTTTCTTCCAAGCAGAGTTCAAGGTCCTCTTAGTCACTCCCTCCCAAGCCTTACCTATAAGGTTTACACAATTGAGGATATTAAAGTGATCTCTCCAAAACTCTCTTAGTCAGTTGAGTTTCTGAGGTCATTACAAAGCACCTTTCAAACAGAGCTTTTGTGTACAGTTTCTTGAAGTTGGAAATAACCTGCTGGTCCATGGGCTGCAGGAGAGGAGTGGTATTAGGAGGCAAAAACTTGATGTTAATGAATTTCATGTCCCCATAAAGTCGCTCTGCCACGTCTGTAGGATGACCAGGGGCATTGTCTAACACCAGGAGGCACTTAAGTTCTAATTTCTTTTCAGTTAGGTAATCTTTCACATTGGGGGCAAATGCATGGTGTAACCAGTTATAGAAAAATTCCCTAGTGACCCATGCCTTACTGTTTGCCCTCCACAGCACACACAAATTATCCTTGAGGACATTCTTTTGCCTGAATGCTCTGGGAGTTTCAGAGTGATACACTAATAAAGGCTTCACTTTGCAATCACCAGTAGCATTGGCACACATGAGAAGAGTAAGCCTGTCTTTCATAGGCTTATGTCCTGGGAGTGCCTTTTCCTCCTGAGTAATGTAGGTCCTGCTTGGCATTTTCTTCCAGAACAGGCCTGTTTCATCACAATTAAACACTTGTTCAGGTTTCAGTCCTTCAGTTTCTATATACTCCTTGAATTCCTGCACATATGGCAGCCTCACCATGCCTTATCACACTATGGATGCCACTATGCTTCTTAAATCTCTCAAACCAACCTTTGCTGGCCTTAAATTCACTCACATCATCACTAGTTGCAGGCCTTTTTTTAATTAAATCGTCATGCAACTTCCTAGCCTTTTCACATATGATTGCTTGAGAGACGCTATCTCCTGCTAGCTGTTTTTCATTTATCCACACCAATAAGAGTCTCTCAACATCTTCCATCACTTGCGATCTTTGTTTCGAAAACACAGTTAAACCTTTGGCAAGAACAGCTTCCTTGATTGTCTTTTTGGTGCCCACAATAGTAGCGATGGTTGATTGGGGTTTCTTGTACAACTTGACTAGGTCGGCAATACGCACTCCACTTTCATACTTATCAATGATCTCTTTCTTCATTTCAATGGGTATCCTTACCCTTATTGGTGTACGGTTGGCACTAGAAGCTTTCTTGGGGCCCATGGTCACTTATTTTCCAGAAACACCACCGAAAACACTGTAATAATACGAAATATTCCGAGTGTATGCTTGGATGTTAGCGCGGAGGCTGCCTGGTAAACAATGGCACGGGCGGCACATGTGAGGCTGGGTGAGGGCGCACATTAGACGCGTCTCGGACGAAAATCGGTGAGCGGGTTTTTAATCGGTATGCGCGGCAAAAATTTGGCGATTAAAGTAAGCGGTATGCGAAATAATCGCTATGTGATGCCATCGTTATGCGGGGGTCCACTGTATTGTGAAGTAGATTAGTCCATTTCAGACCCCCAAACATACACGTACAAACGCACTTACATAAATACACTTACATAATTGGTCGCATTCGGAGGTAATCGTTATGCGGGGGTCCACTGTATATATATATATAAAAGGTAGTAGGCTGGTAGACAGCAACCACCCAGGGAGGTACTACCGTCCTGCCAAGTGAATGTAAAACAAAAGCCTGTGATTGTTTTACATGATGGTAGGATTGCTGGTGTCTTTTGTCTGTCTCATAAATATGCAAGATTACAGGTATGTCTTGCTACTTCTACTTACACTTAGGTCACACTACACATACATGTACACATTTATTTATACAGGAGCAAGGGGCTAGTAACCCCTTCTCCTGTATATATTACTAAATTTAAAAAGAGAAACTTTAGTTTTTTCTTTTGGGCCACCCCGCCTCGGTGGGATACGGCTGGTATGTTGAAAGAAAAGAAAGAAGATTTATTTATACACACTCATCTGAGTTTTCTTTGATTTTATCTTAATAGTTCTTGGTCTTATTACTTTTCCTTTTATATCCATGGGGAAGTGGAATAAGAATCTTACCTCTGTAAGCCATGCGTGTTGTAAAAGTCAACTAAAATGCCGGGAACAATGGGCTAGTAACCCCTTTTCCTGTAAAGATTACTAAAAAGAATAAGAAGAAGAAAATTGTCAAAGTGGGAAGTCTGAATGTGCGTGGATGATGTGCAGATGATTAGAAAGAGATGATCATGACCATAACACAAGGCACAGATCACTCTTTGATGTTCCTCGTGTCCATCTCACGCTATGCAAAAACTCAATGCACATAAAAGGCCCTAAAATCTGGAATTCATTACCTGTAAATATAAAAGAAACACTACCTGTTTATAAATTCAAGTCTCTTCTCAAAGATCACTTACTCACTCAAAACCAAATAAATACTGAATAACTGAACCTTATAAATTGTATATCCAAAATGTTACTCACAATTATATCACATAAATGTTAAACCTAGGACCCAATCTAATTTTGTTATTTTTTTAAATACACTACCTAACAGAATACTCCATTCTACTGAATGAACAGAAATGCATGCAACCATATGACCTGTCTTTGTAATACTCATTTGTGCTTTATAGATATCTGTTTACAATAATGTCTTATCACTGATTTCATCATTGCTTAGTTAATCTTCAGTTAATTTTAAGCCAGCCCGTAATGCTATGCATATAAGTGACTTTGGCATGCTGCTCTTACCTGTATTTTTTTTGTACCTCTGTATGTATGCTAAAATTTCTAAATAAATAAATAAATAAATAAATAAATAAATAAATAAATTGTGGATGTTATGAATGAGAAGAAGCTGGATGTCCTGGCTTTAAGTGAAACAAAGCTGAAGGGGGCGGGAGAGTTTCAGTGAAGAGGAATAAATGGGATTAGGTCAGGGGTTTCAAATAGAGTTAGAGCTAAAGAAGGAGTAGCAATAATGTTGAAGGATAAGCTATGGCAGGAAAACAGGAACTATAAATGTATTAATTCAAGGATTATGTGGAGTAAAATAAAGATTGGATGTGAAAAGTGGGTTATAGTAAGCGTGTATGCACCTGGAGAAGAGAGAAGTGTAGAGGAGAGAGAGAGATTTTGGGAAATGTTGAGTGAATGCGTGGGGAGTTTTGAATCAAGTGTGAGAGTAATGGTGGTTGGGGATTTCAATGCTAAAGTGGGTAAAAATGTTATGGAGGGAGTAGTAGGTAAATTTGGGGTGCCAGGGGTAAATGTAAATGGGGAGCCTTTAATTGAGCTATGTGTAGAAAGAGATTTGGTAATAAGTAATATATATTTTATGAAAAAGAGGATAAATAAATATACAAGGTATGATGTAGCACGTAATGAAAGTAGATTATTAGATTATGTATTGGTGGATAAAAGGTTGATGGGTAGGCTCCAGGATGTACATGTTTATAGAGGGGCAACTGATATATCGGATCATTATTTAGTTGTAGCTACAGTTAGAGTAAGAGGTAGATGGGAAAAGAGGAAGGTGGCAACAACAAGTAAGAGGGAGGTGAAAGTGTATAAACTAAGGGAGGAGGAAGTTCAGGTGAGATATAAGCGACTATTGGCAGAAAGGTGGGCTAGTGCAAAGATGAGTAGCGGGGGGGTTGAAGAGGGTTGGAATAGTTTTAAAAATGCAGTATTAGAATGTGGGGCAGAAGTTTGTGGTTATAGGAGGGTGGGGGCAGGAGGAAAGAGGAGTGATTGGTGGAATGATGAAGTAAAGGGTGTGATAAAAGAGAAAAAGGTAGCTTATGAGAGGTTTTTACAAAGCAGAAGTGTTATAATAAGAGCAGAGTATATGGAGAGTAAAAGAAAGGTAAAGAGAGTGGTGAGAGAGTGCAAAAGGAGAGCAGATGATAGAGTGGGAGAGGCACTGTCAAGAAATTTTAATGAAAATAAGAAAAAATTTTGGAGTGAGTTAAACAAGTTAAGAAAGCCTAGGGAAAGTATGGATTTGTCAGTTAAAAACAGAGTAGGGGAATTAGTAGATGGGGAAAGGGAGGTACTAGGTAGATGGCGAGAATATTTTGAGGAACTTTTAAATGTTGAGGAAGAAAGGGAGGAGGAAATTTCATGCACTGGCCAGGGAGGTATACCATCTTTTAGGAGTGAAGAAGAGCAGAATGTAAGTGTGGTGGAGGTACGTGAGGCATTACGTAGAATGAAAGGGGGTAAAGCAGCTGGAACTGATGGGATCATGACAGAAATGTTAAAAGCAGGGGGAGATATAGTGTTGGAATGAGTGGTACTTTTGTTTAATAAATGTATGAAAGAGGGGAAGGTACCTAGGGATTGGCAGAGAGCATGTATAGTCCCTTTACATAAAGGGAAAGGGGACAAAAGAGACTGTAAAAATTATAGAGGAATAAGTTTACTGAGTATACCAGGAAAAGTGTACGGTAGGGTTATAATTGAAAGAATTAGAGGTAAGACAGAATGTAGGATTGCGGATGAGCAAGGAGGTTTCAGAGTGGGTAGGGGATGTGTAGATCAAGTGTTTACATTGAAGCATATATGTGAACAGTATTTAGATAAAGGTAGGGAAGTTTTTATTGCATTTATGGATTTAGAAAAGGCATATGATAGAGTGGATAGAGGAGCAATGTGGCAGATGTTGCAAGTATATGGAATAGGTGGTAAGTTATTAAATGCTGTAAAGAGTTTTTATGAGGATAGTGAGGCTCAGGTTAGGGTGTGTAGAAGAGAGGGAGACTACTTCCCGGTAAAAGTAGGTCTTAGACAGGGATGTGTAATGTCACAATGGTTGTTTAATATATTTATAGATGGGGTTGTAAAGGAAGTAAATGCTAGGGTGTTCGGGAGAGGGGCGGGATTAAATTTTGGGGAATCAAATTCAAAATGGGAATTGACACAGTTACCTTTTGCTGATGATACTGTGCTTATGGGAGATTCTAAAGAAAAATTGCAAAGGTTAGTGGATGAGTTTGGGAATGTGTGTAAAGGTAGAAAGTTGAAAGTGAACATAGAAAAGAGTAAGGTGATGAGGGTGTCAAATGATTTAGATAAAGAAAAATTGGATATCAAATTGGGGAGGAGGAGTATGGAAGAAGTGAATGTTTTCAGATACTTGGGAGTTGACGTGTCGGCGGATGGATTTATGAAGGATGAGGTTAATCATAGAATTGATGAGGGAAAAAAGGTGAGTGGTGCGTTGAAGTATATGTGGAGTCAAAAAACGTTATCTATGGAGGCAAAGAAGGGAATGTATGAAAGTATAGTAGTACCAACACTCTTATATGGATGTGAAGCTTGGGTGGTAAATGCAGCAGCGAGGAGACGGTTGGAGGCAGTGGAGATGTCCTCTCTAAGGGCAATGTGTGGTGTAAATATTATGCAGAAAATTCGGAGTGTGGAAATTAGGAGAAGGTGTGGAGTTAATAAAAGCATTAGTCAGAGGGCAGAAGAGGGGTTGTTGAGGTGGTTTGGTCATTTAGAGAGAATGGATCAAAGTAGAATGACATGGAAAGCATATAAATCTATAGGGGAAGGAAGGCGGGGTAGGGGTCGTCCTCGAAAGGGTTGGAGAGAGGGGGTAAAGGAGGTTTTGTGGGTAAGGGGCTTGGACTTCCAGCAAGCGTGCGTGAGCGTGTTAGATAGGAGTGAATGGAGACGAATGGTACTTGGGACCTGACGATCTGTTGGAGTGTGAGCAGGGTAATATTTAGTGAAGGGATTCAGGGAAACCGGTTATTTTCATATAGTCGGACTTGAGTCCTGGAAATGGGAAGTACAATGCCTGCACTTTAAAGGAGGGGTTTGGGATATTGGCAGTTTGGAGGGATATGTTGTGTATCTTTATACATATATGCTTCTAAGCTGTTGTATTCTGAGCACCTCTGCAAAAGCAGTGATAATGTGCGAGTGTGGTGAAAGTGTTGAATGATGATGAAAGTATTTTCTTTTTGGGGATTTTCTTTCTTTTTTGGGTCACCCTGCCTCGGTGGGAGACGGCCGACTTGTTGAAAAAAAAAATACATATATATATATATAAAATAACTTTAAAACACTTGAAATTTTGGAAAGTCTCCAGATATAATGGAGAGATGCAGAGCTCAGAAAATATAAACAAACCAGGTGGGGCACACCATATTAGAAAGACAGGGTGAGCTGTATAGAGAGTTTTGGTCATAATTTAAAATTGCCGTATTAGCGAAACACTGTAAAGCGGGGCCCTGCTGTACTTGATTATTTTTAAAACTTTTAATAAATAACTTCCTTACCATATATGGAGAGGAGATCTGGTCATTATCACATAAGGTATAGAAGAAGACAGTAACAGGCTTGGTGATGCGCTTGGGACAGAAGGATCCAGAGGCTGCTATCTCAGCAGTGAAGCCCTGAACTGTGGATACAGGCTCAAGACGACCATTTAAGACACATTCCTCAAAGCTGCCTAGTAGGTTGGAACACGTAACAGTGGCTGGAGCTGATATTGATAGTTGTGTTGATTTGGTGGTGTTGATGTGAGCTGCATTGGTTTCCACAGTGTAGACTTCTTCCTCGTCATTATCACAAGTATACAACGCGCTGCAGTGGAACGATGTCGATCTACAATTTTTGTGTGAAAGGATCAGTGAAGTAAAGGAGTGTTGCATATCTCCAAAGACTAGATCAAGTGGGGGTAATTACTGTGTAACCTTACCATGAGAAGCACATATTAATGGTGATGCTCCAGTACACAACATTCATCATGTCTCTGCCAACCCAACATACAAAGGGTGAAGTTGTGCATTTTTTGTTTCAATTTAAAATGTATTAATAAAATATACATCAGATCTTTAATCTGCATGTGTATGTTCCTAGTTATATGCAGATAGAAAATTTTGGTAGGCAGAATGTACTTATAATATCTAGTTAAGGCTGTAAACAATGAAAAGTAAAAAAAAATGATAATTGTAAGGCAATGCATTCAAGGTCAAAAGCAGCAGAGAACCAAGAAGCAAACAAAATGTATGTTGCATAAGACGGAGTAAAGTGTGAGGTGTGCACATGGCATGTAGGCTTCTCATTGTAACAATGAGAAGCCTACATGCTATGTGCACACCTCTTGTGACAACTGCAACCCCTCTCACTTGCTCTTGCTTGCTAGCAATGCAAATAGTCCAAATCACAAAAATTTGTAGATAATTTAAAACTGTGATTAGTTAACCACTAGACAGTACATCAAACTGATAAAAGTTATAAAAAAGTATGTCAAAGGTTGCCATTACCTGACCGTGTAAGAAGTGCCGCTGATACTGATGCCACAGATTAATATGAAGGAATTTTATAACTTAATGGCACAGTATGCAAGCCATGGAAACTGGTAATAGACTGAGATCTTTTGGAAAGCATTCATCCTGCACTGCTACACTATACCTCTAGATATCGCTAAAGTCGACAGGCTACATCCCATTATGAAATCTGTTTAATGAACAAAATTTGTTCTCTCTCTCTCTCATTCTTATTATGACTGTCATTGAAGAGCATCTGAATATAATTAATAACTACCAGTCACACCACCTGAGTACAGTGCATAATTGTACACTGCATGTTTTAACTGCACTTTTAACAATGCAGTTCATGTGTAGAGACCATAATTTATAGCAAAGTTGTCTTGTCAAGCCTTAGTTGTGTCTAGGATAATTGTGCACCAACCTAGACATCTAACATGTCCTGGTCATAACCAGAGTTACCTGGAGAACTCAACCAGCTCCCATACTTTACTTACTCAAAAAGTAACTTATTCAAAATTACTACTTTTAAACTCAAAATATAAAATATGTACCTGTGAGAACACAAGGTGGGACTGCAAGCAAAGTAATGAGTTAATAAAGAGTCTATTCTCAGAGAGACTACAATGTTTAATTCACTCCCTCCAATGTTACACAGCTACACATTACCATTGTATTAATATACAAATAACTTTTTTCCCCTCTTGTCCACTTTCATTTGCCCAATTCATCTGTTCCACATGGACTATACATACAACAAAGCAAACAAGATTTCATCTAAAAACTGAAATTCCAAACATTTCTTATACTGCTGCATATTTATTTTTTGACCTTATCTGTAAAGCTTCTATTTTTCAATTATCTTTACTCTGGATATCAATTTTCTTTTTTAAAACATAGTAATACAAAACAGCAGACCACTGGTCTTACTAAAATGCAGCTAACTTTTAGCACTGAGTTATGTAAATTTTTTCAATGAACCAGCTGCATCCCACCGAGGCAGGATGACCTAAAAAGAATGTTTTCCTTTTAAGGTCACGAAAGTTTTTCTTTTTAAATTTAGTAATTTATACAGGAGAAGGGGTTAATAGCACCTTCCTCCCAGAATTTTAGTCACCTCTTGCAACACGAATGGTTTATGGAGGAAGAATTCTTTTCCACTTCCCCATGGAGATAAGAGGAAATAAAAAAGAACAAGAACTATTAAGAAAATAAAAGAAAACCCAGATGGGTGTGTAAATATACATGCGTTTACATGCATGTGTAGCGTGACCTAAGTGTAAGTAGAAGCAGCAAAATATACCTGGAATCCCGTGTGTTGATAAGACAGAAAAAAAGACACCAGCAATCTTACCATGGTGTCATTTTGTCTCAAACTTCACTAGTAATAAATAAATACATGGATTCTTATGCAAAGAGTACAGAATTATTTTGCTTTAATAACATTATAAATTCTCCATGGGGAAGTGGAACAGAATTCTTCTTCCATAGGCCATGCGTGTTGTAAGAGGCGACTAAAATGCCAGGAGTAAGGGGCTAGTAACCCCTTCTCCTGTATAAATTATTAATTTAAAAAAAAAAAAATAGATTTTCTTTTGGGCCACCCTGCCTTGGTGAGGTGCAGCCAGTTTGTTGAAAGAAGAATAGCATAAATGATATAAAAAATTGGTCTAAAATTTATTTTAACACACTGGCCATTCCTCAGAGCAAGGAAGAATGATGTAAAGGAAGAAAGCACATTCATTATCACAATTCCCAGCTGCTCCTCTAGAAGCGCTCAGATATAACACCTCAAATGATGCTCTGAACTGCAACTTTCAAACTCATCCTTCAGAATGCAGGCCAGTACTTCCCACAACCAAAACTCAGCCAGTTTCCCTGATGCCTTCACAAACTTGCACACATTCCATCAGCAGGTTAACTGTCAAAAACTACTTGTTTTCACTCACTCCAATCTAATGCAATTTATCTGATGATAATGAAGATATTATGGAGTGCAGCATTATCTGTACTAATTTAGTGACATTAAAAAATTCTCGGCTGTTACCCATATGGTAAATATGTATTTGAGCAATAAATGGAGGACTGAGCTACAATTTTATTACTTTCATACCAAAATCAGTCTTATGGTATATAGTATCCATGAATGCCCTCTATAAGTGCTAAAGATTTCCTCTACAAATCCAAACAAATGTCATTCTCTAGTGGTTGTAGTCTGTCACAAAATTTCTGAAACCATACAACACAAAAATTAGTTTTCTTCATGTGATCATTTTACTTTCTTCTGTTTTTATCACCTTACTTATTTGATGTCTTCTAACTAATAGTAATAAACCTTATGTAACTAGCAGCAGGGGATACCTCCTTTGTCTGCATAGAGAGAGCAAAGATCTCAATGTTGTTTATGGAGCTCACACTTCCATGTGCACGACTTAACAACAAAGTAATGTACAAGCTGTCCATAACCCAGTAATGAAAAATGCATTATGAAAACATGCACTGGGACAAATAAGCAAGTGATGGTTACAGACAACAGCACTGAGCAGGTGGATAGCTAAATGGATAAACACATTAATTCATTCATGTCGAAATCTTTGATACTTTGTTCCCTGCTTTATTACACAGTAAACACAGTTTCATGCTACTCTATAAAAGAAATGAATACAATATACACATTAGCACATGCATGCAAACCTACATAATTATGTAATCCTTTATGTTACACAATTTAAAGCCATGATATCTACCCCTAGTGCAGAAGAATCCTCTAATTATATATAAATTAAATTTAGTTATCTTTTAAGGATATAGACTTTCTTCCATGTGTTAACAAAGCTTCTACTCTGAAGTTAAAGGAAGTAATCTTTCTTCTGTGTAACATCATTTTCACAGTTGTACCAATTAATAGTCAGCACTTTAATTTCCAGTGTAAGTTTTGTTTTCCTCGTTCAGTTTCCCCAAGCTTGTGACTTTTATCAATTTCTCCTTTACCATTTGATTATTCTCATGGAGGTTATTCACATTTCTTCCATACTTTAATTTTTAACACACTAGCCATCTCCCACTGAGGTAGAATAACCCAAAAGAGCAGAAATGTATTCATCATCGTTCATGCATTCAAATGCTCTCTTGCCAGAAGTGTGCAGATATCACAGTTCAGATGACCCTCCACACTGCAACATCCTCACTCCTCCTGTAGCCTAGGCACTGTACGTCCTACCTCCAGGGCTCAACTCCAACTAACCGACTTCCCTGAATCCTTCCATAAGCTTTATATTGTATCAAATTCATGTGCATTACAAAAAATCAAATTCAAGATATAATCAACTCAAATGTATAACTACTGCAACTAATTTACATGGCTCATAAGAAACGAAAAAGATTTCTTATTTAGTACCAAATACAGTGTGATATGCATACTGTAGCAGCGTAAAGATTTCTTAAGCCGATGATTCAAAAGCTTCTAAAGTGAACAGTACAAGGCAATTAAAATATAGTCACAAATTCTACACCTATGAAATTTTCGTTCCTAAAGGGAATCAATGCATCAGAGATCTCTACAAGTATTTTAACTATTAAAACACTTTTAAACTTACCTCTTAATAGCAGCAACACTATTGAGACTTGAATCATAGTCAAAACGTTTGCCTTTGCGCAACGGTGCTGGAGATGAAGTAAGCGGCAGTCCAGTCTTGCTGTGAAACACCATATTTGTTGCAGAATCTAGAGATCGTCGGAACTGAGCCTTTTCACTAGCCGATGGAATAGGAACCCCCTTTCCATTACAAATTTTTTCAACTTCATCATCTACATGATTCAAATCTCGTAGTTGAACACCAAAGTCTTCCTCTTCCTGAACTACCATCTCCTGTGCTTCACTTTTATCATGTGTTCCTTGCCCTACCACTTCACTCCATTCCATATCATTATTCTCATAATTTGGTGATTTGTTATCCTGAGTGTTATCCTGAGCTGGTTGATGATTTTTAGTCATAAGGTGCTTGAGCAAACTTGTACTCTTTAAAAACCCTTCATGGGTATCCCGTACAATTTTACCAGTATCTTGGCTTTTAATTTTTAAAATGGTTTGGCCAGCTACTTCTGATGGGAACTTTTCATTTAAATAGTTGCCATTTGATATATTTTTCTCTGTTTTATTTACAACAACTGAATGAATAGCTCTTCCATCTTCAAATTTTAATGCCCTTTTAACTGTTTCTTTCTCTTTTAAAGACTTTAATTGAACTGAATCTTGACTATGATCTTGTTCTTCTTCAAAGACATGATTATATTCTTTCTGAAAACTTGATAAAACTGCACTAAATGGACTTTTAACTAAATTCTGTGAAGTTTGCTTCTGAGGTTGAGAGGTTACAGGAAGTGTGGGCTCACTAGTGGCAGTAAAGAAACTAGTCTTTTGAGTAATTTTCTTAGCTTCGATGCACCTAGATTGACTTGAAGATAAAAATGATTGCACACTCTGTCCACAAACATTTTTTGAGTCATAATTAACCTGTTCATTGTATTCACCTGCACTTCTTTTATCACAAGATTCCTTACTAATATCACTACAAACTCTGGTCCGATATGATTCACTACTATCCACTAATGTCTTACAACTAGAAATATCACAATGTTTCTCACCACTACGAGCTATAGCTTCAAGAAACAAGTTTTCAGGACTAGAGGTTAACTCTTGGACATCTTTGTCCCAATTTTCTTTATGGCACTTTTCACTGTGTCCATGAAAACCTAAAGATGGGTCTTTTGGTCCCACATTCTTTTTACATTTATTCCAAAACACATCACCTGTCTTCCGTTCATCTTTCTCAAACTTACAATCAGTTTTCCCATCTTGTTCTTTCAAATGAAGGGACTCTAATTTACCTTCTTTCCAATATCTACCATCTATCTTCTTTTCTGTACAATTTGCACATTTTACATCAATTTCCTTTTCTTCCCATGATTTACTGCTAACATGCCCTTGATAATTTGAAAAATAACTTGATTCACAAGCACTTCTTGGAGATTCAGTTTGGGATTTATTCCTATGGCGATCAATACGTAGAGGCGGTACAGGAGTTGGTTGCCGGAGAACACTAAGGATTTCCATGGTCTCTTTTGGAGTTAACTCAAAGTTAAACTTGCTGTGAAACAAGTGGCTTGGGCTAACATCACCCCTCTTCTTCATTTCTTGCTTCAAAGCCTTAAAAAAATAAAAAAATAAAAATTATAATATTCACGAACAAAATAGAAAAATAACTATACAGAATTGTACATCTGTCTACTGAAATAAATTATACAGTACCAATATTACTATCACAGTAAAATGGTCATAGAGTACAGTGGACCCCCGGTTAACGATATTTTTTCACTCCAGAAGTATGTTCAGGTGCCAGTACTGACCGAATTTGTTCCCATAAGGAATATTGTGAAGTAGATTAGTCCATTTCAGACCCCCAAACATACACGTACAAACGCACTTACATAAATACACTTACATAATTGGTCGCATTCGGAGGTGATCGTTATGCGGGGGTCCACTGTATTATGCTTTTAAAGCATGAATGAATACCCATGTGAATAAGATAAACCAATGTCTCCCTGAATGTATGTACAGTACATAGAACATTACAAACAAATGTAAATGCTATATGTTTACCTTGGAATGAAGATGTGAAGATTTAGTTTCCCCTTTTTTGCCTATTTCAGATAAATCCTCCAAACTGGAGCACAGATGCTTTCCAGTGTATAAGCAAGACAGTCGAAGCTGATCATCTATCACCTTAGGAAGGCCAAGAGTTTCCTGTGTCTGTTTACCCAGCTTCAAGTGACTCTGCTTCACTCTTGTGCTACATACGCTTATCCCCATTTTAGAGTTGCTTGTAGAAGCTTCATTATCTGATGGAAACTGTTGAAAATATTCCCTTTTGCTATGCTGATGATCTGTCTGACATTCCCACTCGCTGGGATACTCTCCACGTCGTTTCAACCCTTGGTCACGGCCTGAGTTAAAATCTTGGCCACTAGCACCAATTTCAGGATATTCTCCCCTAGTTCTTAATCTTGAATATGGATTGCACTCTTGGTATTCTCGAACAGGTCTTCCATCTTTGTATGAAGTAGAAAGTTCAGGGTATTCTCCAGTAGGTCTCTGATATTCAGGGTACTCTCCAGTAGGTCTCTGATATTCAGGGTACTCTCCAGTAGGTCTCTGATATTCAGGGTACTCTCTGGTAGGCCTCTGATATTCAGGGTACTCTCCAGTAGGCCTCTGATATTCAGGGTGCTCTCCAGTAGGCCTCTGATATTCAGGGTACTCTCCAGTAGGCCTCTGATATTCAGGGTACTCTCCAGTAGGTCTCTGATATTCAGGGCACTCTCCAGCAGACCTCTGATATTCAGGGCACTCTCCAGTAGGCCTCTGATACTCAGGGTACTCTCCAGTAGGCCTATGATATTCAGGGCACTCTCCAGTAGGCCTATGATATTCATGTTGCTCTTGCATTTGGTATTCAGGATAATGTTGGTATTTCCCACCTCGTGGGGATAACTGACCTAGTGACTTTGGATGCTGGTCATAGCTGCAGGGATTTACACTAAGATGAGTTCGTTGTGGATGGGGTGTAATTTGTTGAGGTTTCTGTTGCTGTACTCGTTGAACGTGTGGCCAGCACATTTGTGGACGACTGTATATATATTGTGGCCTTCGATACTGCTGATAAGGTCCTGAGAACTCAAATCTGTACGTATTTTGCTGCAACTGATGGCGATGCTGATGAAGATTTAATACTTCAGCATTGGGTGAGCACAGCGAGTCCACTGAAGAGTGATGAGTAATTGGGGTTATCGGAAAACGTGCCTGGGTCCAAGAAAATGGATGAGAAGGTGTAGTGGGGCCTAACACCATGCTAACATCTGGAGGTTTATTAATTTGGGGAGCTGGTGGTCTAGGACGACAAATAAGATGTTCAGGGGTTTCCAACGATGGGGAACCTGATCGAGAAGGGGACTGATAACGACGAGGAAAGCGAGTAAGGGAATTAGGGGGATCCAGGAGAGATTCACCAAGCTGTGTATCTGGAGACTCACTGCGACTAATACGCGAGTTCTCTGCCAATTTTGCCTTCATCATACTTCTCCTTAAGTCGTCATCACACCTGCAAAGTTTACACATACTGTCTAAATAAACCGTAAGTATCTAAATGAATCTAAAATATAAAAAATAAGTAGAGTGATTTCTGTCATTGAAATAATTAGTGTGTGGAGGTGTGCAAGTTGCAAAAACTTTTGAAATGAAAATATGAAATTTCTTATATAGAAAAGCCTATTAACTTGAAAAGTTATTATAGTAATTAATATAAATAATAAGTGATCTTAATAGAAAATTGCAAATTCAAGTTTTAGAAAAAAAAAAATTTAATAAATTCTGAATAAAAGTAAATTTTCTAATTAACATTTAGAATTGTTCATAATCCTGCATCTTATTTGGAAAATATTTATTTTCACTTCTGGAAGAAATCAGAATACAAAAATTCCAAATAAGATTAACTACAATACAAAGTTTCCTAACAAGTGGTAGCATTTGTTACATTATATAATGTACTCAGTCAAGTACAAAGATCATTTGTAAACAGTACAGAAGACTCTCACATTTCATTAGGATTACAGTCGTACATTCCTGAAAACTGGCGCCATATGTGAACTCACAATAAGGACTGAAGATAATACTGGAAATATAGGAAAACATTTTTGACACTAGGAAAACAAAAGTTATTTTTAATTTCTTAATTCAAAGGTTTTCATACCTTACATTGTACAGTAGTTTCTATGACTTGTGTGAAGATAAGTGATGCTGGCCAACTAGGCCTAGTTGAAGGTAGTGTTGCTCTACTAGACCTAGTTGAAGGTAAGTGTTGCTCTACTAGACCTAGTTGAAGGTAAGTGTTGCTCTACTAGACCTAGTTGAAGGTAAGTGTTGCTCTACTAGACCTAGTTGAAGGTAAGTGTTGCTCTACTAGACCTAGTTGAAGGTAGTGTTGCTCTACTAGACCTAGTTGAAGGTAAGTGTTGCTCTACTAGACCTAGTTGAAGGTAAGTGTTGCTCTACTAGACCTAGTTGAAGGTAAGTGTTGCTCTACTAGACCTAGTTGAAGGTAAGTGTTGCTCTACTAGACCTAGTTGAAGGTAAGTGTTGCTCTACTAGACCTAGTTGAAGGTAAGTGTTGCTCTACTAGACCTAGTTGAAGGTAAGTGTTGCTCTACTAGACCTAGTTGAAGGTAGTGTTGCTCTACTAGACCTAGTTGAAGGTAAGTGTTGCTCTACTAGACCTAGTTGAAGGTAAGTGTTGCTCTACTAGACCTAGTTGAAGGTAAGTGTTGCTCTACTAGACCTAGTTGAAGGTAAGTGTTGCTCTACTAGACCTAGTTGAAGGTAAGTGTTGCTCTACTAGACCTAGTTGAAGGTAGTGTTGCTCTACTAGACCTAGTTGAAGGTAAGTGTTGCTCTACTAGACCTAGTTGAAGGTAGTGTTGCTCTACTAGACCTAGTTGAAGGTAGTGTTGCTCTACTAGACCTAGTTGAAGGTAGTGTTGCTCTACTAGACCTAGTTGAAGGTAGTGTTGCTCTACTAGACCTAGTTGAAGGTAGTGTTGCTCTACTAGACCTAGTTGAAGGTAGTGTTGCTCTACTAGACCTAGTTGAAGGTAGTGTTGCTCTACTAGACCTAGTTGAAGGTAGTGTTGCTCTACTAGACCTAGTTGAAGGTAAGTGTTGCTCTACTAGACCTAGTTGAAGGTAGTGTTGCTCTACTAGACCTAGTTGAAGGTAAGTGTTGCTCTACTAGACCTAGTTGAAGGTAAGTGTTGCTCTACTAGACCTAGTTGAAGGTAAGTGTTGCTCTACTAGACCTAGATGAAGGTAAGTGTTGCTCTACTAGACCTAGTTGAAGGTAAGTGTTGCTCTACTAGACCTAGTTGAAGGTAAGTGTTGCTCTACTAGACCTAGTTGAAGGTAAGTGTTGCTCTACTAGACCTAGTTGAAGGTAAGTGTTGCTCTACTAGACCTAGTTGAAGGTAAGTGTTGCTCTACTAGACCTAGTTGAAGGTAAGTACTAGTGTTGCTCTACTAGCCCTAGTTGAAGGTAAGTGTTGCTCTACTAGACCTAGTTGAAGGTAAGTGTTGCTCTACTAGACCTAGTTGAAGGTAAGTGTTGCTCTACTAGACCTAGTTGAAGGTAGTGTTGCTCTACTAGACCTAGTTGAAGGTAGTGTTGCTATACTAGTAGTGAAGGTAAGTGTTGCTCTACTAGACCTAGTTGAAGGTAGTGTTGCTCTACTAGACCTAGTTGAAGGTAGTGTTGCTCTACTAGACCTAGTTGAAGGTAGTGTTGCTCTACTAGACCTAGTTGAAGGTAGTGTTGCTCTACTAGACCTAGTTGAAGGTAAGTGTTGCTCTACTAGACCTAGTTGAAGGTAAGTGTTGCTCTACTAGACCTAGTTGAAGGTAAGTGTTGCTCTACTAGACCTAGTTGAAGGTAAGTGTTGCTCTACTAGACCTAGTTGAAGGTAGTGTTGCTCTACTAGACCTAGTTGAAGGTAAGTGTTGCTCTACTAGACCTAGTTGAAGGTAAGTGTTGCTCTACTAGACCTAGTTGAAGGTAAGTGTTGCTCTACTAGACCTAGTTGAAGGTAGTGTTGCTCTACTAGACCTAGTTGAAGGTAGTGTTGCTCTACTAGACCTAGTTGAAGGTAGTGTTGCTCTACTAGACCTAGTTGAAGGTAAGTGTTGCTCTACTAGACCTAGTTGAAGGTAAGTGTTGCTCTACTAGACCTAGTTGAAGGTAGTGTTGCTCTACTAGACCTAGTTGAAGGTAAGTGTTGCTCTACTAGACCTAGTTGTAGGTAAGTGTTGCTCTACTAGACCTAGTTGAAGGTAAGTGTTGCTCTACTAGACCTAGTTGAAGGTAAGTGTTGCTCTACTAGACCTAGTTGAAGGTAAGTGTTGCTCTACTAGACCTTGCTGAAGGCAGCGAGATTTATAGAGTAATAAAATGTAATACTTTGGGTAGTTGAAATAGTTGACTGGGCAGTTTTTTGTGCTCAATCATTAAAATTGAAGTAATACTAGTGAAATAGCTAAGAATCTGGTTGACTGGAATAATGAAATTGGCCTAAAATAGGAGTAAAAGTGGGCAAAATTGCCGTTGAGTAAATATCGCTTACACAGTACAATTTGCAATAGTGTAATTACCATCAAATTTTGTACTTTTTATTACCTTCAGAAAAAGATTTTCTACCATTTCATAAGAAAAAATAAACTTTTTTTGTTTTTTAAATTCTTGGACCCTGTGGACAAGGCATAGATCTACAACCTGGACCCTCAAAGGGTTAAAAGGTTATGACAACCAATTTTTTCTTATCTTGAATTCTGGTTGCTGATACTTGTTGATTTGTAAATATGTGGAGAGTGTTGCTGTGGCCGGGCTGGACCCCAGGGAGATGACACTGGTTCTTGTGTTAATGTAAGTAACAGTAGTTCTTGTGTTAATGTAAGTAACAGTAGTTCTTGTGTTAATGTAAATGACAGAGGTTCTTGTGTAATGCAGTGGTTCTTGTGTGACGCAGAATTGTTGATACTTGATAGTTGTGCTGGAATGCTCAGATATTCTGCAATGCATCTTTGCTGTTCTTCTTTCTCCCTTGTCATAAATGGAATCAAGTGGGAGACCTTTCCTTGTTTACCACTCACTCCACATATCCACAAATTTTTGTCTTACTCACCTGCACTGACCTCTATCATTATTATTATTTTATTATTATTTTTTTATTATCACACTGGCCGATTCCCACCAAGGCAGGGTGGCCTGAAAAAGAAAAATTTTCACCATCATTCACTCCATCACTGTCTTGCCAGAAGGGTGCTTTACACTACAGTTTTTAAACTGCAACATTAACACCCCTCCTTCAGAGTGCAGGCACTGTACTTCCCATCTCCAGGACTCAAGTCCGGCCTGCCGGTTTCCCTGAACCCCTTCATAAATGTTACTTTGCTCAAACTCCAACAGCACGTCAAGTATTAAAAACCATTTGTCTCCATTTACTCCTATCAAACACGCTCACGCATGCCTGCTGGAAGTCCAAGCCCCTCGCACACAAAACCTCCTTTACCCCCTCCCTCCAACCTTTCCTAGGCCGACCCCTACCCCGCCTTCCTTCCACTACAGACTGATACACTCTTGAAGTCATTCTGTTTCGCTCCATTCTCTCTACATGTCCGAACCACCTCAACAACCCTTCCTCATCCCTCTGGACAACAGTTTTGGTAATCCCGCACCTCCTCCTAACTTCCAAACTACGAATTCTCTGCATTATATTCACACCACACATTGCCCTCAGACATGACATCTCCACTGCCTCCAGCCTTCTCCTCGCTGCAACAATCATCACCCATGCTTCACACCCATATAAGAGCGTTGGTAAAACTATACTCTCATACATTCCCCTCTTTGCCTCCAAGGACAAAGTTCTTTGTCTCCACAGACTCCTGAGTGCACCACTCACCCTTTTCCCCTCATCAATTCTATGATTCACCTCATCTTTCATAGACCCATCCGCTGACACGTCCACTCCCAAATATCTGAATACATTCACCTCCTCCATACTCTCTCCCTCCAATCTGATATCCAATCTTTCATCTAATCTTTTTGATATCCTCATAACCTTACTCTTTCCTGTATTCACTTTTAATTTTCTTCTTTTGCACACCCTACCAAATTCATCCACCAATCTCTGCAACTTCTCTTCAGAATCTCCCAAGAGCACAGTGTCATCAGCAAAGAGCAACTGTGACAACTCCCACTTTATGTGTGATTCTTTATCTTTTAACTCCACGCCTCTTGCCAAGACCCTCGCATTTACTTCTCTTACAACCCCATCTATAAATATATTAAACAACCACGGTGACACCACACATCCTTGTCTAAGGCCTACTTTTACTGGGAAATAATTTCCCTCTTTCCTACATACTCTAACTTGAGCCTCACTATCCTCATAAAAACTCTTCACTGCTTTCAGTAACCTACCTCCTACACCATACACCTGCAACATCTGTCACATTGCCCCCCTATCCACCCTGTCATACGCCTTTTCCAAATCCATAAATGCCACAAAGACCTCTTTAGCCTTATCTAAATACTGTTCACTTATATGTTTCACTGTAAACACCTGGTCCACACACCCCCTACCTTTCCTAAAGCCTCCTTGTTCATCTGCTATCCTATTCTCCGTCTTACTCTTAATTCCTTTAATAATAACTCTACCATACACTTTACCAGGTATACTCAACAGACTTATCCTCCTATAATTTTTGTACTCTCTTTTGTCCCTGAAGCAAAGACATGAAAAGTATGGTGTAATTTAGACATGGAAGATATCTTAAGAATTACTCCCAAATCTGCATTCTGAAGTATTCTTCACAAGAATACACATCATGGTAGAAAACAAAGGATGCAGCAAGTACACTAAAAGATGACTTATGAACATGATAGGTTCATGACTTGACACCCTTCCTTCAAATATAAGGGCAATGATAAGTTCCTAAAGGAAATTCTTGAACAGCCAGGCTGTGGGGCATACACCAGACTACAGGAAACAAGCTTCAACAGCCTGACTGATCAAACAATGAGGAGGCTTGGTTTGGAGTAGCCTACTCATCTCTTCCATTTTTTTTCTAACAAACCAGCTGTCTCCTACTGAGGCAGGGTGACCCAGAAAAAAACACTTTCACCATTGGTCACTCCATCACTGTCTTGCCAGAGGACCACCAATACTACAGTTCAAAACTATAAACATCCCCACCCTTCCTTCAGAGTACAGGCACTGCACTTTCCACCCACAATTCAATTGATCACTGGAAATATGTTAGTCTGGGACAGATTTCCGAGACATTTATTATATAATATTTCAGTATGGAGAAGAGACTGGTTATTTGCACTCACTTGCCCAACTCTGTCTTCTTGTTTTGAGAAGATCCAGGAGCAAAGCCTTGTGACAAGAGAGCATCAACCTCCTCCTCTTCCTCATGCAGTTCATGACACACCACTACAGGAACGTTGTCACTGCGGGGGAGCGAACGCACTGCTACCTGCAAGTATTGCTTTGTTTAACACACAAAAGCTTACATTAAAATAAAAATATTAATTCTTTCTTTCTTTCTTTCAACACACCGGCCGTATCCCACCGAGGCGGGGTGGCCCAAAAGGAAAAACAAAAGAAAAATATTAATTATCATCCCAAAAAAGTATGAAGGATAACAGGAGACAGGGAAAGATAACACAGGAGACAGTGAAGGATAACAGGAGACAGGGAAATAACACAGGAGACAGTGAAGGATAACACAGGAGACAGGGAAGGATAACACAGGAGACTGGGAAGGATAACACAGGAGACCGGGAAGGATAACACGGTATCAAGTCAGTTCTCAGATTCATAATGTTATGATTTGCTTATTATAAGTGAACAGTATTTAGATAAGGCTAAAGAGGTTTTTGTGGCATTTATGGATTTGGAAAAGGCGTATGACAGGGTGGATAGGGGGGCAATGTGGCAGATGTTGCAGGTGTATGGTGTAGGAGGTAGGTTACTGAAAGCAGTGAAGAGTTTTTACGAGGATAGTGAGGCTCAAGTTAGAGTATGTAGGAAAGAGGGAAATTCTTTCCAAGTAAAAGTAGGGATTTGACAAGGATGTGCGATGTCACCGTGGTTGTTTAATATATTTATAGATGGGGTTGTAAGAGAAGTAAATGTGAGGGTCTTGGCAAGAGGCGTGGAGTTAAAAGATAAAGAATCACACAAAGTGGGAGTTGTCACAGTTGCTCTTTGCTGTTGACACTGTGCTCTTGGGAGATTCTGAAGAGAAGTTGCAGAGATTGGTGGATGAATTTGGTAGGGTGTGCAAAAGAAGAAAATTAAAAGTGAATACAGGAAAGAGTAAGGTTATGAGAATAACAAAAAGATTAGGTGATGAAAGATTGGATATCAGATTGGAGGGAGAGAGTATGGAGGAGGTGAATGTATTCAGATATTTGGGAGTGGACGTGTCAGCGGATGGGTCTATGAAAGATGAGATGAATCATAGAATTGATGAGGGGGAAAAGGGTGAGTGGTGCACTTAGGAGTCTGTGGAGACAAAGAACTCTGTCCTTGGAGGCAAAGAGGGGAATGTATGAGAGCTTAGTTTTACCAACGCTCTTATATGGGTGTGAAGCATGGGTGATGAATATTGCAGCGAGGAGAAGGCTGGAGGCAGTGGAGATGTCATGTCTGGGGGCAATGTGTGGTGTGAATATAATGCAGAGAATTCGTAGTTTGGAAGTTAGGAGGAGGTGCGGGGCTACCAAAACTGTTGTCCAGAGGGCTGAGGAAGGGTTGTTGAGGTGGTTCGGACATGTAGAGAGAATGGAGCGAAACAGAATGACTTCAAGAGTGTATCAGTCTGTAGTGGAAGGAAGGCGGGGTAGGGGTCGGCCTAGGAAAGGTTGGAGGGAGGGGGTAAAGGAGGTTTTGTGTGCGAGGGGCTTGGACTTCCAGCAGGCATGCGTGAGCGTGTTTGATATGAGTGAATGGAGACAAATGGTTTTTAATACTTGACATGCTGTTGGAGTGTGAGCAAAGTAACATTTATGAAGGGGTTCAGGGAAACCGGCAGGCTGGACTTGAGTCCTGAAGATGGGAAGTACAGTGTCTGCACTCTGAAGGAGGGGTGTTAATGTTGCAGTTTAAAAACTGTAGTGTAAAGCACCCTTCTGGCAAGACAGTGATGGAGTGAATGATGGTGAAAGTTTTTCTTTTTCGGGCCACCCTGCCTTGGTGGGAATCGGCCAGTGTGATAATAAATAAAAAAAAAGTAATAATTTCAACTTATATACAGGGGTTTACAGCCTGGAGTCAATTACAATGACTCCAGGCTGAGGGACTGATTACTTCAAACACATGCTCATCTTCACAACTCTTCTTTATATTGGACTGATGAAGCCACTGTGTGGCACAACTTTTGTTTCCTCAATAAGATACCCAAGTGTTGCACACATGTCTAATTTATCCTATCCCTCTCCATCGACCCAAAAATATGAAATGGGTAAACACTATCATGGATGAGACAGAACTAGGTGACAACTCCCTTTACAACCTAAATCTAGGGAGAAAAACCTGAAGGAACAAGGCATAACAAAAATTTGAAGATGTTACCTGCAATACATAAAATTTTGGCTATTAAAAAGGGTATGGTAGAAATAAATAAAAAGATGACAATGGAAGATCCAAGATTGTTCTGGAGATCAAGAGTGTGATCAAGAGTGTGTTGGGTGATACATAGGCTTCAGATAATTATTAAATGGTGTTCAAGATATGGTGGATATAATGGTAGATTAGAGAATCAGAATGAAAATCTGCACACATGAAATACAGTGCCAGAACAATGGGTAGGATACCAGCATCTTGGGTGAGCAAAGTCAAACTTAAGAGGTTAAAAATATTGTTGAAAATAATGGGGAGAAGTGAGATACAGTAGAGCCTCACTTTAATAGACGTGTCCTGTCCCATGTAAGCAAGTGGAAACACATGCTCTTCTGCTTCTTCTGTAAATTTAGAACAAAAGACTGGAGAAGTGACTGTGAGGCGGTACAACACATTGGGAGGTCGGCGGCCTCTTGACACACTCAACCATGCTGACAACTGGGAGAAGTGCAAGAAGGAGCGCACAGCTGCCATCAATGACCAACCAGTTGCTGTTGCTTCTGGGAGTCTGGAAGGAAGAATTACCCACATCAGCATAGAGGACAAGCATGGGCCTTCATAAAAATTTATACACATTTGTACAACACTAAGTACTAAAGTATGCATAAGTAATGGTGCAATAACTGCAAACAAGTGATAACAGATGCAAAACATCCACAAGAGGAAGTTGCATCACAGCTCTAGGCCTCTCATGTTGCAGCCAATACTTTTTCAAAAGCTTTCAACAGTAGAAAGGAATGATCAGCTAAGGTAGGTGTGTCTGTGGAGGCTTCTATTCCTTGCAACTATTGCAAGCCCTTGGCTGCAACACAAAAGGCCTGGAGGTGTCATTCACCTTCCCCCTGTGGTTGTTTTGCACAAGCAGTAGTATATATGTATCAGTTAAAAACAAAATTAAGTAATTTGTTCAGAATATATCGCAGTACAAGTATGCTTAAAATGGTTAAAACAATACATATTTGTAATAAACACCTGCGATCATAGATGGTGAAGTTCCACTGTTCAATGAGGCGAAGGTTTTGAGAGGGAGCGGTAGTAGTATCAAGAGTTGTGGCAAGTGCTGTTCCATGAGGACACTCAGGGGCAACCAACACCTCTAGACTCACTCCTACACCAACACCCCACATCACCCGCAACTGACGCATCAAAGCACCAGCCTGCACACACTGTAGGCAAAAATTCACATCTTGCTAAAATGTACTGTACAATATTTTTTAAGCACTGCCAGCTATCTTCATTAGTTGTACATTTTGTTTTTATTTAATATTTTTCTTACAAATTTCTCAAGTGATCTACCAGTGATTATATCTTCCGTACTCGTGCAATGTCTAGACAATGCCAGATTCATGCTGGTACCTTTTCAGTATTATATTTGAGGGAACTTGGATGCATGAATGTATGGCATACAATACAAGCCTGGTCATATAAACATGTTTTCACTAATTCATGAATGCCAAGGTATCAAGAAATCTTGTACTGTATATCTGATTATAGATCCAATGAAGATTAGGAGATTAGATCAGGTTTCCATGTTCAGTGCAAGGTCTTTGGATAGATTCATTACTTTAAAACATCTTCAAAGACACACAAGATGCACTCATGTTACACAATAAATCTTCTGAAAGTCAAGGATCCAGGTTAATTGTGTGCACCTCCCTCTTATCTTGAGGGCAATCTACTTATTTCCATATTTATGTCACCTCTTAATGTGGGTTATGGCGAGATAATTTGTGGTAGGAGGGTAAGGGATGGAATCAGACCACACAAGGTATAGAGTACTTATCATTCAGGAAGAAAAAGGTAGTGGTGGGTAGCACAGTGGAGCAATAGTCTCTCCTTCACCTTCACCTTCCCATTACATGATTGTTCTCCTTGCACAAAGTGACAGGTCAGATCTTTAAGAGTTTTGGATTGGAGGATATGATCAGGGGATTATCTGGTGGCAATTATATATCCAAGCAGATTTACGTTCACATGCGTAGTGCTGCAAAAGTAGATCTACGAATTTTTTACATATTTTCAAATGCTCCAAAAGTAGATCTACGAATTTTTTACATATTTTCAAATATAACAAAAAAAAAAAGTAGATCAAGTTTTTTTACACTTTCAAATGTAAAAAAAAAAAAAAAAGATTTACATTTTTTACATACTTTCAAATGCTGAAAAAACATAGATCTACGTTTGGACAGTTTAAGGGTTAAATGATTTTCTGTCACTGGTAATGAGCTAGGCTTGTAGGGTAAATACTGGCTGTCATGTGGGTAATGGAAATTTTAGCAGTGTAAAGCTCTACTTGTGTAACCAGGCCAAGTGTATTCTGGGAGGGAGGAGATGGACTGCCAGTGAAACCTCTGCAATACGAAAAATCTTTATTTTGACAAATGAAAGCACTGCACCATATAAGATGCATTTAACATACATACGTATACGAGTTTATGTGATAAGAGTTAATGCTTTCCATACATTAGGGGCCATCAGATGGATGAAAGAGAGGGGGGAGTTGAGGAAGAATACTTTCCCTACAATAATTTGATTCATGCATAACCCCAGGTATGTCATAAGAACATAAGAAAGAAGGAACACTGCAACAGGCCTACTGACCCATGCAGAGCAGGTCCATGCCCCCCCCCAGATTAGCCCAATGACCCACCCAGTCTGGTCACCTCCACTCAAGGAAGGAGCACGGCACCAGACCCAGCAGCACAAGCTAGTCAGGTCCAACTCTCACTCACCCACACCCACTCATGTATTTATCTAACCTATTTTTAAAACTACACAACGTTTAAGCCTCAATAATTGTACTCGGGAGTTTGTTCCACTCATCCACAACTCTATTACCAAACCAGTGCTTTCCTATATCCTTCCTGAATCTGAATTTTTCAACTTGAAACCATTGCTGCGAGTCCTGTTTTGGCTGGAAATTTTCAGCACGCTATTTACATCCCCTTTATTTATTCCTGTTTTCAAGTGAATCATTTTTCTTTTGTATCAGCAGTCAACATGTGCAATTTTCATATTCACTAAAAAACTAATCACCCTGAGAGTCACGGTATTTTTTGCATAAGCAATAAAAACCATGCACTTAATCTTATTCTCAGCCTGCCTCCCTCTGCAGGATTAAAATGGGAAAAAATGTAAAAAAGTTTTATATGCTTTTTTTTTTATCAGCCCAGGAGTCACAGGTCATGGCTGTGGCAATGTAATATTACCATACCCATAATATAATATAAAAATTTACAGTATTACTGAAGCACTGCAGTGCTGTTTGTATATTTAGAGAAGTAGTGAGCAGTAACTTTACCCAGAGGAAGTGTTGGACTCACTAAAGTTATATCACCACCTGCTGTTATTGTTGGCTTGAGAGGTTGTGTCACCCTGCAGTTTGGTGTGCTTGATTTGAAGTATTACAACAGATTGCAACTGGGTATTGTGTTGAGCTGAGATGGCTAGTACAATAGTTAGTACTGTTTGGCTGAAGAGTCAAGACAACCCATGGGACATGCAACCCTCCAACCCAATAATACCACCACAATGTGTATTTATTTGATATTCTGATAATTTTGTCTTGCAGTTGTTTGGGTGTTACACACTTATAAGAATGGGAGGTATTACTCTGGGCATGTTTATCTAATAAAGAAAAATGTAAACCAACAGCCAATAATATAAGCTAGTATATTAAATGATGAAAAAATATATATGAAACCTAAAAGAAATGCAACAGTAACGTAGCCATCGTTTGTAAACAACTGTGCTGCTGCTGTTGAGTTTTAAAAGTTACAATGCCCCCAAGGACTCTGTGTACCTAACAGTAGCTAACTTCAACAGTTACATTACTGGTTGAAGGATTACAATGGACCAAGGGTTGTTGCAAACTGAGCAACACAATAATTGAGGTATTTCCCACTGGACCATATGTAGGCACTTCTCTATCAATTATTTATACCAAAATACAGCAGGTATGCCAAACATGACCAATTTGTTGATATATGAGCATGTTAAGGGTGGCAATGGCAGTGGCATAAGTGATGCAAACAAGTACTAGTCACATTATTTTTAAATAAATTTCAGTCTCCATGGATATCATTATTTTTAAATATGTCAACAATTATATCTGTTTACATTATAGTGCATTATCTTAATTCATGTTAAAACTTATCATATGGTTTGAAAAGAAAAATAAATGAAGTTTTGAGGGCAGAAACATTAGCCAATCCGAAAATGCTGCAGTGATCAGCAGAAGAGAGAACATATCCAACAGGTTACCTGCAGTCGGCTTCAGGGATGACCGTCCCCTGGTTCCTGACCTGATCAACCAGGCTATTGATACCAGATGCATGCAGAACATATGCACCACAGCCAGGCTTGCTAGGGATTTCCTCAAAATTATGAAATCTCTCTTGATGACAGCGAGGAGAATGTTGAATCCCCTTATGAGGATACTGAATCTTGGTCCCTTACATATATTGAGCTTTTTTTTAGTGTACTCACCGCACCTCTGCTTTTGATTGCAGGTATTCTGCAATGTTTACCAAGCCTCCTGCTTTCATTGGGAGTGATTTTGGTGCACAGGTTTGGAACCAATCCCTCCAGAATTTTCCAGGTGTAGATTATGATGCATTTTTCTCGCCTGCATTCCAAGTGGTACAGTTCAAGACACTTCAAGTGTTCCCAGCAATTCAGGTACTTGATTGAATTGATATGGGCAGTGAAGAGTCTCTGTATGAAGATTCTTGACTCTTCCAGATGCCAAAGTTGTCATTCACTTGACACACACAGAATACACAATGCCCTCATTCAAAACCATAAACTTACCAAATATCGATAAATTTGACACATGTGCAACTCTTGGGTATCTTTATTGAGGATACCCAAGAAGATAAAGATACCCAATAAAGATACCCAAGAGTTGCACGTGTCTAATTTATGAACGTGTCGGTTCTCTGAACCATTCATCTACATTACCAAATATTAATGCCATACTGGTCACTGCACATCTTTAACCCTTAAACGGTCCAAACAAATCGACGTTCAAATTCGTAGCTACAAAAGTAGATCTACCTTTTTTAACATATTTTCAAATGTAACAAAAAAAATGTAGATAAAAGTTTTTTTACACGTTTTCAAATGTAAAACAAAAAAGATCTACATTTTTTTACATACTTTCAGATGTTGAAAAAACGTATATATACGTTTGGACCATTTAAGGGTTAAAACACAGTACTGTAATGCTGACCTAACACTCTTCCTCTTAAACTGTTGAGAATACACAGACATCACACACTAAACAAATATCTCCGATATGACTCGTGTTAATTTGAACCTGTACAGAAATTATGCAAATAAAAAGTACTATAAAGATGAAATCACTTACTAGAAGAATTAAAGAAGTGAAACATACAGAATTAGTCTTCTAATCATATTTACAACATTCATCTCTCTCAAACTAATCTTTTAATGCAAATTTCTAAAACTATCAATCAATTTTTTATCGAGTATCACAATACCTTGTGTCAGATTCAAAAGCTAACAAATTCACATCCACATAATCTTTAGTGTAATACTTTGAAATTAAGTTATTTTGAAATTTAAATAATAAAAGCTGGAGGATAAACAGAATCAGTGAAGCCACAACTGCACAGATATATATTCTATACATGATATACAACCAACACTTAGAAAACTGCCTAAGCAATTGATGGACACTCATTACAAGTGGGATAATAAATTATGATGTTTAAGTACATACTTATAACAGCAGAAAAAAAGAGGACTTTAGCACTTAAAGGTAATATTTATGAGTGAGAAGGCAAGTATATTCTGGGGGTTACTAATCCCGCATAAGCAAAGGAAACTATAAATAAAAGTTAACCCACCACATGATCATTTTGGTCACATGAATGTTTGTGTTGCAACTGGTGTGGCAGAGGGCAGTGGGGCCCAGCATGGTATCCTCTCTCTCCTCCAGGAGTTCTGCCTTCAACCACCAGGATAGCCAGTGCGGTGAACACCTCCCATGGGTCACCAGGAACGTGACCCCCGACCTCCTCAACATTACTCGACCTCATCTTCCTGTTAAAAATACAATACAGTACTTATTAACTTATGTTACGTATTGCCCTTGGATAAGTTTAAGCAATCATTCTTAATGGAAAGTGTGAATACCATCAACCATAGCTGGTGCATACATCAAGGAAAAAACAAGACACTGATAGAGAATAATCCTCTTTAATACAACATTCCTCCAAAGGCTAGACTTCATCAAGTACAGCCTCTCCTCACTTAACGATAGACTCCAGTTCCTAAGATCACGTCAGTAAAAGAATTCGTCACTAAGTGAGGAGCATACTACAATGGTAGTGGGTGTGTGTGTCAACCATCGTTGATATTATTTTAAAGTCACCTTAGCACCATTTATAACATTTCTGGTATACACCTACCATCCGACTTATGACCTGCTCGACTTACGACCATGTTTTTTATGCCAAATTTCTGGGAAATAAACAACTACATGTATTTGTGTTGTGCACAGTGTTTATCCTAAACCTTACAGTATAAAATACAGTACTAACAACATAAAAAGTAAAGTAAAACATGAAATACCAAAATAAAACAATAAAATAAAGTCATTACAAAAATGTTTTGTTGATATTCAGTAGTAAAGTTCGACTTACAACCATTTCGACTTACAACCGGTTTCTCGGAACCGAACTCGGTTGTAAGTTGGATGGTAGGTGTATTTTTAAATGTTTATGCAACAGTGTATTGTATATTGTAATAAACAGAATTGAGGAAATCAGCTCTAATATACACTATTTAGGTATGCATACTGGTCAGACAGCCCGTTGTAAGTCCAAGTTGTCGGTAAATGAGTACGTCGCTAAGTGAGGAGAGGCTGTATACAAAATAAAAAAGCACCCTGAGGTCAGGCTTGGAGATAGGTAATTCCCATGTGTAGTCTTTATATTGTATGATGATGTACATCACAGGAGGTCATGAGTTGTCTTTCTCCAAACCTGACCTAATGGAATTTGTTCATTCCTGTATATATGATAAAGATGAGCCTTGGGCAGATTATTTTAGTAAAAGAATTCTCTGTTACCAGTGTCTTTATTCCCACCTGTTGGCTTTTACCAGTGTTAACCTTAAAAAACAACACAGTTGCATGTCATCATTATTTATCAGGGAAGAATGATAGTTTTAAGTACATACATTAATAGTCTTCTTTCGACAAACTGGCTGTATCCCACCGAGGCAGGGTGGTCCAAAAGGAAAAATGAAAGTTTCTCCTTTTAAATTTAGTTATATATATATAGGAGAAGGGGTTACTATCCCCTTGCTCCCGGCATTTTAGTCGCCTCTTATGACACGCATGGCTTATGGAGGAAGAATTCTGTTCCACTTCCCCATGGAGAACATTAACCCTTTCAGGGTCCAGAGGCCAAATTTCAAAGTGCACACCAGTGTCCAAGAATTTAAAAAAAAAAAATTTGTTATTTTTCTTATGAAATGGTAGAGAATTTTTTTTTGAAGGTAATAAAACAAAGTACAAAATTTGATGAAAAATTGACGAAATTATGCTCTCACGAATTTTGATGTCAGCAATATTTATGCATCAGCGATTTTGCCGACTTTGACTCCCATTTTAGGCCAATTATCTTATTCCAGTCAATCAAATTCTTAGCTATTTCACTAGTATTACTTCTATTCTATGGACTGAGCACAAGAAATTGCCAACTCAGCTGTTTCAACTACAAAATAAAGTGACTGGAAATTGGTAATTTGGCCAATTTAGTGCAAAGTTTAAAATATTCCAGTTTCAAAATAGGGTCCAGAATAAACAATGCAGGCATTCCTGGCACTAAACTAACATTTCCTCTGTTCATTAGTTACATTTTCAGGCTTTACAAATGAATTCCATTTTGATTTTTAATTCACATAATGATTTTTTATTCAAGCCAAAAAATATATTTACTGTCATGCAATATTGTAATAATTGCATAAATAATATGAGCACATTTGTGAACATATATTAGACCCGCCAGCTGGCATGTATTAGACGTGTGAGATCATTTGTTTACTCTTGAACATCGGCAAAAATTTAACATTTCCGCTACTTTGAGCTCAAGTTTCAAGCCATTTTGAATACTAAAACCAATCAAAATCATCTCTATTTCTGTAATATACCTTCCATTCTATCAAATGAGATCAAGAAACTGCAAATACAACTATAAAACCATATAAAAAAACACTGCAAAGTTGCTGTTTTAATCGAAAATTACGGTCTCAGTTTTTTCTCTCATTATGCATTGTGCTGCAGGATTTGTTTTATGTGGTGCACACATACCACATAGATGTATTCTCTCTTATCTAGGCCCAAATTTACTGCTCACAGTTTATCAGAGTAAGCTGAGCTCATGGCATAGATTTACGGTTTGGACCCTCGACAAAGTCGCAGATCTACGGCACAGACCCTGAAAGGGTTAACTGTCATGTAAAAAAAAAAAAAAATACATTGATTCCAAACCACACTTCAATTGTTAACATAGTGGAAGGTTTTAGACAGCTCATCACACTAGAACAATACCATATGTGGAGAGATACTAGTACAGTATCATAATCAAACAAAAACAACTTCATGGAAATAAAATGGAGGACAATATACAATTGACAGTGGAGTAATTGACATGTACAAACTACGTTACGGAGAGTTCCTCATTATGGTGAGCATATCAATCAGGCAGCGTTAAAATTAACTTATAATTACAACACAATGAGATAAATATACAGTGGACCATCAGGTTAATACACAATCTGTTAATACTGTTTTAAGATTGTGGTATATTTTTGGTGACTCTTCATATTAACCTTTTTACTGTCTCTTACTTAGATCTACACTATTAAAACAAGCATCACTCACACAGATCTATGTCAGCGATGATATTTCATGACTGATGATTTTTTTTTATTTTCCTGGGGAAGAGTTAGACCTTCCCCCAGTCTGTTTTACAGTTTTTATTAAGTCTGCTTTAATTATTGGGATGCCCTAAACCAATGGTTACCAAATCCATGCAATGGCTTTAACAATACAAATTCTAGGGCATAAAGACAGTAGAACTATGTACAAAAGATGAGGTAATCAGTCCCTCAGCCTTGGAGTTGGCGCGAAGAGCACCGTAATCGTGAAGAAACCTGGTTCAAAGGACATCTCCACAACCTCCTTCACTTCTACTAACCCATCCCCTGGGTATGACCTACATCCACTGGGGAATCCTCCCTACCAGTGGCAATGCCTTCGTCTGTTACCTGTCCCCTTTTCACATGACGCCATTATATAAGCGGCAGACTTCTTGCCTGAGCTCCAGATTCTTTATGACTACGGTGCTTTTCGCACCAACACTGTGGCTGAGGGACTGATTGCCTTATCTTTTGTACACAGTTCTACTGTCTGCAAATTATGTCCTAGAATTTGTATTGATAAAGCAATTGGATGGAGAAACATCTACATTAAAGTTACTCAGATGTTGCATGTGTCTAAATTTCATCATAGTGGTCACAGTGTAGGGTAGTGGTCACAGTGTAGGGTAGTGGTCACAGTGTAGGGTAGTGGTCACAGTGTAGGGTAGTGGTCACAGTGTAGGGTAGTGGTCACAGTGTAGGGTAGTGGTCACAGTGTAGGGTAGTGGTCACAGTGTAGGGTAGTGGTCACAGTGTAGGGTAGTGGTCACAGTGTAGGGTAGTGGTCACAGTGTAGGGTAGTGGTCACAGTGTAGGGTAGTGGTCACAGTGTAGGGTAGTGGTCACAGTGTAGGGTAGTGGTCACAGTGTAGGGTAGTGGTCACAGTGTAGGGTAGTGGTCACAGTGTAGGGTAGTGGTCACAGTGTAGGGTAGTGGTCACAGTGTAGGGTAGTGGTCACAGTGTAGGGTAGTGGTCACCAGCTGTAGGGTAGTGGTGACAGTTTAGGGTAGTGGTCACAGTGTAGGGTAGTGGTCACAGTGTAGGGTAATGTTCACAGTGTAGGGTAGCAGTCACAGTGTAGGGGTAGTGGTCACAGTGTAGGGTAGTGGTCACAGTGTAGGGTAGTGGTCACAGTGTAGGGTAGTGGTCACAGTGTAGGGTAGTGGTCACAGTGTAGGGTAGCAGTCACAGTGTAGGGTAGTGGTCACAGTGTAGGGTAGCGGTCACAGTGTAGGGTAGTGGTCACAGTGTAGGGTAGTGGTCACAGTGTAGGGTAGTGGTCACAGTGTAGGGTAGTGGTCACAGTGTAGGGTAGTGGTCACAGTGTAGGGTAGTGGTCACAGTGTAGGGTAGTGGTCACAGTGTAGGGTAGTGGTCACAGTGTAGGGTAGTGGTCACAGTGTAGGGTAGCAGTCACAGTGTAGGGTAGTGGTCACAGTGTAGGGTAGTGGTCACAGTGTAGGGTAGTGGTCACAGTGTAGGGTAGCGGTCACAGTGTAGGGTAGCAGTCACAGTGTAGGGTAGTGGTCACAGTGTAGGGTAGTGGTCACAGTGTAGGGTAGTGGTCACAGTGTAGGGTAGTGGTCACAGTGTAGGGTAGCAGTCACAGTGTAGGGTAGTGGTCACAGTGTAGGGTAGTGGTCACAGTGTAGGGTAGTGGTCACAGTGTAGGGTAGTGGTCACAGTGTAGGGTAGTGGTCACAGTGTAGGGTAGTGGTCACAGTGTAGGGTAGTGGTCACAGTGTAGGGTAGTGGTCACAGTGTAGGGTAGTGGTCACAGTGTAGGGTAGTGGTCACAGTGTAGGGTAGCAGTCACAGTGTAGGGTAGTGGTCACAGTGTAGGGTAGTGGTCACAGTGTAGGGTAGTGGTCACAGTGTAGGGTAGTGGTCACAGTGTAGGGTAGTGGTCACAGTGTAGGGTAGTGGTCACAGTGTAGGGTAGTGGTCACAGTGTAGGGTAGTGGTCACAGTGTAGGGTAGTGGTCACAGTGTAGGGTAGTGGTCACAGTGTAGGGTAGTGGTCACAGTGTAGGGTAGTGGTCACAGTGTAGGGTAGCAGTCACAGTGTAGGGTAGTGGTCACAGTGTAGGGTAGTGGTCACAGTGTAGGGTAGTGGTCACAGTGTAGGGTAGTGGTCACAGTGTAGGGTAGTGGTCACAGTGTAGGGTAGTGGTCACAGTGTAGGGTAGTGGTCACAGTGTAGGGTAGTGGTCACAGTGTAGGGTAGTGGTCACAGTGTAGGGTTGTGGTCACAGTGTAGAGTATTGGTCACAGTGTAGGGGAGCGGTCACAGTGCAGGGTAGTGGTCATATTGCAGGATAGCAGTCACGGTGCAGGGTAGCAGTCACAGTACAGGATAGCATAGTGCAGGATAGCAGTCACAGTCCAGGATAGCAGTCACAGTGCAGGGTAGTGGTCATATTGCAGGATAGCAGTCACAGTGCAAGGTAGCAGCCACAGTGCAGGGTAGCAGTCACAGTACAGGATAGCATAGTGCAGGATAGCAGTCACAGTGCAGGATAGCAGTCACAGTCCAGGATAGCAGTCACAGTGCAGGGTAGTGGTCATATTGCAGGATAGCAGTCACAGTGCAGGGTAGCGGTCACAGTGCAGGGTAGCAGTCACAGTACAGGATAGCATAATGCAGGATAGCAGTCACAGTGCAGGGTAGTGGTCATAGTGCAGGGTAGCAGTCACAGTGCAAGGTAGCAGTCACAGTGCAGGGTAGCAGTCACAGTGCAGGATAGCAGTCACAGTGCAGGATAGCAGTCACAGTACAGGATAGCATAATGCAGGATAGCAGTCACAGTGCAGGGTAGTGGTCATAGTGCAGGGTAGCAGTCACAGTGCAAGGTAGCAGTCACAGTGCAGGGTAGCAGTCACAGTGCAGGGTAGCACAGTGCAGGGTAGCAGTCACAGTGCAGGGTAGCAGTTACAGTGCAGGGTAGCGGTCACAGTGCAGGGTAGCGGTCACACCGCAGGGTAGCGGTCACAGTGCAGGGTAGCGGTCACACCGCAGGGTAGCGGTCACACCGCAGGGTAGCGGTCACACCGCAGGGTAGCGGTCACAGTGCAGGGTAGCGGTCACACCACAGGGTAGAGGTCACAGTGCAGTGTAGCAGTCACAGTGCAGGATAGCAGTCACAGTGCAGGGTGGTCACAGTGCAGGATAGTCACAGTGCAGGGTAGCGGTCACACCGCAGGGTAGCAGTCACAGAGCAGGATAGCAGTCACAGTGCAGGGTAGTGGTCACAGTGCAGGATAGCAGTCACAGTACAGAGTAGCACAGTGCACGATAGCAGTCACAGTGCAGGGTAGTGGTCACAGTGCAGGGTAATGGTCACAGTGCAGGGTAGTGGTCACAGTGCAGGGTAGTGGTCACAGTGCAGGGTAGTGGTCACAGTGCAGGATAGCAATCACAGTTCAGGGTAGTGGTCACAGTGCAGGGTAGCAGTCACAGTGCAGGGTAGCAGTCACAGTGCAGGGTAGCAGTCACAGTGCAGGGTAGCAGTCACAGTGCAGGGTAGCAGTCACAGTGCAGGGTAGCAGTCACAGTGCAGGGTAGCAGTCACAGTGCAGGGTAGCAGTCACAGTGCAGGGTAGCAGTCACAGTGCAGGGTAGCAGTCACAGTGCAGGGTAGCAGTCACAGTGCAGGGTAGCAGTCACAGTGCAGGGTAGCAGTCACAGTGCAGGGTAGCAGTCACAGTGCAGGGTAGCAGTCACAGTGCAGGGTAGCAGTCACAGTGCAGGGTAGCAGTCACAGTGCAGGGTAGCAGTCACAGTGCAGGGTAGCGGTCACAGTGCAGGGTAGCGGTCACACCGCAGGGTAGAGGTCACAGTGCAGGGTAGCGGTCACACCGCAGGGTAGAGGTCACAGTGCAGGGTAGCGGTCACACCGCAGGGTAGAGGTCACAGTGCAGGGTAGCGGTCACAGTGCAGGGTAGCGGTCACACCGCAGGGTAGAGGTCACAGTGCAGGACAGCAGTCACAGTGCAGGGTGGTCACAATGCAGGATAGTCACAATGCAGGATAGTCACAATGCAGGATAGTCACAATGCAGGATAGTCACAATGCAGGATAGTCATAGTGCATAGTAGTCACAGTGCATAGTTGTCACAGTGCATAGTTGTCACAGTGCAGGATAGCAGTCACAGTGCAGGATAGCAGTCACAGTGGAGTAGCACAGTGCACGATAGCAGTCACAGTGCAGAATATCAGTTGTCGTGGGGGTTCGAAAGGAGATATAATGGTTGAAGATAAACACACTTGTTGGATGGTAACACTATATACTGTCAGACTATATAGTGTCAGATTATATATTGTGCAGGATAGCAGTCACAGCACAGGGTAGTGGTCACAATGCAGGATAGCAGTCACGGTGCAGGGTATTAGTCACAGTGCAGGGTAGAGGTAACAGTGCAGGGCAGCAGTCACAGTGCAGGATAGTCAGAGTGCATGGTAGTAGTCACAGTGCAAGGTAGCAGTCAGAAGTATTTTTTGTAACCAAAAATCTTGACACGATTTTTTGAACTCTGGCCTCAGCTCAATGTCATACTGGAGTGAAATCAGTTCTTCCTCCACCATTCCTGTTTCCTCACTGCTGATATCGAGGAATGGATTGATCACCCAGTCTAATATTTAAAAAAAAAAAAAAAACAGAGATCCTAAAATCTGTCAGACATGTGTGTATGCACCTCATTCAGGTGTGCACAATACACTTGAAGGTCATCGTCTGGTATGCTCTTCTTTTAACTCTGACTTCAGACCACAAAATAAAATAAAACTAAATTTTCCTGTATAACTTTATGCTAATTTTGCTCCAGTGTCCAAGAAATTTTGAAAAAAAAAAAAAAAAAAAAAAAAATTTTTTCTTACAGAATTAAAGAGCATATTTTTGTGAAGGTAATAAGACAAAAAAAAATTCTGATCAGTACTTACCAAGATACAGTTCCAAGAAGTTTGTCAAAAATGATGTGGTGGCGGCAACATCGACAAATTCCACATACGCGCATTACATTATTTTGCGGTTTTTATAGTTTTTTTTCTTTTCTTTTCCAATTTTTTTCTATTCCTACTAACATTTGGGGCCTGAGAGACCAATACTGTATATACTGTAATGTATATATATAAGCTCACTGTATTGAACACAATAACCGCACTAAAGTTATTTATTTTTATTTATTATTATTATCACACTGGCCGATTCCCACCAAGGCAGGGTGTCCCGAAAAAGAAAAACTTTCACCATCATTCACTCCATCACTGTCTTGCCAGAAGGGTGCTTTACACTACAGTTTTTAAACTGCAACATTAACACCCCTCCTAAAGTTATTATCATATTATTGTTCACCACTGTTATTACAATAAACATGCACAAATCTTGTATAATACTAATGTTCTATCATATATTTACATATTTACAATCACTGGACATGGTTTTAGAACTGCTGGAGCTTGTGGAACTCCTTGAAACAAGGCACCATGCACAGAGGCACCTTACATTCCTCACACATAAACCGAGTGTCTTTGCTTCTTTGTTGCCATCGTTTTGTTTGTGCACAGACAATGCATCTCTTCTGAGCAAATTTCTTCTGAGTTGAAGGAAGTTGTATTATGAAATGATCACCTTCCCTCCTCAAATGCTTGGGTATATTCTGAGTAATTAGAGGACCTTGTTGTATAGCAGGTGTTGTTACCTGGTACTTCATTATGAGTTGTCTGACAACAGACAAACAAAATTCACCATACGGTGGTCTGTTGCCAGTCTTCATTTGGTACATATTATATGCATTGAGCATTGAAATGTCCATGAGATGGAAAAAAAGTTTCATGTACCACTTGTAACTCTTACGAACACAGTCAACAAAACCAATCTGCATGTCACATTTGTCAACCAAGCGCAAGTTTTGTGTATAATCAATCACTGTCACTGGTTTTCGAATACGTTCATTAGTCACTCGATCAACTTTGCCACTGTCTTGCATTTCATTACGGTGAATGGTTGTCAACAATGTGACATCTCGTTTGCCATGCCAACGTAATGCCATGATGTCATTGGCAGTAAACACCTGCACGTCATCACCACGAGCACCTGCGTTGAGCCTGGGCATATGTTTATGATTAGAACGCACTGTGCCACACACATCTGTCTTGTTCACTCGCATGAAATCACTGAGTAATGGGCTTGTGTACCAGTTATCAGTATATAATGTATGCCCCTTACCAAGATAAGGTGCCATCATGTTTCTCACTACGTCACCTGAGATACCCAATAACATCTTGGTATCTTTCAATGTTTTACTTCCTGTGTATACAACAATATCCAACACCAGGCCACTGCCATAATCACAGAGTACAAATAGTTTTATACCAAAGCGTTTCCTCTTGCTCGGTATATACTGCTTGAATGACAGTTACAGTGCAAATCCCCACCCCCCCCACCCCAAGAGATCCAATATACCCAACATATACAAAAAGACCTCCTTAAAAGGCTCAGGAGTTAAAATTCAACACGCTTAAACACTTAAAATATACGTTCAATAAAATGAAATTAGGTTGGCTATGTTTGAATCATATGTAACACAAGACAGAAAA
The DNA here is from genome assembly GCF_038502225.1 of Cherax quadricarinatus. Taxonomy (NCBI): domain Eukaryota; kingdom Metazoa; phylum Arthropoda; class Malacostraca; order Decapoda; family Parastacidae; genus Cherax; species Cherax quadricarinatus. Next base: position 34,979,695 of record NC_091317.1, on the reverse strand, counting down.
ATTAATAGTTTTCAGGATGTTAGTTTTGATGGGGTATCACAAAAATTAATATTTTCAATTTTATGAAAACTAATGGCAGTTATTGTACACAAGATGTGCTATAGCAAGTGTGGCCAAAAAACTATGATCAAGTTGATCAGAGCACAATGTCTAATAAGCCACAGGATGACCTAAAATATGTTTTAGGATCAAATTTAACAAAAAACATGCATGTGCATTTTGTTATAATTAACTTGCTTTCCCACTGTTTTATTTTTATTGTCATTCATTCAATCATATTCTCTCACATTCTCTTTCTCATTTTCTCTCTCTCTCATTCTCTCTGTTACTTGTCACAGAACCCCAAGAGGTTGGCAAGACAAGATTTGTTATCTTGGAACCCATGCTAGCTTCCCTTCCAATGTTTGAGCACTCTCCTTATAACAGTCTCTTGCAAGATGTGCATATCAGTGCAACTGATTTGCAGTTCAATGTTTCCTGTCTCCTCTCTTAAATACAGGGACTACATTTGCTGTCTTTCAGATCTCTGGCTACTATCCTGTATCCACTGATTTGTAGAACTTAGCTAGTTGTCTAGACAGTGGTTCTACTCCCTCTTGTAGAATCCATGGTGATGCCCTGTCAGGTTCCATTGCCTTTTATGCATCCAGCACCATCCAAAAAAAAAAAAAAAATCTTTTTGTTTTCCTCTTCCCTGTTGTGTATATGGCATTAAGTACCTGTTAGTATAATTTTCCCCTAGACTTTCTGGTACTGCTAATTTCCACTACTAAGATCTTGCCTAGGATGCCACCCAGAGTGGTCAACCAACTCACAGGTGCCTGTTAACTGCTAAGTGTACAGGTGCAGACACATGCCCACATGTCTACAACCATCTGAGTTATACTGTCACTGAGCTATGAACTACTGTCATATTCTAGAGGTAGCTATTCGCTACCTCTAGAATATGACAGGGAGTGAGGGAATATGCACAAGTGATATATACCATTACCTGCAACTGATATCTTGAGGCATATTCTAGCAGGCTGGCCTGGGACCAGGTATTTCTGCTGATTGCCTGTTCAACCAGGTTGTTCCTGTTGACAAACCACTATTGACAACCCACTGCTTGGCAGAGAGAGTGATCCAATTACCTCTTGAAAACTTTGGGCCACAAATGTTGACTCGATTCTCTTATTGTGCTTATGTCATCCCTGCTTGTCACTGGACCTATTTTACACTTCCTCTTATCTCCCTCACTTTAGTACATTGCTATGGTAGTGTAGGTCTGGTAAGCCCTTAAATAACTTCCATGTACATCTGCCAATCCATGAAATATCAGTTTGAACCATTAACTAATATTTTTATTATGTGCAACTTCAAGATTATTATTCTTATAAATCTCCACCTTGACTACGTTACATTAGTATTAAGATAAAATGAAGATTTATTAAAAAGTTTACCACTCTCATCTTGTCTAGACTTTAGTGGTTATTATGTACTAGGATTAGTCTGCCCAAAATACCATATGATTGTGGCTTTCTTTGTACTTAACAAACCAAAATTGTAATTACACATTGTAATCTTTGCAAAGAAATAAAATCTTTATTCTTTTATTCTTTTTCAGGGTTTAGCAGAAGCTTTTGCAGACCTCAACAAGCTCCTTAAAAAGTTTGAAAACATGACTGCCAACACTGAAAGGTTTTCAGGAATGTTTATGGTGTATTATCTGCTTACAAGCAAATCTATGATGAAAAAAAGAAACTATGATGTTCATACAATGATGAAATCACCTAATGACACATTTCTCAGAATGTATCCCCATCACTGAGCGATGTATGACTATATATATCAACAGTGGGTAAACTGTGGCTCCTGATACTCTGTGCAGCTCCTGAGACAATATTGTGTTTCATTGCCATTTTTTTCTAAAAATTTTATATTAATAATCTATAGTAAAATAGTATTTACCAATATTAGAATATTTATATAAGTATATATACAGGTAATTCACATTATCTTTTCAAATATCCATATGCATTACGTGCCCAAACTGCTGTTTAAACTCGCTGAACATAATCAAAACATGTTTTAAACAAGTACAGATGATGCAACTGGACTCTGTGTCATCAATCTTCATGCAGTAAAAACAAGTTTCATGCTTGCAGTGGTAGCGGAACATAACTAGTGCAGTGCACCATAGATAAGTACATTTCTGATTAATAAACACTTAAGATTGATTTTAGTTTAAAATGACTGAGCAACATAAGAGTATAAAACAAAAATACGAAATAACAAAAAAAAGGCACAATACCGTGACTGGAACGATACACAAATAACCCGCACATAAAAGAGAGAAGCTTACGACGATGTTTCGGTCCGACTTGGACCATTTACAAAGTCACACTAACCAGAAGTGGAGCAGGACGGCTATATATAGGCAGGAAGAGGTGGTGGTGGTGGTGGTAGTAGTAGTAGTAGTAGTACAAGAAAAGAGAATGTTTAACCAACAACAGGAGAACAATTTTGCTTTTACTGTTAAGGGTTAAAAGGCTCTGTCCCTTATCTGTCATGCAACCATCAGCCACTACAAAGCCAGGAATTTAAAGTGTCACCATGAATGCAACCATAAAAAATTTGCATCTGAATTTCCTCCTGATTCAGAACTGGGGAAAAAATAAGATAAAATTTTTGAAATCTAATTTAGTCACTCAGCAAAATAACCTAATTTCCCAGCATACATAAAGGGATTACCAATAGACCCCTGGCTGTCTTCCAGAAGGCACTGGACAGGCACCTAAAGTCAGTACCTCACCAGCCGGGCTGTGGTTCGTACATCAGTTTGCATGCGGCCAGCAGGAAGAGCCTGGTTGATCACACCCTGACGGGGGCGTTGGCCCCCGAAACCCTCTCCAGATATACTCCAGGTGTAAGCAAAGTGATTTGGCTACTGAAGCTAGTTTTGTCACAGCCACGGGCAGGTGGATGCATCTGGTATAGATGATTTCCGAGTGCACGTACAAAAACGGGGAAAATTTCGCCAAAAAAAGTGGTTGAAAACTGAATTGTATGATAACCAGACCGGATGAAAACTGGGGTTCCACTGTATCATATGTGGCTCTTCTTATCAAAGAACTTGCCCGCCCCTGGTATATATAATCAGGTATCTTTCCCTTCTTCACTTTAGATAATATGTACATTCTAAGTACACCTACCATCTGACTTACAACCTGCTTGGCTTACGACCACTCGACTTACGACCGTGTTTTTTATGCCAAATTTCTGGGAAATAAACAACTATTTGTGTTGTACACAGTGTTTATCCTAAACCTTACACTATAAAATACAGTACTAACAACATAAAAAGTAAAGTAAAACATGAAATACCAAAATAAAACAATAAAATAAAGTCATTACAAAAATGCTTTGTTGATATTCGGTAGTAAAGTTCGACTTACGACCATTTCGACTTATGACCGGTTTCTTGGAACTGAACTCGGTCGTAGGTCGGATGGTAGGTACTTGAGGCATTCCCAATAATTTAAATGTTTTATTTGTTCTATGTTGGCAGTTTACTATCTCAGTACATTTTCCAGCTCTGATATTTGGCCTTTGCTGAATTTAGCCATCAGTGCTGAACAATATTCTAAACAAGAAAGCACAAGTGATTTGAATAATGTCACAAGTGGCGTGTGTGTTGCTGCGTAACCTTCACATATTTATATTAGGAGTAAGAGAGTTGAGAGAGGCAGGTGGGTGAGACAGGTGGAATGATGTGATTAATGGCAGAGGACAAGCGTGTGTGTGTTAGCAACCAGAGGAAGTTACTATGATTGTTTTCACATGTGATCTACCTTCATCCAGTCAAGTTAGGTTTATTTTACTAATCTCCAATTTTCCTTATGTTATGTTATAATCAATCTTAATACTGAGTTAATTTTAGAATTTTAACTTGGTACTTCACTGATATCTTGTCTTTTAAACTAAAAGTAACTTTCTTACTTTTACTTGCATAACAAAAAAAAAGGCACAATACCGTGACTGGAACGATACACAAATAACCCGCACATAAAAGGGAGAAGCTTACGACGACGTTTCGGTCCGACTTGGACCATTTACAAAGTCACACTACCTTCATCCAGTCAAGTTAGGTTTATTTTACAAGTCGGACCGAAACGTCGTCGTAAGCTTCTCTCTTATGTGCGGGTTATTTGTATACTTACTTGCATCTTTTCTTTTGATATTCCCTGCTAAATACTGGTGAATATGGCAAGTGCAAGTGGGTCTGGTGTTAAATATAACCCAACTGTCGTAATCACTTTAGTTATTAAGTATTCAATATTAACAAGTCTCTTAACATAATCAGTTTATTTGCACGTGATATGTACATACAGTGATACCTCAGTATACGTCCGCTTTGGAATAAGTCCAAATTGGTATACGTCCTGTTTGGACGCGAAAATTTTTACTTGGTATATGACCTTTATTTGGAATACGACTCGCAGGCTAAAACTTGTATGGGTCAAAATGAGTCACGACACCATGCCCAGAGCCACATTATTACCAATGACATACTTGTTCACTGAATTTAATTGTTTCTAACAACTACCTTTAGATGCCATCATAAATGAAGGGAGAAGTAATGAACAATTCATGCCGAGAATTGTAAACAAAAGCAGAGTGACGAGGCCAAACGCAGATTCATACGTTTTCTTTGGTACTGGACCCGAGAAAATGTAATGTTTTCCCTCTGCCCAGCATATAAACGTAGCATGTTTATATGTTATGTAACACGTTTCTTATATAATTTTGAAGAAAATATCATAGACGGATTAATGAAAATGTCTATATTGACGTGAAATACGACATTTAACCCTTTCAGGGTCGATAGGTCCTCTCAGAGACTTGTTCTCAGGGTTGCCCAAATTTCAAAAAAAAAAAAAAATTACTTTTTCTTATGAAAAGATAGAGAATCTTTTTCGGATCATAATGACACCAAAAGTATGAAATTTGATGGAAAACTTATGGAATTATGCTCTCACAAAGTTAGCGGTCTCGGTGATGATTACGCATCGGCGATTTTGCCCAATATGAACCCTATTTTCGGCCAATTCCACTGTACTAGTCGACAAAAATCATGAATATTTCGCTAGAACAACATTTTTTCTATCGAATGAGTGCAAGAAACCACCCATTTACCGATTTTAACGCAGATTCATACATGTTTTCTTTGGTACTGGACCCGAGAAAACGTAATGTTTTCCCTCTGCCCAGCATATAAACGTAGCATGTTTATATGTTATGTAACACGTTTCTTATATAATTTTGAAGAAAATATCATAGATGGATTAATGAAAATGTTTATATTGACATGAAATACGACATTTAACCCTTTCAGGGTCGATAGGTCCTCTCAGAGACTTGTTCTCAGGGTTGCCCAAATTTAAAAAAAAAAAAAAAAAAAAAAAAAATCCAATGAAAAGAGAGAATCTTTTCCCGATCATAATGACGCCAAAAGTATGAAATTTGATGGAAAACTTATGGAATTATGCTCTCGCAAAGTTAGCGGTCTTGATGATGTTTACGCATCGGCGATTTTGCCCACTTTGAGCCCTATTTTCGGCCAATTCCAGTGTTCTGGTCGACAAAATTCATAACTATTTTGCTAGAACTCCAGCTTTTCTATCGAATGAGTACAAGAAACTACCCGATTTCAACCATCCAATAAAGTGGTCAGAATTTAGCAATTTTGCCAATTTCACACAAATTTCAAAAGATGCCAATTTCCAAATAGGGTCCAGAATAAACAAGACAGATATTCCTTGCGCTAAAATAACATTTCCTCTGTTCATTAGTCACGTCCCCAGGCCCTCTTACATTTCTTTTGCTTTCCACTTTGAATTTTTATTCTCACAAAAAAATAGAAGAGTTACTGTTATGCAGACTACCGCATTAGTGTAGAAATGGTATAAGTAATATCAGCGCACTTGTGAAAGAATATTAGACTCGCCAGTTGATGTGTATTGGTCGCGTGGCATGATTTGTTTACTTTTGAACTTTGGCAAATATTGAACATTTCTGCTACTTTGAGCTCAATTTCAAGGTGCTTTTCATTGTGAAACCAATAATCATCTCAATTTCTGTAATATGTCTTCCATTCTATAAAATGAGACCAGGAAAACTAGAATACAACCATAAATACCATACAAAAATACAGTGCAAAGTCGCTGTTTCAAACCAAAAACATGGTCAGTTTTTTTTTTCTCTCTCATTACACACTCTGTGCTGCAGGATTTTTTTATACTGTGCACTGACCACATAGACCAACTCTTTCATATGTAGGCCTACCAGCTTTCTCTCGCTAGATTTGAAGGCGCTAGAATTTATGCGTACTAGTAGGTCAATAACCCTGGTGCGTAAGCCGTACTAGTACGTCAGAAACCCTGAAAGGGTTAATAATGACACCAAAGCATAAAAGTAGTGATGGTGGCAATTCTTCAAACCCTAACAGAAACTGTGAAGTGCTTCCTGTCTGTGAAAAAGTGCTAACTCTAGACTTGTGCAAAATTTATCAATTGAACTTTATCATAAGTGTGTATGTGAATGAAAATTGACATATATAGGATTTGCTACTATCTGCAGTTTCAGGTGTCCATGGTAGGTCTTGGAACATATCCCCCATGAATATGGGGGGACTAGTGTACATGAGGAAAAGCAGAGAGCCGAGAACACTGCCTTGGGGCACTCTTATGTCGATAGGTCGCATTGATGAGGTTATATCCTTGCTGGAGACATACTGGTGTCTCTTGTTGAGGTAGGACTTTAGGTATGCAAGTACATGACTGTTAATGCAAAAATGTTCTAGTTTAACCCTTTCAGGGTCCAAGGCCCAAATCTGGAGTCACGCACCAGTGTCCAAGAATTTTCAAAAAAAAAATTTGTTATTTTTTCTTATGAAATCGTAGAGAATCTTTTTGTGAAGGTAATAAAACAAAAAGTACGAAATTTGGTGGAAAATTGACGAAATTATGCTCTCGCAAATTTTGATGTGTCAGCGATATTTACGAATCGGCGATTTTGCCGACTTTGACTCCCATTTTAGGCCAATTACATTATTCCAATCAACCAAATTCTTAGCTATTTCACTAGTATTACTTCTATTCTATCGATTGAGCACAAGAAATCGCCAAGTCAACTGTTTCAACTACAAAATAAAGTGATCGGAAATTGTTAATTTGGCCAATTTAACACAAAGTTCAAAATATTCCAATTTCAAAATAGGGTCCAGAATGAACAATGTAGGCATTCCTGGCACTAAACTAACATTTCCTCTGTTCATTAGTTATGTTTTGAGGCTTTACAAATAAATTCCATTTTGATTTTTTATTCACATAATGAATTTTTATTCACACCAAAAAATAGAAGATTTACTGTTATGCAATACTGTAATAATTGTATAAATATCATCACCATATTTGTGAATGTATATTAGACCCACCAGCTGACGTGTATTAGATGTGTGAGGTCGTTTGTTTACTCTTGAATATCGGCAAAAATTTAACATTTCTGCTACTTTGAGCTCAGTTTCAAGCCATTTCCAGTGTTAAAACCAATCAAAATCATCTCTATTTCTGTAATATGTCTTCCATTCTATCAAATGAGACCAAGAAATCGCAAATACAACTATAAAAAACATACGAAAAAACACTGCAAAGTTGCTGTTTTAATCGAAAAATCATGATTTAATTTTTTTTCTCTCATTATACACAGTGTGCTGCAGGATCTGTTTTATGTGGTGCACACATACCACATAGATGTATTCTCTCATATCTAGGCCCAAATGTACCACTCACAGTTTATCAGAGTGAGCTGAGCTCATGGCGTAGATCTACGGTTTGGACCCTGAACATAAAGCCGTAGATCTACGGGACGGACCCTGAAAGGGTTAAGATGAAGGATGTTGTGGTCTACTGTATTGAAAGCTTTCCTAAGATCTATAAAAAGGTCCAGTGGATATTTATTATTCTCAAGAGCTGCATACAGTAGGTCAAACATTTTTGTAATTGCATCTTATAGATTAATGTTTTGAAGGTTTTGGACAACAATGGCAAGTTATATATAGGTGTAAAGTTGTTTACATTGATTGAGCTTCCTCCTTTATGTATTGGGGTGACTCTTGCTATCTTAAGTATAGTGAGGAACATGTTATTTTCTAATGATCTGTTGAACAATAATGCAATGGTGGATGACAGCACATGAGCTGCTGTTTTATACAATAGTGGTAGTACATGAGCTAAGTTACCCAACTTGTTTTTCAGTGAATTTATTATCACAAAGACTGCAGCAGGATTAGCTAAAGCCAGATAGAGCGAGTATGGAAACTGCAAGGTAGTCACTCGCTTGAGCATTAGTACTTGGTATTTTGCTAAAAAGACATGATCTATGGTAGAGAAGAAATCATTTAATGTATTGGCTGTGTCAGAAGGATACAAGGTTCACTGGGTTAGTTAGGACAATATCTTTGGTTTTGGTTAGTTTATGAGAGCCCAGGATTTGAGAGAGTGTACCAGGTCTTCTTCCTAGCAACTTTTACTGTACTGATCCTGCTAGCATAATACAGTTCTATAGACTTCCTTGTTAGTGTGGTAAGTACTGATGCACAGCTTTTGGTTTATTCTCTAGTTACTAATCCCCAAATATGTACTTTTTTCATGCTTATGTTTTATATCAATTGACCAAAGGATGCTATTTGTTAGCCATGCGCTATATAGTTTCTTAGCTGTAATCTGCTTAGTTTTAATAGGACAATGTCCACTGTAGAGGCTTTGTATTTTTTGCAGAAAAATACTGACCCATTCATCAATGCCCCTGTCATCAGTAAACTCTTTGTGCCAGTTAATGTCACTTACTGCTGTAGTGAAGTTATTTAATGTCTCATCATAAAGATGAAAAGAGATCACACTAGCATTAAGTGGTAGCTTATATACATTGGTTCTGAAGGAGGTTGGGTAGCGATCAGTAGTATTGTCTGTGATTATCCCTGCTTTGAGGGAAGCTATTACTCCAGACGTGGCCAATTGTGGATGCACTCATCTCAGAGATTCTTGTTGGCTTAGTTATAGATGGTTTAAGCAAGAAATTATAAACGTTAAGTAAGCCAGCTACTTGAGGGTCCTCGACTTGAACAGTGTTAACGATGAAGTCACCAGCAAGTGTTAGGTGATGTTTGTTTCAGGTGTTTATTAGTTATTAGGTTCTTGAGATTGTTACTAAAGGTGGTAATGTAAGTATGAGGTAGACTGCTCCAATTGTAATATAGACCTTTAAATTTTTGGTTGAAAAATTACCAAATATGTATTCACCATATTCATCAATGATACATGTAGAATTACTACATATTAGGTCATTAGAGTAGTGGGTGGTAATCCCTTCCCCATTTGATCAGGCCTGCTGTGTACCTAAGTAAGGTAAAAATACCTGGTGTCATGTTTAACCCAGGTGTCAGTAAGAATAATTAGAGATGTTAGCATTTAAACAATCTAGGAGTCCCAGGTCATCACAATGCTTGTTCAGGGATCTAATATTGTAAATGAATATTATTATATTCTTGATGTTGCTGAGAACAGCTTTTGCTTAACTTGCTGTGTAGTAAAGACAGTTATTTTCAGAGTACTGTTTACCATTTTGATACAACAGGAGATTTAATCAAGGTCAATATTAGCATTCATGTACTATGAGGTGGCTGTCTCCACCGGGTAGGGCAGCTCAAAAGAGGAAACACAATCCAACATTAAATAACTGCCTTGCAAGAAGTGCGCTAACTTCACACACGTAAACATCACAATGAGGATAGTTCACCCATAATTAACAGAACATGGCTTAGCAAAACTGACTAGTAAGTAGACAGCATCAGAGGTATTAACATCATTTGAATGGTAATGGATGGGATTAAACGAGAAAGAACTCTGGGGGACATAAGCCTTCAGCTGTCATTCCTGGATCTGCAGGTGACCTCCGGTAGCACTTACACTATCAGATGATCCGATTCCTTCGAGTGGTGCAACCAACTCTGCATTACAAATGACATCGGAGCCAGGAAAATGACACACCCCCCACACCAAAACACAATGAAGTCTTTCTTGATCCTCAGCCAGTTTTCTAATAGGGAAAATTCCCAAATGAATGGGAAGAGTGCTGGTTTCTTAAGGTGACCCAACAATCCTAACCCATCATCAAGGTGAATCCAGCATCAGGGTTACATGTGGAAACATCATTCACGATGGTTGTAACACTAAAGCAGATGATGTAGCACGTGACTGATGCAGGACTGTTCAATATATCCAAACTGGATCAAAGTCTTCTATAAAGAATGGAGCAGAAATAAACACAAACTTCATTCAGATGCTACAATTAAAGTTGATGTAAATTTATCACTTATAGCTAGTACATTGTTTCAACCTCTGTGCAATATTTGGAAACAGTTAAATATTGAATTAATATTACTCTCCAACAATGGCCAAAATTAAAAAGAAACGTGTTTTTTTGTAAATGCTGTACAACAATACAAGGATATTCCTTCTTGCTTTCCATATGTATAGTTTGTTAAAAAAGAGTGGAAAAATAAGATTGAAGATATGAAATAAAATGGAATACAAAACTTTCTACAGCTGAATGTAGGAAAGTCTATATAGATTACCTGGTAGTGAGATAGGGGTTGAGTGCCCCTGTGGCCTGGTCTGTGATCAGGCCTCCTGATAGCGTACTTCATCAAGACAGCTGTTTGTGCTTGCATCGCGAGGCCCTTGTAGAACCAATGATAGGGCAATGGTAAAGAAGATATGTCACTTCTATAAAGGCTAAAAGATTTCCAAATAGAAAAAGACAGATGTGTTGAATACATTCTAGAAAGAAATTAAAATGTAAAGGTCAACTAGGTTAAGATCACTTTAAACATGCAGTTATATGACTGTTAGAGATTCACCTAAATGTACTGAGTGGCTAATCTATGTTTCTGCTTTTTAAATCAGGTATTGGCAGGTGTCAGACTGAAAATGGTCGACAGTGGAAATGTTTTGTGCGAAAATGTGTGAGTGAACAGATGTGTGGAGCTCACCTGTCAAGTCATCATGGGAAGTAGTGTAGAGGATATGAGTAAACGGAGGTGTAGCCCTCACCTGTCAAATCATCACAATGAGTGTAGTGAACAATGATCAAGCAACCCAGCGTGATCAAGCTAGTCAGCAGTGTGGAAGAAGTTGTTCACTCAAGACTCATTTGTATGTAAGTTGAAGATAGACAGGCGAGAGATGCGCTGCTCTGCGGTTCATCCACCCCATTTCTATGGAAAAGGAGGCAAAGATAACAAATCAATGATTTTTAATTTTACCGTTTTGAGTTTTGTAGAAAATAATGAGCACCCAGTAAGATTGGAACTCACAACACTGCAACATACTTCCATCTAGGAATGTGTCACCTCTACTGCTCAGTGACTAAATATTGCAGGGTCTTAGGTTCAAATCCCATTGGGGCTAAAGTTTCCCTATAAAACAATAGAAACCACTCACTTAACATGTTTCTCTTATTACCCCACTCACCACTAGGCCAAATAAATAATATGTGGAGAGAGAGAGAGAGAGAGACAGAGAGAGTACTCACTTCAAAGCACTAGAATGTTTTAGCTATTCAGCACTTTAAATATTAAGATTATATAAGAGATCAATGGTATCAATACCAATTTGTACTGCCATGACTAATTCACTCTCATATCACATAAATCATAATTACAAGGCAGGCAAAACTATTCAAAATTTATTTTTCACATTCTGCAATCTATGTCCATAAAACAGTCGGCATTAGGTGTGCACCCAGTGGGGAGAATGGCACTCTTTCCAGAGAAGCTTCCTACCAAGGTATAAACCACAAGCCCCACCACAGTCTTCAGGTGACCCAGCTTGTGCATATGGTCAGTGTCTTGTGCTTCACCTCGCTTTCCCCAAACCCACATCGAAATAAAAGTTAATTACAAATGTTAAATCGCAATTTAATGATCCGAGTAGTTGTTAAATGTATAACAACATTATCATTAACTGCACCTCAGAAAAATATTACCAGTAATTATAATTAACACATGATGCAGCAAAAGAAAAAAAATCAACCAGACAGATAGCATTCTAAATGGGGAAAGAGACCTGAACAGCTGCAACAGTGATGTTACCACAGCTAATATAATGAGTAATTTCCTCTTCCTCACACACAACATAACTGGAACTTAAGATTTCAGACATTCAACTATTATATTACCAGGGGGAGGCAAACTTCACTAGCCAATTTAAAGAAAAAACTTGGCACTGTCCTATACATACCAATGGTCTCTGCAAATTAGTGTAGACAAAATCTCAACTTACAGTGCCTGTGTGTGATTACCTTACTGGAAATGTCCCAAACTTTCTATATCTATCACTAGTCTTACTAATGTTACTTCGATAATAAAGTAACTGAAAAACAAGACAGGAAACCTAACTGATATACCATCATTAATATATAAGAATGCTGCTCTTGTGCTATCATCCATCACTGCAACACTGTTCACAATTCATGAGAAACAAAAACTTTCTCAACCATACTTAAACAAGCAAGGGTTACCCAAATACATAAAGGCAGTGACACAACAGATGTTAACAACCATGGGCCAATATCTAACTTGCTATTTTTATCTAAAATCTTCGAAAAGCTAATTCACGAAAGGTTTACTCTTTCTTAGTGTTCCACAGTACACTTAACCAATACCAGCTTGGCTTCTGGTCACGAATGATATAATAATAAGTAAAAATAGTAATAAAAGCTTGACCTAATTTATTAATTTCTTGATAATAGCAAATATTCTATGGGCCTCTTCGATGACGTTAAGAAAGCTTTTGATACACAAGACCACAACATCCTACTGATTAAATTAGAAATTCATAGTATGAGAAGGTATACTCTGATACTATAATCGGTACTTAAGGATCCACATTAACCCCTTGACTGTCACAACCCCCAATCCTGAGGTGTCTCCTGGTGTCGCAAAATTAAAAAAAAAAATTATTTTTTCTTATGAAATGATAGAGAATCTTTTCCCGATTGTAATGACACCAAAAAAACGAAATTTGATGGAAAACTGACGGAATTATGCTCTCGCGAAGTTAGTGACCTCGGCGATATTTACAAATCGGCGATTTCGCCCACTTTGAGCCCTATTTTCGGCTAATTCCGTTGTTCCAGTCGACCAAACTCATAACTATTTCTTTAGAACTCCATTTTTTCTATCGATTGAGTACAAGAAACTGCCCATTTACCGATTTCAACTACCCAATAATGTGGTCAGAAATTTGCAATTTGGCCAATTTCACGAAAATTAAAAAATATGACAATTTCAAAATAAGGTCCAGAATGAACAATGCAGACATTCCTGGATCTAAAATAACATTTTCTTTGTTCATCAGTCATGTCTCCAGGCCCCTCTGATATTACTCTTGCTTTCTATTTTGAATTTTTATTCAAACAAAATATAGAAGACTTACTATTATGCAGACTACTGCAATACTATAATAATTGTATAAATAACATCAACCCATTCATGACTGCATATTAGAATGGTTAGTTGGACATTTATTGGACAATGACATCATTTGTTTACTTTTGAACATTGGCAAAATTAAACATTTCCCCTACTTTGAGCTCCATTTCCAGGTTCTTTTTATAGTAAAATCAATCAAAATCACCTCTATTTCTATAATATGTTTTCCATTCTATCAAATGAGACCAAGAAAATGAGAATACAACCATAAATACTATACGAAAATAGACCACAAAGTCGGCATTTTAATTAAAAAAAATGGTCGGAGTTTTTTTTATTCTCATTATGCACTGCGTGCTCCAGGATTTTTTTATATGGTGCACACTGACCACACAGACCCATTCTCTCACATGTGGGCCTACTAGCTTTCTCCTGCTTGATTTGAAGCCGCTAGAATTTATGAGTATATAGTATACGTCAAACACGGTACCTCGTAAGACTTATATATACAGCCGCGACAGTCAAAGGGTTAAAGACAGATATCAACATGTCACCATAATGGCATCACCCCATCAACTTGACCTATTAATGAAGGAATGCCTCTGCTTTTCCTCATCTACAATGACCTTCCCACTGCATCTAGGTAACTTATACCAGTTCTGTTGCCCCCACCGGGCATGCGGAGGCTAGACAGGAAGTTGCAGGTTGGGATCCACCAGCTGTGACTTGGCTACCCTACCGCCAGGAGACTCATCAAACGCGTGCGAGAGGAGTGCTGCTGCCATTGTGACCAGATGGTCCCCAAGCCACTAGTGCACTACCTTCTCGACTGCCCAGCGACGGTGCCACTCCGACGGAGGCACTTCTCAATGGCACCTGGGGACCCAACCCGAGAAGACACCACAGCCCGGCTGGTGTACCTAGCCGTCCGAGACCTGGGAACTCTCATCCCAGTCCTGGCTGCCCACCCGCCACCTTGATGACGCCACATATAGACAATGATTCGCCACTACCTCTCCCATCTTTCGACTCTCCTACCCCTCCTTTCTTCCTGTCTTTCACCCCCTACCTTCCCTTCCCCACTGCTAAAAAAAAAAAAATCCAATGGAGCCTGTATTAGTTTACTAGGTAGAAGCCTGAACTTTCCTAGAGCCCATGCCACACAACCAGCAATTGTTGGGGCAACAAGTGCCCGAAGACCCTGGGCCCTAGACACACCTGCTGAAGAAGACCAAGATGACGCCTGCTGATGAAGATACGAAGTGAGACGACACTCCCCCCCCCGGGGAGTCACCGCAAGAGAGATGATGTTACCCTCCACCCGGAGGGCCCAAGAAAGAAGACAGAAGAAAAAAGAAGATGAACGACACCCCCAACTCAGGGGACACCGCCGGGTCACCATCTGGAGAAGACCCGGGCCGGAAGTACCGGCAAATCCCTAATGAATGAATGAACCAGTTCTGTTTGCAGATGACAATTTTTGTCGTCTTCCATTCAGATCCTGTTCATCTTTTGTTTTAATAATACTGTTAATGAAGAGTACCCCCCCCCCAAAAAAAAAAAAATAGCCTACTAAAATGACAACCAATAGACTTTCTTAATATTGACAGCACCTTCTACATGATGTTTGGTAACAGACCTAAAAATGCACAATTCAGCAATGATAAAAATTCAATCATTATTAGATTAGAAAAAAATATTTCTAGATGGGGTTGTAAGAAAAGTGAATGCTCAGGTGTTGGCAAGAGGTGTGAGGTTAAAAGATATAGAATCTAACACAAAGTGGGAGTTGTTACAGTTGCTCTTTGCTGATTACACAGCACCTTTGGGAGATTCTGAAGAGAAGTGGCAGAGTTTAGTGGATGAGTTTGGTAGGGTATGTAAAAGAAGAAAATTAAAAGTGAATATAGGAAAGGGTAAGGTGATGAGGATAACAAAAAAAATTAGGTAATGAAAGATTGGATATCAGACTGGAAGGAGAGAGTATGGAGGAGGTGAATGTATTCAGATATTTAGGAGTGGATGTGTCAGCAGATGGGTCTATGAAAGATGAGGTGAATCACAGAACTGATGAGGGGTAAAAGGTGAGTGGTGCACTTAGGAGTCTGTGGAGACAAAGAACTTTGTCCAAGGAAGCAAAGAGGGAAATATATGAGTATAGTTATACCAATGCTTTTATATGGGTGTGAAGCATGGGTGGTGAATGTTGCAACAAGGAGATGGCTGGAGGCAGTGGAGATGTCATGTCTGAGGGCAATGTGTGGTGTGAATATAATGCAGAGAATTCGTAGTCTAGAAATTAGGAGGAGGTGCTGGATTACTAAAACTATTATCCAGAGGGCTGAGAAGGGGTTGTTGAGGTGGTTTGGGTATGCAGAGAGGGTGGAACGAAATAGAATGACCTTGAGAGTGTATAAATCTGTAGGTCCAGGTCAAGGTCAAGTTATTGCAGCAATAACCTTGGATAACTTTAAACCTAGTTAGGATGGGTACACGCATGAGTGCGAGTTGAACCTGCCTGGCATGGGCCCATGTGTTCAGTGTTACACCATTCTTGTGTTCAGCTGTATTGACCTTTTTTCCCATTTTTTACGTATCTCAATCAGGTGTGCTCATTGCACAGGCTCTCGTCTTCACCTCATTCTTCCTAATTGTATGAATTATTTTGTTTATTCCAAGTTGCATGTAGGTCATCTCCATCACACTTAACTCATCACACTCAAGCTCATCTAACACTCCTGTTTTTTTTCCAAAATGCAAATATTTCCAATCATATTTTTCTTCGGACCTTCAGCATCACTAATACTCCTCTTGAATGTCATGGTTAATATCCAGAGATGATGTAAGTGATGGGAAGATCCAGCTTGCTTAAACTGTGCATAACTGAGTAAGTAAGCATTCAGTAAGTTTATTTAGGTAGAGGTCCACATAAGTACAATTATCATATACAGTGTTCACATAAGTACAATTACCATACATAGTCAATTGTATAAATTATACCTAGAATAACCCAAAAGTCAGACAAAGTGACTTATTTCCGTTGGTAGCCAGAGTGTGTGAGGTTCTGTACATCACAGGATGACAATAGTCTCTCTTCCTAAAAACAAAGAACTTGCTCATAGGGTAACTCCAGCAGAGGACAAATATTGTATCCCATGCCATGTTTTAACAGGCTTTAGCATGCAAAGTGGTCACACATTCATTTTTCCCCATACATTTTCCCATACAATGTGGAATTGGAAAAAAGATTTCATTAGTGTTTTATTGAAAACATAGTGCATGAACAACTGTGTGGGAGTCAACTGTATATCCATGTTTTATACTCAAATATGACCACCACTTTGAAGGATACATTTATACAGTGGATACTCAGAAACTGTGGCATACGAGACTATCAAATATTTGAAGAACTAGACAGGGATTACAGACAACTCCTTCAACTGTAATATTAGTACTAGTGCAACTACTCAAATAGGTTACTATTGCAAGTACTCATATATTAGTACAACTACTGTTCCCATACAGCTGTAACAGACATAATGCAAGACAAAAATTTCTTTGAACTCAACCTGAGAAAAACTATGTGCATAAAAGGTCCTAAGGTCTGCAATTCTCTGCGTGAAGATTACAAAGGTTCTTTATCTGCCAACCACTTTCAAAGATACTGTTAAAAAAAACCACTTCCCTAACTTAATGTGATTCATGCATATTAAATAAATCCTGAAACTTCGTTTTCACTCAATTTCTTCTCTATACTTCTTGTCTGTTTGTTTTCTGTTCCCATATATTGTATAGTATGCTGGAAGCCTTCTCTCAGACACAGCTGCTGGACTGATAATCTTCTACAGTATTATCTTAGATTTTACTTTTTATATCCATGTCTGCAAAATTAATTCTCAGTAATTTCCATTATATATTATGTAACTGTATTAGCTCCATTCCAGATAGTATATTCCATGTGCTCTGAGACATTTCCAGTAGTTTTGATTTTTAGAAAGTCTCAAATATGCACACAATCACTACCTACGAAAGAAAGACTTGGCAGATGGTGTGACATACTCCTAATGAAAAGCAGTGGTGCCTTGAGCACACAGACACAACATATTAGGTGTCAGAAGCCCAAGACTGTTAAACAACCTCGCATCATACGTAAGGGGGATTACCAATAGACCCCTGGCTGTCTCCAAAAGGGAGCCGGATAGATCCCTGAAGTCAGTATCTGAGCAGCCGGGCTGTGGTTCATACACTGGATTTTGTATGGCCAGCAGTAAGAGCCTGGTTGATGAGGCCCTGACCCACAGGGAGGCAGCGGAGGCAGTGCCTTCCCGAGCACCCACCAGGTAGGTTATCATCCTGCTGGGTAGCCCGCAGTAAGGGCAAAATATTGGAGGTGTGAGAGATCAATTTATTGGAATAGTGTTACCATTTGAGTGACTTCTGTTTTAAAAGTTCTCATGATTCATGATATCGTTTTCCTGACGTTTAATGCAACTGTCTTATTATCTCTAATTTATTTAAAAGGTCATCTGATATTATTTCATGTCTTAGCACATCACATTTTCAACCTCCTCCTCCTCGCAACACACAGTCATGGAGACACAAGTTACTCAGACACATCTGAGTAACTTGTGTGTGTGGTGTGTCTGGGATATAAAACTGAGGCTGGTAGGTGTTAAGATGACAGCAGGGTAAGTGGTGGTGGTATTACAGTGGGGATGCAGCACAAGTGTGCACAAGGTGGGGGTAGCCCGACCCTGCAGTGGGTGGTCATGACAAGTCACCACTACTTTACCACTGTATCTGTGTGACTTATTGTCAGCACAAGTTGCTGAACAGGTTGTTCTTGAAATAACATCTTATTTTGTAGAGCTTTTATACTCATGACTTATTAATAAAGCTCTATACATAACGAAATATTGTCTTACTGATAATTGAGTTTTTTTTTATTAAAGATTGGATACATCATAGTTACACAATGGGAACAAAAGCTATCTTTCCTGTCATCTTCAATCATGGTGGATGGGGGTTCATATAAGGTGTGCAAGTGTGTCAGCCTGAGCTGAGAGACTTCAATAAGGCAGTGAGGATATTATCAAACATTCTGGTAAAAGTTCATCAGCTACAGTAGCTTAAAAGGTTTCTTTCTAGCATAGCTGGAATTACTATCACTGGGGAATTACCACCTCTCGGGATGGCCCGTCCCATACACATGAGAAATGGAATCAGTGTAGGGGATGTTATGAAGCAGGAGGGTGGAGTAGCCAAATAAAGAGCAGAGATAAAGGTCATGACCCCAGGCAGGTGATGGTTCAAGGTAGGCAATATACGCGCAGGTCATGACATGGTAAAGGTTAATGTGTGTCCGTGCAGTTTGCCTGGCAGTGTATAGGTCAAGGTGTGCAAGTTGTGGCCACGTACACACAAACCTTAATAGTTATTAGCGCTTAGTAGTTATGTCCTGTGTTATATAGGTCGACTCGGCGAATATGCACGGATATCTTCTTGTACAGAACAAAAAGGCAAAATAGTGTGGCTGATATATGATCCAAGTCGGACTGAAACGTTGTGCTTCCCTCTCCTATGTGCGGGTTCTGTATTGTAATTTAATAAACATAAGAACATAAGAAAGGAGGAACACTGCAGGAGGCCTGTTGGCCCACACTAGGCAGGTCCTTTACAATTCATCCCACTAACAAAACATTTGCCCAACCCAATTTTCAATACTACCCAAGAAATAAGCTCTGATGTGCAAGTCCAACTCAAATCCAACCCCTCTCACTCATGTACTTATCCAACCTAAATTTGAAACTACTCAAAGTCCTAGCCTCAATAACCCAACTAGGTAGAGTGTTCCACTCATCAACTACCCTATTTCCAAACCAATACTTTCCTATGTCCTTTCTAAATCTAAACTTATCTAATTTAAATCCAATACTGTGGGTTCTCTCTTGGAGAGATATCCTCAAGACCTTATTAATATCCCCTTTATTAATACCTACCTTCCACTTATACACTTTGATCAGGTCTCCCCTCATTCTTCGTCTAACAAGTGAATGTAATTTAAGAGTCTTCAATCTTTCTTCATAAGGAAGATTTCTAATGCTATGTATTAATTTAGTCATCCTACACTGAATGTTTTCTAACGAATTTATGTCCATTCTGTAATATGGAGACCAGAATTGAGCTGCATAATCTAGGTGAGGCCTTACTAATGATGTATAAAGCTGCAGTATGACCTCTGGACTTCTGTTGCTTACACTTCTTGATATAAATCCCAGTAATCTATTTGCCTTATTACGTACGCTTAGGCATTGCTGTCTTGGTTCAAGGTTGTTGCTCACTATAACCCCCAAGTCCTTTTTGCAATCTGTATGGCTAAGTTCTACATCATTTAACTTATAAGTGCTAGGGTTATGGACACTCCCGAGCTTCAGAACCTTGCATTTATCTACACTGAACTGCATCTGCCACTTTTCTGACCAAGAATAGAGTTTGTTTAAATCCTCCTGAAGTTCCCAAACATCTACGTTTGAATCAATTATCCTACCTATCTTTGTGTCATCGGCGAATTTGCTCATATCACTAGTAATTCCCTCATCAAGATCATTGATATATATTATAAACAACAACGGGCCCAAGACTGATCCCTGTGGAACGCCACTTGTTACAGATCCCCACTCGGATTTAACCCCATTTATGGAGACTGTTTCCTGTCTGTGAGCCATGACTCGATCCACGAGAGCACTTTTCCCCCAATGCCATGAGCTGCCACTTTAACAGTCTTTGGTGCGGAACTCTATCAAAAGCCTTACTAAAATCTAAGTAAATAATATCAAATTCTTAATCGTGGTCAACATCCTCAAAAGCTTTACTGAAGAAAGTTAATAAATTAATTAGACAAGACCAGCCTCTTGTGAATCCATGCTGAGTATCATTAATCAAGCTATGCTTATCGAGATGGCTTCTTATAATCTCAGCTATAATTGACTAGTAATTTGCCTACATTTGAGGTCAGGCTTGGAAACAAACACATATACAGTTTAATGTGATCCTTTATTGACAACGTTTCACCCACACAGTGGGCTTTTTCAAGTTACACACAGATCTACCTGGGGTGGAAGGTACAGGAGTATTTATAGTCATGTTCAGAATGTTGAGGTCAGGTGGAGAATGCCGCATCTGATGATCTACCGGGTGGGGTTATAGAGTCTTGGGTAGCTTGGCAGGGGTATTGGACAAGTTGTGAGTAGACCTTCTGCAGTGTTCTATGTTCTTATGTGGGATAGCAATGAAGTTTCTTGGCGAGTGGTTCAGCTATGTTATAGAAGCCGTTGTTCTGGTTGAAATTGTTGGTTATAGAGATAAGCGATGATTCCAGGATTCTTCGGTATTGAGTGTTGTCTTCTGTGGCGATAAGTCTTGATTTTCTGTAGTTAATTAAATGGTTGTGTGAATTGCGATGTTGTACACAGGCATTCCTTGTATCGTCAGTCCTGCTTGCATATTGGTGTTCTGAAATACGTGTTTGGAGGTCTCTTGATATTTCGCCCACATATAATTTGTTGCAGTCATTACAAGGGATTATGTATACCCCTGCAGAGGATGGAAGCTTGTCCTGTCTACTACTGGTGATGTCCTTGATGGTCGTGGTTGTGGAGGTAGATACTTGGAATGATGTACTGGAAAAGATGTTGGAAACATGTTTGGCAATGGAGTTGGTGGGGAGGACTATGTATCTCTTCTTGGCAGTGTCTTCTCTGGGTGTGTTGAAGATGTTTAATGCCCGCCGTCTGCAGTCTCTGATGAAGTGACGAGGATAGTGGAGTTTAGAAAATACTTGTTCAATTATAGTGCATTCTTCCTCAAGGAACTCATTGCTGCAGATTCTGAGTGCACGCAGGAAGAAGCCTATAATTACACCACGTTTAGTTTTGGTGTCGTGGTGAGAGTAGAAGTGGAGAAGATCGTTTTGGTTGGTTGATTTTCGACAGACTTTAAAACGAAGTTCATGGTCAGTTTTGCAGAGGAGAACATCAAGGAAAGGAAGAGTGTTGTCGACTTCTTCTTCAAGTGTGAACTGGATTGAGGGCTCGACCTGGTTGAGCTTGTCTTGGAGAGCTTGAACGTTGAAGCGCCTGGGAGTTATGAGGAGAATGTTGTCAACATAACGGAGCTAGGTGACAGTCGAAGGAATAATGGTGGAGAAACGCTCGGCTTCCAGATGTTCCATGTATAAGTTCGCCAGGACGGCACTGAGTGGCGAGCCCATGGGTAGACCAAAAGTCTGCTGAAAGAGGTGATTTTCGAAAGAGAAACACGTAAAGCCAACACATAGTTCAACGAGGTCGATGAAATCGCTGGCTGGAATAGGAAGATCAAGTGAATCGTCAACTTTTCTGCGCAGGAGATTGATGGCTTGTGTAGTAGGTACTTTGGTGAATAGGGAAGTTACGTCAAGGCTGGAAAGTTTCTTGTTCCTGATGTTGATGTTGCGAATGCGATTGAGAAGATCACCCGAGTGTTTGAGATGTCCTGGACTGATAGTGCCCAAGAGTTTGGAGAAGTGTTTTTCGAGAATTCCTGATAGTTGGTGGGGAGCACTGCCTATTCCCGAAGATATGGGCCTCAATGGGATACCAGGCTTGTGAGTTTTTGGTAGGCCGTACATTCTGGCAGGTCTGGGGTTGTTGGGTATGGTGTGCAGAAGTTTCTTCCCTTGTTCTGAGCTCCTCAGAATGTGGCGAGTCCTTTGAAGAAAAGTTTTAATAAGGTTGTCCACTTGGTTAGTTGTGAGGGGTTTGTAGGTATCTGGGTCATTAAGTAGATTGAGCATTTTGTTCCTGTAGTCGTCAGTGTTCATGGGAAACAAGCAGGTTGCAACACTTGGGTTGGAAACAGTAAATGTATAAAAGGCATTCAGCATGAAGTTATAAATAAAGACAATAGAACAGGTCAGCAAACAAAGGGGGACAGCAGAGGGCAGCAAGGGACTAGCTCCCTTAAGGTTTACTATACTAATAGCAGGAGTGTAAGAAATAAGATAGATGAGCTAAGATTAATTGCAAGTGCAGGAAACATAGATATTATTGCTATAACAGAGACCTGGCTCAATCTGAAAGAGAGAGAGATGCCCTCTGAATGTCACATACAAGGCTATAAATTATTCCACACTGACAGGGTCAAGAGGAAAGGTGGTGGAGTAGCGATGTATGTCAGAGACAATTTAAATTGTTGTGTTAGACAAGATATTAAATTAGAAGCGTCAGCCACTGAATCTGTTTGGTTACAGCTTCTCGAGGGCCGAGAAAAACTAATTTTGGGTGTGATTTACAGGGCCCCAAATCTTGATAGGGAGTGCAGTAAACTTCTATGGGATGAAATTCGTAAGGCATCTACATACGAAAATGTTGTGCTAATGGGAGATTTCAACTATAGACAGATTGACTGGAGCAATTTGACAGGAAATTTAAAGTCAGGTGACTTTCTTGATACGATCCAGGATTGTTTTTTAAAACAGTTTGTGACAGAGCCAACTAGGGGAAATAACCTCCTTGACTTGGTTCTTGCCAGTAGGGAAACACTAATTAATAATCTTGAGGTTAATGATGAGCTTGGGGAAAGTGATCACAAATCACTCAGTTTCAATATATCGTGGAATTCCCCTAATAATGGCAATCAAGTCTCCGTCCCTGACTTTCGCTTGGCTGATTTCATAGGACTGAAAAATTACTTAGGTGGGCTGAACTGGAATGACCTGACTAAGGGTCAGGTAGGTGGTGATGGTTGCCGATATGATGCTTTCCAGGGCATAGTTCTAGCTGCTCAGTCAAATTATGTTCCAAATAGGGAAATCAGATCAAACAAAAATGATCCTAAATGGATGAACAATAGATTAAAATATCTGATTGGTCTAAAGAGAGGCATATATAGGCAAATCAAAAGAGGAGAGGGGCAATTAAGAAATCGATATATTCAGTTAGAGAGAGAAATAAAAAAAGGAATTAGAAAAGCAAAAAGAGATTATGAGGCTAAAGTTGCAAGAGAATCGAAGACTAACCCAAAAGGATTCTTTCAGGTATACAGAAGTAAGATCAGGGACAAGATAGGCCCACTCAAAAGTTCCTCGGGTCAGCTCACTGACAGTGATAAGGAAATGTGTAGAATTTTTAACACATACTTCCTCTCAGTTTTTACACAGGAGGATACCAGCGATATTCCAGAAATAATAAATTATGTAGAACAGGACGATAATAAACTGTGCACTATTAGGGTCACAAGTGACATGGTCCTTAGGCAAATAGATAAATTAAAACCTAACAAATCCCCAGGCCCTGATGAACTGTATGCAAGGGTTCTAAAGGAATGTAAAGAGGAGCTTAGCACACCTTTGGCTAATCTTTTCAACATATCACTACAAACTGGCATGGTGCCAGATAAGTGGAAAATGGCAAATGTGATACCTATTTTCAAAACAGGTGACAGGTCCTTAGCTTCGAACTATAGACCAATAAGCCTAACCTCCATAGTGGGAAAATTTATGGAATCAATAATTGCTGAGGCAGTTCGTAGCCACCTTGAAAAGCATAAATTAATCAACGAATCTCAGCATGGTTTTACAAAGGGGCGTTCCTGCCTTACGAATTTATTAACTTTTTTCACTAAGGTATTTGAGGAGGTAGATCATGGTAATGAATATGATATTGTGTATATGGACTTCAGTAAGGCTTTTGACAGGGTCCCACATCAGAGACTATTGAGGAAAATTAAGGCACATGGAATAGGAGAAATTTTTTCCTGGATAGAGGCATGGTTGACAAATAGGCAGCAAAGAGTTTGCATAAATGGGGAGAAATCAGAGTGGGGAAGCGTCACGAGCGGTATTCCACAGGGGTCAGTGTTGGGCCCCCTGCTGTTCACAATCTACATAAACGACATAGATGAGGGCATAAAGAGCGACATCGGCAAGTTTGCCGATGACACCAAAATAGGCCGTCGAATTCATTCTGACGAGGACATTCGAGCACTCCAGGAAGATTTGAATAGACTGATGCAGTGGTCGGAGAAGTGGCAGATGCAGTTTAATATAGACAAATGCAAAGTTCTAAATGTTGGACAGGACAATAACCATGCCACATATAAACTAAATAATGTAGATCTTAATATTACGGATTGCGAAAAAGATTTAGGAGTTCTGGTTAGCAGTAATCTGAAACCAAGACAACAGTGCATAAGTGTTCGCAATAAAGCTAATAGAATCCTTGGCTTCATATCAAGAAGCATAAATAATAGGAGTCCTCAGGTTGTTCTTCAACTCTATACATCCTTGGTTAGGCCTCATTTAGATTATGCTGCACAGTTTTGGTCACCGTATTACAGAATGGATATAAATTCTCTGGAAAATGTACAAAGGAGGATGACAAAGTTGATCCCATGTATCAGAAACCTTCCCTATGAGGATAGACTAAGGGCCCTGAATCTGCACTCTCTAGAAAGACGTAGAATTAGGGGGGATATGATTGAGGTGTATAAATGGAAGACAGGAATAAATAAAGGGGATGTAAATAGTGTGCTGAAAATATCTAGCCTAGACAGGACTCGCAGCAATGGTTTTAAGTTGGAAAAATTCAGATTCAGGAAGGATGTAGGAAAGTACTGGTTTGGTAATAGAGTTGTGGATGAGTGGAACAAACTCCCAAGTACCGTTATAGAGGCCAGAACATTGTGTAGCTTTAAAAATAGGTTGGATAAATACATGAGTAGATGTGGGTGGGTGTGAGTTAGACCTGATAGCTTGTGCTACCAGGTCGGTTGCCGTGTTCCTCCCTTAAGTCAATGTGACCTGACCTGACTAGGTTGGGTGCATTGGCTTAAGCCGGTAGGAGACTTGGACCTGCCTCGCATGGGCCAGTAGGCCTTCTGCAGTGTTCCTTCGTTCTTATGTTCTTATAACAACACCACCTCCTTTATCAGCGGTGGTGACCCTGATGGTCGTGTCTTCTGCTAAACCTTTAAGTGCAATGATGTAACGTCGAGGTATGACTGGGGAGCTGCATGTAGAGATGGCTGCTGAGATGATGCCTTGAAGCAGGACTGACGATACAAGGAATGCCTGTGTACAACATCGCAATTCACACAACCATTTAATTAACTACAGAAAATCAAGACTTGTCGCCACAGAAGACAACACTCAATACCAAAGAATCCTGGAATCATCGCTTATCTCTATAACCAACAATTTCAACCAGAACAACGGCTTCTATAACATAGCTGAACCACTTGCCAAGAAACTTCTTCATCGCTATCCCACATAAGAACATAGAACACTGCAGAAGGTCTACTCACAACTTGTCCAATACCCCTGCCAAGCTACCCAAGACTCTATAACCCCTGCCAAGCTACCCAAGACTCTATAACCCGGTAGATCATCAGATGCGGCATTCTCCGCCTGACCTCAACATTCTGAACATGACTATAAATACTCCCGTACCTTCCACCCCAGGTAGATCCGTGTGTGACTTGAAAAAGCCCACTGTGTGGGTGAAACGTTGTCAATAAAGGATCACATTAAACTGCATATGTGTTTATGTTTCCATTGTGTCGGTATTTTATACCATTTATTTTCATGAGGTCAGGCTTATTGGGCGGTAATTTGACGGTAACGATTTGTCCTCTGCTTTAAAAATAGGAATTACATTACAAAACAAATTAATTTTGAGACAGCTAATTTAACAAGTTAAAGAAGGTGGAAGATATAATGATACCGACAATATGGATAAGTATTGGTGTTGGTCTCTGCAAGTGATCCATCTGTAGGAGTGGCCAAGGTCACAAGAGTGCAACATACAACTGTCTTAGCCTCGCTAAAATTAAAGCAATATAAATTAGATTAATCCTACTCAGTATATGTTGGATTAGCATAACATTACAATTGTAACATCAATAATACATGCCATTTCTTGATGCTCACACTGATTATTGCAGAATTCTTGGGAAAACTGAATTTACTTTCTTTTTTTGTAAAGCTATCATTGTTTTATAAGCCAAGGCCGTAAGAACCGACTTAGAAAGCAGCAGGTATACAACATTATTATGAGACACTATATGAACACAAGGCAACACTTGCTCATGGTAACACACAACATGAACACAAGGTAACACTTGCCCATGGTAACACACAACATGAACACAAGGTAACACTTGCTCATGGTAACACACAACATGAACACAAGGTAACACTTGCTCATGGTAACACACAACATGAACACAAGGCAACACTTGCTCATGGTAACACACAACATGAACACAAGGTAACACTTGCTCATGGTAACACACAACATGAACACAAGGCAACACTTGCTCATGGTAACACAACATGAACACAAGGCAACACTTGCTCATGGTAACACAACATGAACACAAGGCAACACTTGCTCATGGTAACACACAACATGAACACAAGGCAACACTTGCTCATGGTAACACACAACATGAACACAAGGCAACACTTGCTCATGGTAACACACAACATGAACACAAGGCAACACTTGCTCATGGTAACACACAACATGAACACAAGGCAACACTTGCTCATGGTAACACACAACATGAACACAAGGCAACACTTGCTCATGGTAACACAACATCAACACAAGGTAACACTTGCTCATGGTAACACAACATGAACACAAGGCAACACTTGCTCATGGTAACACAACATGAACACAAGGTAACACTTGCTCAAGGTAACACACAACATGAACACAAGGCAACACTTGCTCATGGTAACACAACATGAACACAAGGTAACACTTGCTCATGGTAACACACAACATGAACACAAGGTAACACTTGCTCATGGTAACACACATGAACACAAGGCAACACTTGCTCATGGTAACACACAACATGAACACAAGGCAACACTTGCTCATGGTAACACAACATGAACACAAGGCAACACTTGCTCATGGTAACACACACATGAACACAAGGCAACACTTGCTCATGGTAACACACAACATGAACACAAGGCAACACTTCCTCATGGTAACACAACATGAACACAAGGCAACACTTGCTCATGGTAACACACACATGAACACAAGGCAACACTTGCTCATGGTAACACACAACATGAACACAAGGCAACACTTGCTCATGGTAACACACAACATGAACACAAGGCAACACTTGCTCATGGTAACACACAACATGAACACAAGGCAACACTTGCTCATGGTAACACACAACATGAACACAAGGTAACACTTGCCCATGGTAACACACAACATGAACACAAGGCAACACTTGCTCATGGTAACACACAACATGAACACAAGGCAACACTTGCTCATGGTAACACACAACATGAACACAAGGCAACACTTGCTCATGGTAACACAACATGAACACAAGGTAACACTTGCTCAAGGTAACACACAACATGAACACAAGGCAACACTTGCTCATGGTAACACAACATGAACACAAGGCAACACTTGCTCATGGTAACACACACATGAACACAAGGCAACACTTGCTCATGGTAACACACAACATGAACACAAGGCAACACTTGCTCATGGTAACACAACATGAACACAAGGCAACACTTGCTCATGGTAACACACACATGAACACAAGGCAACACTTGCTCATGGTAACACACAACATGAACACAAGGCAACACTTGCTCATGGTAACACACAACATGAACACAAGGCAACACTTGCTCATGGTAACACACAACATGAACACAAGGCAACACTTGCTCATGGTAACACACAACATGAACACAAGGCAACACTTGCTCATGGTAACACAACATGAACACAAGGTAACACTTGCTCAAGGTAACACACAACATGAACACAAGGCAACACTTGCTCATGGTAACACAACATGAACACAAGGTAACACTTGCTCAAGGTAACACACAACATGAACACAAGGCAACACTTGCTCATGGTAACACAACATGAACACAAGGCAACACTTGCTCATGGTAACACACACATGAACACAAGGCAACACTTGCTCATGGTAACACACAACATGAACACAAGGCAACACTTGCTCATGGTAACACACAACATGAACACAAGGCAACACTTGCTCATGGTAACACACACATGAACACAAGGCAACACTTGCTCATGGTAACACACAACATGAACACAAGGCAACACTTGCTCATGGTAACACACAACATGAACACAAGGCAACACTTGCTCATGGTAACACACAACATGAACACAAGGCAACACTTGCTCATGGTAACACACAACATGAACACAAGGTAACACTTGCCCATGGTAACACACAACATGAACACAAGGCAACACTTGCTCATGGTAACACACAACATGAACACAAGGCAACACTTGCTCATGGTAACACACATGAACACAAGGCAACACTTGCTCATGGTAACACACATGAACACAAGGCAACACTTGCTCATGGTAACACACAACATGAACACAAGGCAACACTTGCTCATGGTAACACAACATGAACACAAGGCAACACTTGCCCATGGTAACACACATGAACACAAGGTAACACTTGCCCATGGTAACACAACATGAACACAAGGTAACACTTGCTCATGGTAACACACAACATGAACACAAGGCAACACTTGCTCATGGTAACACACATGAACACAAGGCAACACTTGCTCATGGTAACACACAACATGAACACAAGGCAACACTTGCTCATGGTAACACACAACATGAACACAAGGCAACACTTGCTCATGGTAACACACAACATGAACACAAGGCAACACTTGCTCATGGTAACACACAACATGAACACAAGGCAACACTTGCTCATGGTAACACACAACATGAACACAAGGCAACACTTGCCCATGGTAACACACAACATGAACACAAGGCAACACTTGCTCATGGTAACACACAACATGAACACAAGGCAACACTTGCTCATGGTAACACACAACATGAACACAAGGCAACACTTGCTCATGGTAACACACAACATGAACACAAGGCAACACTTGCTCATGGTAACACACAACATGAACACAAGGCAACACTTGCCCATGGTAACACACAACATGAACACAAGGCAACACTTGCTCATGGTAACACACAACATGAACACAAGGCAACACTTGCCCATGGTAACACACAACATGAACACAAGGCAACACTTGCTCAAGGTAACACACAACATGGTAACACACATGAACACAAGGCAACACTTGCTCATGGTAACACACAACATGAACACAAGGCAACACTTGCTCATGGTAACACATGAACACAAGGCAACACTTGCTCATGGTAACACACAACATGAACACAAGGCAACACTTGCTCAAGGTAACACATGAACACAAGGTAACACTTGCCCATGGTAACACACAACATGAACACAAGGTAACACTTGCCCATGGTAACACACAACATGAACACAAGGCAACACTTGCTCATGGTAACACACAACATGAACACAAGGCAAACTTGCTCATGGTAACACACAACATGAACACAAGGCAACACTTGCTCATGGTAACACACAACATGAACACAAGGCAACACTTGCTCATGGTAACACACAACATGAACACAAGGCAACACTTGCTCATGGTAACACACAACATGAACACAAGGTAACACTTGCTCATGGTAACACACAACATGAACACAAGGTAACACTTGCTCATGGTAACACAACATGAACACAAGGTAACACTTGCTCATGGTAACACACAACATGAACACAAGGTAACACTTGCTCATGGTAACACACAACATGAACACAAGGCAACACTTGCTCATGGTAACACACAACATGAACACAAGGCAACACTTGCTCATGGTAACACATGAACACAAGGTAACACTTGCCCATGGTAACACACAACATGAACACAAGGCAACACTTGCTCATGGTAACACATGAACACAAGGTAACACTTGCCCATGGTAACACACAACATGAACACAAGGCAACACTTGCTCATGGTAACACACAACATGGTAACACACAACATGAACACAAGGCAACACTTGCTCATGGTAACACACAACATGAACACAAGGCAACACTTGCTCATGGTAACACACAACATGAACACAAGGCAACACTTGCTCATGGTAACACATGAACACAAGGTAACACTTGCCCATGGTAACACACAACATGAACACAAGGCAACACTTGCCCATGGTAACACACAACATGAACACAAGGCAACACTTGCTCATGGTAACACACAACATGAACACAAGGTAACACTTGCTCATGGTAACACACAACATGAACACAAGGCAACACTTGCTCATGGTAACACACAACATGAACACAAGGCAACACTTGCTCATGGTAACACACAACATGAACACAAGGCAACACTTGCTCATGGTAACACATGAACACAAGGCAACACTTGCTCATGTTAACACATGAACACAAGGCAACACTTGCTCATGGTAACACACAACATGAACACAAGGTAACACTTGCTCATGGTAACACACAACATGAACACAAGGTAACACTTGCTCAAGGTAACACAACATGAACACAAGGCAACACTTGCTCATGGTAACACACAACATGAACACAAGGTAACACTTGCTCATGGTAACACACAACATGAACACAAGGTAACACTTGCTCAAGGTAACACACAACATGAACACAAGGTAACACTTGCTCATGGTAACACACAACATGAACACAAGGTAACACTTGCTCATGGTAACACACAACATGAACACAAGGCAACACTTGCTCATGGTAACACACAACATGAACACAAGGTAACACTTGCTCATGGTAACACATGAACACAAGGTAACACTTGCTCATGGTAACACACATGAACACAAGGCAACACTTGCTCATGGTAACACACATGAACACAAGGCAACACTTGCTCATGGTAACACACATGAACACAAGGCAACACTTGTCCATGGTAACACACAACATGAACACAAGGCAACACTTGCTCATGGTAACACACAACATGAACACAAGGCAACACTTGCTCATGGTAACACACAACATGAACACAAGGCAACACTTGCTCATGGTAACACACACATGAACTCAAGGCAACACTTGCTCATGGTAACACACAACATGAACACAAGGCAACACTTGCCCATGGTAACACACAACATGAACACAAGGCAACACTTGCTCAAGGTAACACACACGAACACAGGGCAACACTTACTCAAGGTATTATTATTATAATCAAGGGGGAAGCGCTAAACCCGGAGGATTATACAGCGCCCGGGGGGGGGGATGTGGAAGGCATTCAGGCTTAATTCGGGGAACTGGAGCACAGATCTGAACACAGGGCAACACTTACTCAAGGTAACACACATGAACACAGGGCAGCACTTACTCAAGGTAACACACATGAACACAAGGTAACACACATGAACACAAGGTAACACACATGAACACAAGGTAACACTTACTCAAGGTAACACACATGAACACAAGGTAACACATGAGATAAAACACCTCAATTACTGGGAGCGCTTGAGGTTTCTAAACCTGTATTCCCTGGAACGCAGGAGGGAGAGATACATGATTATATACACCTGGAAAATCCTAGAGGGACTAGTACCGAACTTGCACACGAAAATCACTCACTACGAAAGCAAAAGACTTGGCAGACGATGCACCATCCCCCCAATGAAAAGCAGGGGTGTCACTAGCACGTTAAGAGACCATACAATAAGTGTCAGGGGACCGAGACTGTTCAACTGCCTCCCAGCACACATAAGGGGGATTACCAACAGACCCCTGGCAGTCTTCAAGCTGGCACTGGACAAGCACCTAAAGTCAGTTCCTGATCAGCCGGGCTGTGGCTCGTACGTTGGTTTGCGTGCAGCCAGCAGCAACAGCCTGGTTGATCAGGCGCTGATCCACCAGGAGGCCTGGTCACAGACCGGGCCGCGGGGGCGTTGACCCCCGAAACTCTCTCCAGGTAAACTCCAGGTAAACACACATGAACACAAGGAAACACTTACTCAAGGTAAAACACATGAACACAAGGTAACACTTACTCAAGGTAACACACAACATGAACACAAGGCAACACTTGCTCAAGGTAACACACACGAACACAGGGCAACACTTACTCAAGGTAACACACACGAACACAGGGTAACACTTACTCAAGGTAACACACACGAACACAGGGTAACACTTACTCAAGGTAACACACACGAACACAGGGTAACACTTACTCAAGGTAACACACATGAACACAAGGTAACACTTACTCAAGGTAACACACATGAACACAAGGTAACACTTACTCAAGGTAACACACATGAACACAAGGTAACACTTACTCAAGGTAACACACATGAACACAAGGTAACACTTGCTCATGGTAACACACAACATGAACACAAGGTAACACTTGCTCATGGTAACACACAACATGAACACAAGGCAACACTTGCCCATGGTAACACACAACATGAACACAAGGCAACACTTGCTCAAGGTAACACACATGAACACAAGGTAACACACATGAACACAAGGTAACACACATGAACACAAGGTAACACTTGCTCAAGGTAACACACATGAACACAAGGTAACACTTACTCAAGGTAACACACATGAACACAAGGCAACACTTACTCAAGGTAACACACATGAACACAAGGTAACACTTGCTCAAGGTAACACACATGAACACAAGGTAACACTTACTCAAGGTAACACACATGAACACAAGGTAACACTTACTCAAGGTAACACACATGAACACAAGGTAACACACATGAACACAAAGTAACACACATGAACACAAGGTAACACACATGAACACAAGGTAACACACATGAACACAAGGTAACACACATGAACACAAGGTAACACACATGAACACAAGGTAACACACATGAACACAGGGCAACACTTACTCAAGGTAACACACATGAACACAGGGCAGCACTTACTCAAGGTAACACACATGAACACAGGGCAGCACTTACTCAAGGTAACACACATGAACACAGGGCAGCACTTACTCAAGGTAACACACATGAACACAGGGCAGCACTTACTCAAGGTAACACACATGAACACAGGGCAGCACTTACTCAAGGTAACACACATGAACACAGGGCAGCACTTACTCAAGGTAACACACATGAATACAGGGCAGCACTTACTCAAGGTAACACACATGAACACAGGGTAACACTTACTCAAGGTAACACACACGAACACAGGGTAACACTTACTCAAGGTAACACACAAACACAGGGCAGCACTTACTCAAGGTAACACACATGAACACAGGGTAACACTTACTCAAGGTAACACACATGAACACATTGTAACACTTACTCAAGGTAACCTGGGTAAACAGAGGTGATGGGGTTTATGTGATCATCACACTGTACAATGTAACGCATTACTTTCATGACTAATATCCTTGACTACATTTACGTAAAATGGTGATCACATCTACGTATATGGTCTGCCACACTGGTGACTACATGAGCGTAAACAGTCTGCCACAAGGGTAACTAAAATATTATTACTGGCATGACTAAAGTGTCACTTGAGGTACACCAACTGTTCGAAGGGTAACTTAGATATAGAAGTCATTTAACTATATTAGTAACGTCCATAAGCCAGGCATCCTCCTGACCAGTGGGGGTTTCAACCCCCTGAGTTGCCATCCAAAACTGCGTCGCAAACCACTTCAATCGGGTTGCTAAGGTCTAAGATTATTTTGTTTCTACTACTATTACTAATACGTACTACCACCATAGGTTGGTTGCTGCATACTTAGAAATTATAGCTACAAGGCAGTACAAGGATTAATATCTTAGTCTTGGCTACACGGCCCTGAGAGCAGACAAACTCGGAACTTATCGAAGAAATCATTCAAGCAGAACATGCTCAGCAGGCACTTAAAAAGCACAGTGCACTTGTCAATAAAGAGCGGAGTTTCTTTGAAAAGAGAGAACAAGAACAGAAATAGCGAATGTTGGATGCTCCAACACAGCTGTTTACTCCGTGCGGCAAGCAACGCTCGCTTCATACCTCGTAGCTTGGAGGAATGCTAGATGGAGTACACTAGAAGCCACACACCAATGGTAAGGAATTGGTAAAACCAGCAGCCCTCGAAATGGTGTGGACAATTTGTGGACGTGAAGCGGCAAAGAAAATTGAACCAATTCCTCTGTCAAATCTCCAATTGGATGAGTCTACATATGTTAATGTTGACGCCCAACTCATGGATTACGTACAGAATCAAGATCCAGAAAATCTGGAAGGGGAATTTCTGTTCTGCCGGCCATTAATAACCACCACAACTGAAGAAGATATTTTCAAGATTATGTACTAATTCTTCAAGGAAGATAGTCTTCAGTGGAATCAGTGTTCTAGTGTGTTGTGATGGTGAGCCAGCAATGTTAGGAGCACGTCACGGTGTCTCCGTCACCCTGAAAATCTTGTTTCTCAGAGGTTGCCACACGAGCTGCAGAATGTAATGCAGGAGGTCATTCAGGTCGTTAATTTCTTCAGCCCTAGTTAACTCCAGGATCTTCACTCAGATGTTTTATCACGAGGTTAGATACCTGTCAAGAGGAAAGGTGTTTCAACCAGTATTTGAAATGCGAAATGAGACTGAAGTATTTTTGGACGATAAGAATCATACATTGGCCCCAAAATTCTCAGATTCAAAATGGATGACGCAAGTGGCTTGTCTTGCCGATATTTTTGCTGAGATTAATACCGCCTTGAACATTTCAATGCAAGGTTACTGTTAATGGTGCGTTGATACCGACAAACTATGGAAAGAGACACTTGTGTACAGTTCAAAATATTTATTAAAAGAAACGTTTCGCCACGAGTGTCATCTTCAGTCCTGATGAAGCCACGAGGACATACTAACCTATGTGACCCATCAAGTGTTGGGCAATGATGGGAAAAAGACCCTTCATATTAACACCCATATAGCTTAAATGTGGGGGTGTTCATTAACCCCATTATGTGTGAGGGAGGGGGGAAATCCCCGACACACACATTTAACCCCCCCCCACTAGGAAACTTGAAAACACGAGATCTCAGGGACTATTTAGGAGAAACTGTCGCAGCCGGAGGGACAAAATAGTTTCATCAACATATAATCCACCAACAAATAATAGTAGAGCAAGGGAGAAGTATGATCAGAATAACAAGACAATGATTCACATATTGGAAACAGTGATTGATAAAGTAAGAAGAAACAGCTCAACTCCCAGTACTACTAGATGTCAACTACCCTGAGACTGAATGGGAAAATTTGGACCAACAGAGAACGAGAAACATGGAGCGAAACTTATGGACACATTTACGAAGAGTTTTCTGAGCCAACATGTGAAGTCAACAAGAGTGAGAGATAAGCCAGCAACAATTAAATGAGGTTTCACACAAAACAATTACGAAATAGTGAAAATTAATTATGGGGAGCCAGCAATCATGTGGTGCTAAGTTTTGTGTACCTGGTGGAAAGGGGAATGTACAAAGAAAGGAAAGGAATCAAGTACCAATTAAACTACCATAATAACACGATTGCAAACAAACCACTGTAAGGGTGAGGACTGAACTCGCGGCTAGCGAGTCTTAAAACTCCATAACGACGTGTTAGCCACTGGGCCAGTTAGCTACCCTGACGGGAGATTAGTCTGTAAAAACTCGTATTTGCGGTCACAGTGGTGCCTATGTTAACCTTCCTATGGTGTATAAATATACCTAGATGGAGGAATTTTATTGTAGCCAGCTGGCCCAGTGGCTAACGCGTCGGTCTGGAGATTTGTGACTCACTCACCGCGAGTTCAATCCCCACCCGTACCGTGGTTTAACTGAACTGCAGAAGAGGGGGGAATATAATGATATGAGAATATTAGAGTAAACCAAATGAGAACTGGAAAGCAAAACTGTACAAGAAATAGAGGTAACAGAATCAAAATGCTAAAAGACGAAGGAAAAATTTATACCAAGCATGAAGAAAAATAGGAAAAACAAAACCCATGGTTTATTGAAAAATTTTGAGACCAAAAGAAGGAGCAAGACGACTTGGAAAAAAATCTAGAGCAAATTACAATTCTGCATTTTACGTTACAGGAGAACTAGAAACAAATACGCAAGAATGAGAAGGGAAACTGAAAGACAATTTGATTTTTTTTATAGAATTAACTTTGGCTTCTACACTTGTTCCAGCCGTGTTTCTGATATCTTCTGGTATGATGTTGAATAGTCAAGGACCCCGGATGTTGATACAGTGTTCCCTTATTGTCCCCACCGCACCCCTGCTGCTCACTGGGTTTATTTTACATTTCCTCCCATATCTCTCACTCCTGTATGTTAAGGTGTAGAATTGGGACCAGGCCCTCGAGTATTTTCCAGGTATATATTATCATGTATCTCTCTCTCCTCCGCTCCAATGAGTACATGTTCAAGGCTTGAAGGCGTTCCCAGTAATTTAGGTGCTTTACTGGTTCAATGTGAGCCGTATCAGAGTTTAATCCAGAAATTAAGACAAGCTTAAAAGGTTGAGTGCTCCAGTGGGTCAAGAAGTAACTAAATGAGAGAAGACTGAGAATAGCAGTAAGGGATGATACATCCGAATGGGAGAGAATAACAGGAGAGCTTTGCTAGGATCGGTGTTATGACCCACAGTGTTCCTCATACATAAATAACATACCAAAGGGGATTGAGTTGTGTGTGTCACTGTGTGCTGACGATGCAAAACTAACGAGAAGAATAAGAACAAGAAAGGATAGTTAGAGATTACAGAGACCTCAGCAGACAGGTGACTTGTAGAGTTCAATGCAAAGTCATGCAACCGGACACTGGGCAGTGAGAAATTGCAAATATAACATCTAGCAAACCGCCAGAATTGCATAAACTTAATGAAGGCAGCAGTATATGCCAGATTAGCAACCCTCACAATAGCATTTAGGAACTTGTAATAAAGTTGGTAGAATTACCGACAATATGTAAAGTAAAAGGACACAAGTGCAACTAATGTGACATTTATTGTGGCAACGTTTCGCTCTCCAGGAGCTTTATCAAGCCATTACAAACAATGTTAGGTAAGACACATATGCAACAGTTAGGTATCTTTATTTCGAAACGTTTCGCCTACACAGTAGGCTTCTTCAGTCGAGTACAGAAAAGTTGATAGAAGCAGAAGAACCTACGTCTCACCTCCTGGCACTATATATAGCCCCATTCTGTCACTTCAACTTCATATTGTTTCAGACAACGGAACAATGCTCTTCTCCAGACTGAGGGACTGACCACCTCAAAACTTTAAGGGTGATGGACTGATTACATCGTCTTCAAGTATCTTCTGCTTCTATCAACTTTTCTGTACTCGACTGAAGAAGCCTACTGTGTAGGCGAAACGTTTCGAAATAAAGATACCTAACTGTTGCATATGTGTCTTACCTAACAATCTGTCGGTAGTTTATACCATTTTAATGTTCATTACAAACAATACATGGACACAGAGGGTATATAAAGGCTCTGAGTGAGGTGCAATACTAGTGAGGTAACATTTCGATGTTCACTAGTGGTGGTGGTAGTAGTAGTAGTAGTAGTAACAAAAATAATACAATATGGTAGAGCAATTAATTCGTACATGAGTAAAAGGATATAAAAGCTATTACTTGGGTAACATAAAAATAGGTTGGACAAATATACACTGGAAAGAGGCAGGTTTAGTCTCTGTAATGTGCTTTGTGTAGTATAAGAGGAGAGACTATGTGATGGCAGGGTTTACTGTTTTCAGGAGGATTCTTGCTAAGACTTCGGAGATGGTGAAGCTGCCGTTGTTTTATTGTATTCGAAACAGCGATCAGTGCTGATTCAAGGCACTTGCGTCTGCGGAAATTAGTTTCTTTGATCACTAATTGGGCGTCTCTGAATTTCATGAGATGATTGGTGGAATTTCGGTGTTGTACATAGGCGTTGTTTAAGTTGTCGTTCCTACATGCGTAAATGTGTTCATTGAGGCGGGTGTCGAGGTTTCTTGCTGTTTCACCTACGTAGATCTTGTCACAGCCTCCACAGGGTATAGTGTAAACTCCTGCATTGACTGGTTCGTGGTGCTTGGGTTTTGTCCTGGTTAGATCCTTTATTGAACTGCTAGAAGCGATGGCGACTCTGGTGTTAGCTTGTGAAAGTACTTTTGAGACGTTCAGTACAACCTGGCTGTTGGGAAGAATTATAACTTTTTTGGGAGTGGTGTTGGTGCGTGGAGAATTAATAATCTGAAGAGCTCTTTTCTTGCAGTCTTTGATGAAAAAAGAAGGAAAATGTAACTCAGTGAATGTTTGGTGAATGTATGTACATTCCTCGTCAAGAAACTCAGGACTACAAATTCGGTATTATGCTCTTAGGAAAAACCCGATGATGATGCCTCTTTTGGTCTTGGTATCTTGACTGGAATAGAAGTGTGTGAGATCATTTTTATTGGTGAGTTTCCGATAAACTTGAAATCTTAGGTTGTTGTCTACTTTGTGAATGAGGACGTCGAGGAAAGGTAGCTTGTCATTGGACTCTTCTTCTAGTGTGAACTGGATCGCTGGTTCAACTGCGTTGAGCCTTGCCTGAAGATCCCGTACATCAAAACGTTTTGGAGTTATTACGAGGACATCGTCCACGTAACGTAACCAAGTGACGCTTGAAGGGATGATGTTGGCGAAGTGTTCGGACTCTAGGTGTTCCATGTATAAGTTGGCTAGGACGGCACTTATGGGGGACCCCATTCCCATGCCATAGGTTTGTTTGTAGAGCTTGTTATTGAAAGAAAAACAGTTGAAATTAACACAGAGTTCAATCAAGTCAACAAAATCTCCGGGAGGTAGAGGAAGATTAACGTCCTGACTGACTTTACGTCGTAGAACCTCGATGGATTTTTTGGTAGGTACTTTTGTGAAGAGGGAAGTCGCAAGCAGTTTGGTTACGTTACGTGGACGATGTCCTCGTAATAACTCCAAAACGTTTTGATGTACGGGATCTTCAGGCAAGGCTCAACGCAGTTGAACCAGCGATCCAGTTCACACTAGAAGAAGAGTCCAATGACAAGCTACCTTTCCTCGACGTCCTCATTCACAAAGTAGACAACAACCTAAGATTTCAAGTTTATCGGAAACTCACCAATAAAAATGATCTCGCACACTTCTATTCCAGTCAAGATACCAAGACCAAAAGAGGCATCATCATCGGGTTTTTCCTAAGAGCATAATACCGAATTTGTAGTCCTGAGTTTCTTGACGAGGAATGTACATACATTCACCAAACATTCACTGAGTTACATTTTCCTTCTTTTTTCATCAAAGACTGCAAGAAAAGAGCTCTTCAGATTATTAATTCTCCACGCACCAACACCACTCCCAAAAAAGTTATAATTCTTCCCAACAGCCAGGTTGCACTAAACGTCTCAAAAGTACTTTCACAAGCTAACACCAGAGTCGCCATCGCTTCTAGCAGTTCAATAAAGGATCTAACCAGGACAAAACCCAAGCACCACGAACCAGTCAATGCAGGAGTTTACACTATACCATGTGGAGGCTGTGACAAGATCTACGTAGGTGAAACAGCAAGAAACCTCGACACCCGCCTCAATGAACACATTTACGCATGTAGGAACGACAACTTAAACAACGCCTGTGTACAACACCGAAATTCCACCAATCATCTCATGAAATTCAGAGACGCCCAATTAGTGATCAAAGAAACTAATTTCCGCAGACGCAAGTGCCTTGAATCAGCACTGATCGCTGTTTCGAATACAATAAAACAACGGCAGCTTCACCATCTCCGAAGTCTTAGCAAGAATCCTCCTGAAAACAGTAAACCCTGCCATCACATAGTCTCTCCTCTTATACTACACAAAGCACATTACAGAGACTAAACCTGCCTCTTTCCAGTGTATATTTGTCCAACCTATTTTTATGTTACCCAAGTAATAGCTTTTATATCCTTTTACTCATGTACGAATTAATTGCTCTACCATATTGTATTATTTTTGTTACTACTACTACTACTACTACTACTACTACTACCACTAGTGAACATCGAAATGGTACCTCACTAGTATTGCACCTCACTCAGAGCCTTTATATACCCTCTGTGTCCATGTATTGTTTGTAATGGCTTGATAAAGCTCCTGGAGAGCGAAACGTTGCCACAATAAATGTCACATTAGTTGCACTTGTGTCCTTTTACTTTACATTTAGGAACTTGCACAAAAAATCCTTCAGAATCTTATACAAGGAGTATGTTAGACCAATCACTGAATACTCGGCCCCAGCATGGAGCCCACACCTGGCCAAGCACGAGAAGAAACAGGAAAAGCTTCAAAAATTAGCAACCAGGCTAGTGCTAGAACTGAGAGGAATGCACAATGAGGAAAGGTTGAAAGAACTGAACCTGACGACCTTGGAGAAAGAACAAGGGGTCACATGATTACTATGTTCAAAATCTTAAAAGGAATTAATAAGGCCGACAGGGACAAACTGGATGACCTAAGAGGACCGATCAAGAGGACACAGGTGAAAGCTGAAGACACAGACGAGACAGGTGGAAGCTGATGACAGACGAGACACAGGTGGAAGCTGAAGACACAGACGAGACACAGGTGGAACCTGGAGACACAGACGAGACGCAGGTGGAAGCTGAAGACACAGACGATACACAGGTGGAAGCTGATGACACAGACGAGACACAGGGATGTAAGGAAGTATATTTCTTTAGTCTTAGGATGGTTACAAAGTGGAATGACTTGCATGATGCAGTGGTGTGGGCAAACTTACTACACAGCTTCAAGAAGAGAGTTGACAAGGACCAAGATGCCAAAAGTCAGTGATGACGATAAAGGCGATCTACGAGGGCCCAGGAGCTAAGTATCGACCCCAAATCGGTGAGGACGAACACACACAACACACACAAACACACACACCACACACACAACACACACACAAACACACACAACACACACAACACACACAACACACACAACACACAAACACACACAAACACACACACACACACACACAACACACAAACACAACACACAAACACACACAAACCACACACAAAACACACACACACACACAACACACAACACAAACAACACACACAACACACACAAACACACACACAAACACATACACAAACACACACAAACACACATACAACACAACACACACACACACACACACACACACACACACACACAACACATACACACACACAACACATACACACACCACACACAACACACACACAACACACATACGCACACACACACACACACACACACACGCACAACACACACACAACACACACACACAACACACACACAACACACAAACACACAACACACACAACACAAACACACACACACACAAACACACACAACACACACACAACATATACACAACATATACACACACACACAACACATACACACAACACAACACACACACACACACACACAACACAACACACACACAACACACACATACGCACACACATACGCACACACACACACACACACACACACACACACACACACGTG
Organism: Cherax quadricarinatus; assembly: GCF_038502225.1. Taxonomy (NCBI): domain Eukaryota; kingdom Metazoa; phylum Arthropoda; class Malacostraca; order Decapoda; family Parastacidae; genus Cherax; species Cherax quadricarinatus. The sequence continues at coordinate 34,937,549 of NC_091317.1, read as the reverse complement.
CGTACTCATATACAACAGGCCTAGTGTCTAGTCGACATGTGCCTAGGACAAAATGGTAACACACACACACACACACACACACACACACACACACACACACACACACACTCATACACAAACTCATACACACATGCGCACACACACTCACACACGGCTCCAACTTCATCCTGTTCCCTACTTGTATGTCTCATAACAATAAAAATGCTTTCAAATGAGCTGATGTAGGTAACAGCTCTTAGCTTGCCAATAAAGTTAGGAATCCTTAACCTGTAAACAGACTGTCAATAAAGCTAGGGATCCTTAACCTTGTCAAACCCTGTGTAAAAAAAAAAAGAGAGCGCAACAGGCTACCTGTTGAGAAAACTTACTCTTAACTATCGCTGGTCCTCTTCAGACAGATGATGTGTATATAATACGGCAGAAAGTTCTGTCCTGACCTTCCATTCCACCGCCCAACACCACTCGTTAAGAAACAGCTACTCAAGAGCTTTCATGAAATATTACAGAGGATGGATAATAAAGAAGGACGTAGAATTTACACAATAATTCTTTTTCCGTGTGTGTGTGTTAGTTACCATTTTGTCCTAGGCACGTTGTGTGTGTGTGTGTGTGTGTGTGTGTGTGTGTGTGTGTGTAAATCACAGTATTAAAAAAAATACGGTACTTCAGGCTCAGTCTACATGATCTGTGGGGTGGTCCAGGGAGGTCAAAAGCGGCCTTGATGCACACGCAGTCACCCATGATCACCCATACAATTGCTCACCACTGCTCCCTCCGCCCAACCACCACCAGCACTGGGCACTTTCCTGGATCCTTGAAGTTATCTCTCTTGGCCTTCGAGATGAAATTAGGGATTCTTTTTCATATACAGTAATTCAGTTGTGAATGAGCTCTAGTGCTCGGTCCTCGAGTCATAGCAAAGGAATTTATTTTTAATAAAGAAGTTTTAGTAATAGTTTTCTCTATTTAAATCTTTATTGAAATGGTAGCAAGAGTCTTATAGTCTATAGAAAAGATGGAGGAACCTTATAGGTGTTTCTCTATCTTATATAAAAACTGAGAAGGTGGACTGAAGGTGTTAAAAAATTGTGCGCCTTTGAGGTCATTTTTTATGGAAAAGTTTCGCTCACCCAGAGTTTTATCAGTCGCTTGATAAAGCCCCTGGTGAGCGAGACGTTTCTACAGTAGAGTTACCTCACATTGCATAATGAAAATAATACCCGCAGGGTATACTCTTGTATACCCTGCGGGTAGTATTCACTATGTTAACATCAGAGCCAGGAGGTGAGGGAGGACTGAAGGCGAGGACGCAGAAGGGAGAGTCACAGGTTAAGTTAGGTTAAGTTTGTCAGGAAACAGGACAAGTGTTTCCTGACGCGGGTCTTAATCATACGATGACCCCGCAGAAGGGAGGGTGACAGCTGACTGTTCATTGGTATAATTAAAGCAGCCACGGTCCATGGACCTACACCGTGTTAAGTCATAACTATGATAGCGCAGCCACAGGTTTTCTTGCAGCGGTTGTGTCGACACAGAGGGCATCTTGACCGCGTAAATCTGTGCTTCATATACAGTGAACTCACGGAACGGGTGGGGGTTGAACCCATGGCAAGTGAATCCTAAAACTCACAGGCTCGTGCCTGACCTGTGAGTCTATTATGATTTCGTGAGTCATGATATAGAGTGAACTCTCTTAAAAAAAAAATCATCTGTAAAGAATGATTTTTTTTGTAAATGGGAATAAAAAAAAAAAACGCTCATCCACAAATGAATAGTTCATATTACAAAGGACTTTCCACGCGCTATTAAATTTTCATGTAGTTTTTCAATCGCATTTACCAAAACAAAATCGCACAAGATAGGAGAGGCTTGTAAGAGAACTGTGCGCGCGCGCGCCACCCACACCCACACACACACACACACACACACACACACACACACACACACACATACAACAGGCCTAGTGTCTAATCGACATGTGCCTAGGACAAAATGGTAACACACACACACACACATACACACATACAACACACACATACAACACACACACACAACACACAAACACACACAACACACACAACACACAACAACACACACAAACACAAACACACACACACAACACACACACACAACACACACAACACACAACAACACACACAAACACAAACACACACACACAACACACACACACAACACACAACACACATACACATATACACACACACACACACACACATATACATATACACACACACAACACACTCACACAACACACACAACACACACACCACACAACACACACACATAACACACAACACACACACACATACACATATACACACACACAACACACACACAACACACACACACACACACACACACACACACACACACACACACATGGAAACTCCAGCTTTAAAGGCAGGGAAACACCCCCAGTCAATGATTGCTCCGTGGACCAGAGTGGGTCACACTGTGGACCAGAGTGGGTCACTCCGTGGACCAGAGTGGGTCACACTGTGGACCAGAGTGGGTCACACTGTGGACCAGAGTGGGTCACACTGTGGACCAGAGTGGGTCACACTGTGGACCAGAGTGGGTCACACTGTGGACCAGAGTGGGTCACACTGTGGACCAGAGTGGGTCACTCCGTGGACCAGAGTGGGTCACACTGTGGACCAGAGTGGGTCACACTGTGGACCAGAGTGGGTCACACTGTGGGCCAGAGTGGGTCACACTGTGGGCCAGAGTGGGTCACACTGTGGGCCAGAGTGGGTCACTCTGTGGACCAGAGTGGGTCACTCTGTGGACCAGAGTGGGTCACTCTGTGGACCAGAGTGGGTCACTCTGTGGACCAGAGTGGGTCACTCTGTGGACCAGAGTGGGTCACTCTGTGGACCAGAGTGGGTCACTCTGTGGACCAGAGTGGGTCACTCTGTGGACCAGAGTGGGTCACTCTGTGGACCAGAGTGGGTCACTCTGTGGACCAGAGTGGGTCACTCTGTGGACCAGAGTGGGTCACTCTGTGGACCAGAGTGGGTCACTCTGTGGACCAGAGTGGGTCACTCTGTGGACCAGAGTGGGTCACTCTGTGGACCAGAGTGGGTCACTCTGTGGACCAGAGTGGGTCACTCTGTGGACCAGAGTGGGTCACTCTGTGGACCAGAGTGGGTCACTCTGTGGACCAGAGTGGGTCACACTGTGGACCAGAGTGGGTCACACTGTGGACCAGAGTGGGTCACACTGTGGACCAGAGTGGGTCACTCTGTGGACCAGAGTGGGTCACTCTGTGGACCAGAGTGGGTCACACTGTGGACCAGAGTGGGTCACACTGTGGACCAGAGTGGGTCACACTGTGGACCAGAGTGGGTCACTCTGTGGACCAGAGTGGGTCACTCTGTGGACCAGAGTGGGTCACACTGTGGACCAGAGTGGGTCACACTGAACCAGCGTGGTCCTGCACATGGACCGCCAGTGGTCCACATCATGAAGGCTTCACATAAATATGAGGAGTCTTCGTTCTCATAATTGTTATCGTTCACAGCTTGACCTGTTACCTGTGACCTCTTACCAGTGACCTGTTACCGGTGACCTGTTACCGGTGACCTGTGAGTGGTGTCCAGGACCACCAGCACGTGGACCTGAGGACACGCGTCCCTGTGACCAACTGATAAACCACGCTGTCTGTGCCAGCGTCCCGCAGGTTCACATAGCCGTTACAATCCGGCTCATCCGCCACTCACCTTTGATACAACTTTTACGGGTTTCAAGAGTTTGGCTACTCCCGCAGCCCGGCCCTGGACCAGGCTTGTCTGGTGCCTGCCTTATCAACCAGGCTGTTGATGAATGGTTCAGAGAACCGACATGTTGTTAAATTAGACACATGTGCAACTCTTGGGTATCTTTATTGAGGAAACGTTTCGCCACACAGTGGCTTCATCAGTCCATACAAAGGATAAACTTGAAGATACCAAAGAGTTGCACATGTGTCTAATTTAACAACATGTCGGTTCTCTGAACCATTCATCTACAATCCTGTCAGACACTGCAACTTCTTGGGATCTTAATACTTGGGAATTCTTCACTTGCCAAACCCTTGGGCACGACCTACTTCCACATTGAACAAATGTGACACCACCTATGACTGCTACACCTCTCCTGCCACACGGTTTATAAGCTGCTTCTCCGCTCATCTGCCGTATTCTATTCAAGATTGATGGACTGAACACATCGACTCAAGGCTGAGGGACTGATTACCTCATTCTCCTCCTGTTCTTCAAGTTTATCCTTGTGAGACCTCTACCCACTCTACCGGAGGTATCCCAGCGAGTGAGCACGTCTCCTGTATATCCCAGTGCTTAACAAAATAGGGAATAGCATATGAAGGTACAAATAAAAATGGGAACTATGGCTATAGTTTACTTAATAACATAAAAGGGCTAGAATACAACATATCCTGATGGAAATTTACACAATATAACAATTGACCTATGAGACTTATTACCAGGGGGAAGGGTAGATGTTATCAGTAACACGGACTAGTACTCACTCTTAATTCACCGACCAGCTGACCCGAGATTCCCAATACGTGGTCCACTACACACGCGGCTGTCCAGAGCTCTCGCTCGACGGACCTGTCACCAACAACCTCTTTGCCCCGCTGTTCCCTGGGCTTATATCGTAGTCAAAGTACCCCCTCCCCAATGGTGTATGTACCACGTGTTACGACCTGACGCCGAGGTCTGACGTTGTTAAGAACAAAAGACCTCAGACGTGGGCGTGACTACCCGACATTTGCTAAGGCAGGTGTGACCATATAATTAGGTCTCCCTAGAGACCTCACAAGCCCATCTGAACTGCATCACATCCTTTGTATGGACTGATGAAGCCACTGTGTGGCGAAACGTTTCCTCAGTAAAGATACCCAAGAGTTGCACATGTGTCTAATTTAACAACCAGGCTGTTACTGCTGGCAGTGCAATGGCCCACATATCCATCACTTAGTTTACATTTACCTTAAGTCACATCCGGGAATCATCATCCCAGCTAGCCGGTCCCAACCTCTTGCTGGCCTGATAGACTAGACCGCTGGTGCTGGCCTGATAGACTAGACCGCTGGTGCTGGCCTGATAGACTAGACCGCTGGTGCTGGCCTGATAGACTAGACCGCTGGTGCTGGCCTGATAGACTAGACCGCTGGTGCTGGCCTGATAGACTAGACCGCTGGTGCTGGCCTGATAGACTAGACCGCTGGTGCTGGCCTGATAGACTAGACCGCTGGTGCTGGCCTGATAGACTAGACCGCTGGTGCTGGCCTGATCGACTAGACCGCTGGTGCTGGCCTGATCGACTAGACCGCTGGTGCTGGCCTGATCGACTAGACCGCTGGTGCTGGCCTGATAGACTAGACCGCTGGTGCTGGCCTGATAGACTAGACCGCTGGTGCTGGCCTGATAGACTAGACCGCTGGTGCTGGCCTGATAGACTAGACCGCTGGTGCTGGCCTGATAGACTAGACCGCTGGTGCTGGCCACACACACTCCAACATAGGCAACACAGCTCGGCTTATTAGGAAATGATTTAAGTAGCTTATGAAGTTCCCTTCTGAAGACAGCCAGACGACTGGTCGAGATACTAGTCCAGTTTTCTCTTGAAGACTTATCCACTTGTCCCAGTAGTGTTTCTGACATCTGGTAGGATACTGAATAGTCTGTGGCCACAGACGTCATGATTTTACCTAAAGTTGGTAACTTGGTATCTCATCACTCATTCAAAGACTTATGTTAGGACTAATATAGGAATGCACCTTGGCCAGGAATGCACCTTGGTCAGGAATGCATCTTGGCTAGGAATGCATCTTGGCTAAGAATGCATCTTGGCCGAATGCACCTTGGCCAGGAATGCATCTTGGCCAGGAATGCACCTTGGCTAGGAATGCACCTTGGCTAGGAATGCATCTTGGTCAGGAATGTGAAGGTTGAGGGCGAGGCACTACCATGGTGCCAAAAACAACAGCTGGTGGTGGCACCAAGCTGAGTATCCCCACTACCTGTCGTCACCAATGGTACACTGGTGGTGGCACCAAACTGAGTGTCCCAACTGCCTGTTGTCACCAGTGGTGGCACCAAGCTGAGTATCCCCACTACCTGTTGTCACCAGTGGTGGCACCAAGCTGAGTATCCCCACTACCTATTGTCACCAGTGGTGGCACCAAGCTGAGTATCCCCACTACCTGTTGTCACCAGTGGTGGCACCAAGCTGAGTATCCCCACTACCTGTTGTCACCAGTGGTGGCACCAAGCTGAGTATCCCCACTACCTGTTGTCACCAGTGGTGGCACCAAGCTGAGTATCCCCACTACCTGTTGTCACCAGTGGTGGCACCAAGCTGAGTATCCCCACTACCTGTTGTCACCAGTGGTGGCACCAAGCTGAGTATCCCCACTACCTGATGTCAACACTGGTATACTCATCCTCTCACCATTTAACTAGATTCTTCACAGTTTGCATCACATTTCTCTGTTACCTTGTAACATAAAAATAAATAACCTACCGCAAGGGAAGAACTATAAATATAAGATAATAGAGGAGAAAAAACAAGAGTCTGGGGTGCGAACAGAAAGTTGTCAGTGAGAACCTGAGCAAATCGGTCCTAAGTTCAAGGCGCCTTTAACAATCACCCATATGACTATTTTATAAGTGGCATGATGTCTGGTTAAGAGGAGGAGGTGCCAGCTATTGGTGCCTCCTGGCAGAGCTGCACCTGATCTTGTTGCCACCTCCTTCCCAAGATAAGAATGACAGGAACCATGTTGAGTTAGGTATAAGAATTAACAACTTGGCGTCTACACAACATTCTAAATACGTTAAAGTTAACTTATAACACTGAGCTCGACTCAAAAGATTCTTACTGATTCTATGTCATCACTGAAGACTCTCGACTCACGTGACTAAGAACAGGCTCGTTGCAGAAGCCAGATACGGATACTCAAAAATCCGGGAAGAAAGGAATTAAATGTACAAGTTTTTATGGATACCATCACACATTGGATTACTCCTTCATGATAAAGTTGGTAAGTTGGCCACTATATTTAACATTATGTGCTTAAACTCTCCACTTGAGAAATATAGAGATAGACCGGATAATAACCTATGTGATAAGTCAACATATTTTCATTAATAAGATACCATACATATTAATTAAGCAAATTTCATAATGTTGCTTGTAGCAGATAAGTCAACTGTAGATGCAAATCCAGAAGTACTCCTCTCAAACCTAGGCCTTTTATGTATCCATATGTTATTCCGCTACCATCCACAGGATGGGTATGGGGTGCACACTAGTCGCTTTGACGGCAAAATCGAAACCACTGCAGGAAGTTATGCCAGTGCGCAGGTTTGGGGACCAGCACCTCGAGTACTTTCTACGTATACAATATTGTGCAATTCTCTTTTCTCTATTCCAGAGATTACATAATTAGGTCTCTGAAATGTTCCCGGTAATTTAAATGTTTTGTTGACTATGCGGACAGTAAAAACTCTCTAATGTTCGGGCTCTGAACAGTGCCGTCAATATTTAACATTGATCTACACTACAGAACACAAGTGACTTGGACAGTGTCACCACTGGCACTATTTTCCTTGTTTTGGATGTTCTCATTATCCACATCATCTTCCTGGCTGTGTGATATTTGTCACATTGTGTTTTATGAAAGAAACGTCAGCTGACATAATTACTCCCAGATCTTTCACGTGCTCCTTTCGTTTTATCTGATAATCCTTTCGGGTTCTGCATACAGTATCCCTACCGAGTCCTTCATTCTTTACATATGTAAACAGCTGGAACTTATCATCGCTGAACGTCATGTTCTCCATGGCAGTCCTCCTCCAGTACAACCATCCATTCATAAACTGCACACATGTGCAACACTTGGGTATCTTTATTGAGGAAACGTTTCACCACACAGTGGCGAAACGTTACATCACTACACACCACCCTACTACCCACACTACATCACTACACACCACCCTACTACCCACACTACATCACTACACACCACCCTACTACCCACACTACATCACTACACACCAACCCTACTACCCACACTACATCACTACACACCACCCTACTACCCACACTACATCACTACACACCACCCTACTACCCACACTACATCACTACACACCACCTTACTACCCACACTACATCACTACACACCAACCCTACTACCCACACTACATCACTACACACCCACCCTACTACCCACACTACATCACTACACACCACCCTACTACCCACACTACATCACTACACACCACCCTACTACCCACACTACATCACTACACACCACCCTACTACCCACACTACATCACTACACACCACCCTACTACCCACACTACATCACTACACACCAACCCTACTACCCACACTACATCACTACACACCACCCTACTACCCACACTACATCACTACACACCACCCTACTACCCACACTACATCACTACACACCACCTTACTACCCACACTACATCACTACACACCCACCCTACTACCCACACTACATCACTACACACCCACCCTACTACCCACACTACATCACTACACACCACCCTACTACCCACACTACATCACTACACACCACCCTACTACCCACACTACATCACTACACACCTTACTACCCACACTACATCACTACACACCACCCTACTACCCACACTACATCACTACACACCACCCTACTACCCACACTACATCACTACACACCACCTTACTACCCACACTACATCACTACACACCAACCCTACTACCCACACTACATCACTACACACCCACCCTACTACCCACACTACATCACTACACACCACCCTACTACCCACACTACATCACTACACACCACCCTACTACCCACACTACATCACTACACACCCACCCTACTACCCACACTACATCACTACACACCCACCCTACTACCCACACTACATCACTACACAGTAACCCTACTACCCACACTACATCACACACCACCCTACTACCCACACTACATCACACACCACCCTACTACCCACACTACATCACACACCACCCTACTACCCACACTACATCACACACCACCCTACTACCCACACTACATCACTACACAGTAACCCTACTACCCACACTACATCACACACCACCCTACTACCCACACTACATCACACACCACCCTACTACCCACACTACATCACACACCACCCTACTACCCACACTACATCACACACCACCCTACTACCCACACTACATCACACACCACCCTACTACCCACACTACATCACACACCACCCTACTACCCACACTACATCACTACACACCCACCCTACTACCCACACTACATCACTACACAGTAACCCTACTACCCACACTACATCACACACCACCCTACTACCCACACTACATCACACACCACCCTACTACCCACACTACATCACTACACACCCACCCTACTACCCACACTACATCACTACACACCCACCCTACTACCCACACTATATCACTACACACCAACCTACTACCCACACTACATCACTACACACCTTACTACCCACACTACATCACTACACACCAACCTACTACCCACACTACATCACTACACACCAACCTACTACCCACACTACATCACTACACACCAACCTACTACCCACACTACATCACTACACACCAACCTACTACCCACACTACATCACTACACACCACCCTACTACCCACACTACATCACTACACACCCACCCTACTACCCACACTACATCACTACACACCAACCTACTACCCACACTACATCACTACACACCTTACTACCCACACTACATCACTACACACCAACCTACTACCCACACTACATCACTACACACCAACCTACTACCCACACTACATCACTACACACCTTACTACCCACACTACATCACTACACACCACCCTACTACCCACACTACATCACTACACACCACCTTACTACCCACACTACATCACTACACACCAACCTACTACCCACACTACATCACTACACACCAACCTACTACCCACACTACATCACTACACACCAACCTACTACCCACACTACATCACTACACACCTTACTACCCACACTACATCACTACACACCACCCTACTACCCACACTACATCACTACACACCACCTTACTACCCACACTACATCACTACACACCACCCTACTACCCACACTACATCACTACACACCCACCCTACTACCCACACTACATCACTACACACCCACCCTACTACCCACACTACATCACTACACACCCACCCTACTACCCACACTACATCACTACACACCCACCCTACTACCCACACTACATCACTACACACCCACCCTACTACCCACACTACATCACTACACACCTTACTACCCACACTACATCACTACACACCTTACTACCCACACTACATCACTACACACCCTACTACCCACACTACATCACTACACACCCACCCTACTACCCACACTACATCACTACACACCACCCTACTACCCACACTACATCACTACACACCACCCTACTACCCACACTACATCACTACACACCACCCTACTACCCACACTACATCACTACACACCACCCTACTACCCACACTACATCACTACACACCACCCTACTACCCACACTACATCACTACACACCACCCTACTACCCACACTACATCACTACACACCACCCTACTACCCACACTACATCACTACACACCACCCTACTACCCACACTACATCACTACACACCACCCTACTACCCACACTACATCACTACACACCACCCTTCTACCCACACTACATCACTACACACCACCCTACTACCCACACTACATCACTACACACCAACCTACTACCCACACTACATCACTACACACCCACCCTACTACCCACACTACATCACTACACACCACCCTACTACCCACACTACATCACTACACACCAACCTACTACCCACACTACATCACTACACACCCACCCTACTACCCACACTACATCACTACACACCTTACTACCCACACTACATCACTACACACCAACCTACTACCCACACATCACTACACACCTTACTACCCACACTACATCACTACACACCACCCTACTACCCACACTACATCACACACCACCCTACTACCCACACTACATCACTACACACCACCCTACTACCCACACTACATCACTACACACCCACCCTAAACCCCACACAACAACACTACACACCACCCTACTACCCACACTACATCACTACACACCACCCTACTACCCACACTACATCACTACACACCAACCTACTACCCACACTACATCACTACACACCAACCTACTACCCACACTACATCACTACACACCAACCCTACTACCCACACTACATCACACACCACCTTACTACCCACACTACATCACTACACACCAACCTACTACCCACACATCACTACACACCTTACTACCCACACTACATCACTACACACCAACCTACTACCCACACTACATCACTACACACCACCCTACTACCCACACTACATCACACACCACCCTACTACCCACACTACATCACACACCACCCTACTACCCACACTACATCACTACACACCTTACTACCCACACTACATCACTACACACCAACCTACTACCCACACTACATCACTACACACCACTACCTACATCACACACCACCCTACTACACACTACACACCAACCTACTACCCACACTACATCACACACCACCTTACTACCCACACTACATCACTACACACCACCCTACTACCCACACTACATCACACACCACCTTACTACCCACACTACATCACTACACACCAACCTACTACCCACACTACATCACTACACACCTTACTACCCACACTACATCACTACACACCACCCTACTACCCACACTACATCACTACACACCTTACTACCCACACTACATCACTACACACCAACCTACTACCCACACTACTCACCACACACTACATCACTACACAACTTACTACCCACACTACATCACTACACACCACCCTACTACCCACACTACATCACTAACCACCCTACTACCCACACTACATCACTACACACCACCCTACTACCCACACTACATCACTACACACCTTACTACCCACACTACATCACTACACACCAACCTACTACCCACACTACATCACTACACACCAACCTACTACCCACGCTACATCACACACCAACCTACTACCCACACTACATCACTACACACCACCCTACTACCCACACTACATCACTACACACCACCCTACTACCCACACTACATCACTACACACCAACCTACTACCCACACTACATCACTACACACCAACCTACTACCCACGCTACATCACACACCAACCTACTACCCACGCTACATCACACACCAACCTACTACCCACACTACATCACTACACACCACCCTACTACCCACACTACATCACTACACACCACCCTACTACCCACACTACATCACTACACACCTTACTACCCACACTACATCACTACACACCACCCTACTACCCACACTACATCACTACACACCACCCTACTACCCACACTACATCACTACACACCTTACTACCCACACTACATCACTACACACCACCTTACTACCCACACTACATCACTACACACCTTACTACCCACACTACATCACTACACACCTTACTACCCACACTACATCACTACACACCTTACTACCCACACTACATCACTACACACCACCCTACTACCCACACTACATCACTACACACCACCCTACTACCCACACTACATCACTACACACAACCCTACTACCCACACTACATCACACACCACCCTACTACCCACACTACATCACTACACACCAACCTACTACCCACACTACATCACTACACACAACCCTACTACCCACACTACATCACACACCACCCTACTACCCACACTACATCACTACACACCAACCTACTACCCACACTACATCACTACACACCAACCTACTACCCACACTACATCACACACCACCCTACTACCCACACTACATCACTACACACCACCCTACTACCCACACTACATCACTACACACCAACCTACTACCCACACTACATCACACACCACCCTACTACCCACACTACATCACTACACACCACCCTTCTACCCACACTACATCACTACACACCAACCTACTACCCACACTACATCACACACCACCCTACTACCCACACTACATCACACACCACCCTACTACCCACACTACATCACTACACACCACCCTACTACCCACACGACATCACTACACACCAACCCTATTACCCACACTACATCACTACACACCACCCTCCTACCCACACTACATCACTACACAGTAACCCTACTACCCACACTACTTCACTACACACCACCCTCCTACCCACACTACATCACTACACAGTAACCCTACTACCCACACTACATCACTACACAGTAACCCTACTACCCACAATACATCACTACACACCACCCTACTACCCACACTACATCACTACACAGTAACCCTACTACCCACACTACATCACTACACAGTAACCCTACTACCCACACTACATCACTACACAGTAACCCTACTACCCACACTACATCACTACACAGTAACCCTACTACCCACACTACATCACTACACACCCACCCTACTACCCACACTACATCACTACACACCAACCCTACTACCCACACTACATCACTACACACCAACCCTACTACCCACACTACATTACTAATGAGGCTTTGTGAAAGGTATTTAATGAACCAACAGACAACTGATCCCACTAGAAATAAAAAATACCCTGGACTTGATATTCACAAACAACGAGGATGTAATCAGAGACATAACACTTACAAAAGCAATATACTCTGATCCTAACATCATGGAAGTTCAAACGAGTATTAACTCAGGGTTAGGGAACTGCGTCATTAATGTTAGAAGCGGGATGTTCAGTAAGTTTATTTTTAACAACCATAAAATTGACTGGGGAAAAATAAACCAAGAGGTAACAGACATATCCTGGGAATCAGACATGAGCACCCTAAATCCCCACCAGTGCCTAGAGAAACTGAATACAGAAGCATACAAGGTATGTACTATGTGTGAAGCACGTACCATTGAGGAAACCCAAAGGATGATCCGATATATAGAGTGTAGGAGATGGTACAGAAGAAAACGGGTTACTAATATGCAAAAAAAATTATGCTGCAACAGAGGAAAGAGTCTTAGCCGAGAGAGCACTGAATTAGAGCAAAAACTTAGGATGTCATATAAGAAACCCAAAATATTTCTATTACTATTCAAAATTCAAGCGAAGAACTACCTGTAGAATTGGACCATTACTGAGAGGAGAATCGTATAATGACAAAGAACAGGAACTTGTTGTAACAGGTTCGGTGGTGATAAAATTGGAGAATGAATACACTCGATGGATGTCTACGTAGTGTATATTGTAAAGTAAAAGGACAAAAGTGCAACTAATGTGACATTTTATTGTGGCAACGTTTCGCTCTCCAGGAGCTTTATCAAGCCATTACAAACAATAGTGTATATTACTAAGATATGCGTAGCACCAGAGCCTGACCTTACTGTACACTGTCCTGTGTTCAACTGACTGCTCAGTGCCTGGAGGTCACGGAGAGCTTGTGACATCATACTAGGTCAGCAGTGAGTCACTAACGGTTGGTGAATCACTAACAGTCTTAATATAGGGATGCGGTGACTATAACGGTTACTGGTATAGCTGGACAGGGAAGCTTATATAACATACCTGGGGATAACTACACAAGTATATCACCTCCTCTCAGTTTTTACACAGGAGGATACCAGCGATATTCCAGTAATGATAAATTATGTAGAACAGGACGATAATAAACTGTGCACTATTAGGGTCACAAGTGACATGGTCCTTAGGCAAATAGATAAATTAAAACCTAACAAATCCCCAGGCCCTGATGAACTGTATGCAAGGGTTCTAAAGGAATGTAAAGAGGAGCTTAGCACACCTTTGGCTAATCTTTTCAACATATCACTACAAACTGGCATGGTGCCAGATAAGTGGAAAATGGCAAATGTGATACCTATTTTCAAAACAGGTGACAGGTCCTTAGCTTCGAACTATAGACCAATAAGCCTAACCTCCATAGTGGGAAAATTTATGGAATCAATAATTGCCGAGGCAGTTCGTAGCCACCTTGAAAAGCATAAATTAATCAACGAATCTCAGCATGGTTTTACAAAGGGGCGTTCCTGCCTTACGAATTATTAACTTTTTTCACTAAGGTATTTGAGGAGGTAGATCATGGTAATGAATATGATATTGTGTATATGGACTTCAGTAAGGCTTTTGACAGGGTCCCACATCAGAGACTATTGAGGAAAATTAAAGCACATGGAATAGGAGGAGAAATTTTTTCCTGGATAGAGGCATGGTTGACAAATAGGCAGCAGAGAGTTTGCATAAATGGGGAGAAATCAGAGTGGGGAAGTGTCACGAGCGGTGTTCCACAGGGGTCAGTGTTGGGCCCCCTGCTGTTCACAATCTACATAAACGACATAGATGAGGGCATAAAGAGCGACATCGGCAAGTTTGCCGATGACACCAAAATAGGCCGTCGAATTCATTCTGACGAGGACATTCGAGCACTCCAGGAAGATTTGAATAGACTGATGCAGTGGTCGGAGAAGTGGCAGATGCAGTTTAATATAGACAAATGCAAAGTTCTAAATGTTGGACAGGACAATAACCATGCCACATATAAACTAAATAATGTAGATCTTAATATTACGGATTGCGAAAAAGATTTAGGAGTTCTGGTTAGCAGTAATCTGAAACCAAGACAACAGTGCATAAGTGTTCGCAATAAAGCTAATAGAATCCTTGGCTTCATATCAAGAAGCATAAATAATAGGAGTCCTCAGGTTGTTCTTCAACTCTATACATCCTTGGTTAGGCCTCATTTAGATTATGCTGCACAGTTTTGGTCACCGTATTACAGAATGGATATAAATTCTCTGGAAAATGTACAAAGGAGGATGACAAAGTTGATCCCATGTATCAGAAACCTTCCCTATGAGGATAGACTAAGGGCTCTGAATCTGCACTCTCTAGAAAGACGTAGAATTAGGGGGGATATGATTGAGGTGTATAAATGGAAAACAGGAATAAATAAAGGGGATGTAAATAGTGTGCTGAAAATATCTAGCCTAGACAGGACTCGCAGCAATGGTTTTAAGTTGGAAAAATTCAGATTCAGGAAGGATATAGGAAAGTACTGGTTTGGTAATAGAGTTGTGGATGAGTGGAACAAACTCCCAAGTACCGTTATAGAGGCCAGAACGTTGTGTAGCTTTAAAAATAGGTTGGATAAATACATGAGTGGATGTGGGTGGGTGTGAGTTAGACCTGATAGCTTGTGCTACCAGGTCGGTTGCCGTGTTCCTCCCTTAAGTCAATGTGACCTGACCTGACTAGGTTGGGTGCATTGGCTTAAGCCGGTAGGAGACTTGGACCTGCCTCGCATGGGCCAGTAGGCCTTCTGCAGTGTTCCTTCGTTCTTATGTTCTTATCACATAGGGAATCAGTAACACTACTGACAAAATGAGTGAAATCCTAAAAGAACAGTAAGAGTCGGTGTTCAGCAACCCACTAAATGACAGCAAGATAAAAACTACAGAAACATTTTTCACTCCAGCAGAAGGCCGCACAGACCAACTAACTGACAGTACAAATCCCACTGGTATCGAAAAATAAATGGATAACATGGCCATTCACTCAGCACCTGAACCAGATTCATGGAATGACCTATTCATAAAGAAGTGCAAAGCACCACTACCATGTGTCCTCAGTATTCTTTGGAGAAAGAATTTACGGGGGGGGGGGAGGTAGGAATTCCTGGAAAGAAAGAAAATTTGAACAAAAAAAAAATGGAAAAAGAAAATGTTTTCTTACCGAAAATAGTGCATAATTCTGGCAACATGCTGATGCAATCAGCATGTTTCTATGTTTCTAAGTATCTTTTTCCGAAAATGTATTTTTTTTCTTGCTGTCATCAAGAGGACATGATGCCAGTTCATTTTTTTTTTAACTCCAAAAATTACGATTTTTATTATTGTTTCATTCTAAATCCACTACATGGCACCTTCTCTGTGGACTACATATTAGTGCACAGAATGAGAGCTGCTCAGTCGCCTGCGGGTCGCCGCAGAGTGAGGGTAGTGCGTCGTGCAGTGACGCACAGTTTTACGGGAAACTTAATTTCGCTTTTACTCAGGAGTAAATTATTAACCTTTCGATACCTACTTTGCGAAAACTACTTGACGAATTGTCATGATTTTTTGCACACATTATTGAGGAATGATGGTTCTACTAAATGGTAATGAGGATTTACCATATTTTTACCAAGTTGTTTTTATTGATCCCCCCCCCCCCAAAAAAAAAAAAAAAAAATTATGCAGTCTGACATTCTGCTCAAACGCAGGTAGTTACAGAATTATTTAGACTGTTTCATCTGATGTCAACTAGAACACTGAACATCTTACTAATTTTATTAAGTAGGTAGTTTTTTATGCCCTGTAAAATAGGGCATTATTTATTTTTTTATCTCTTTAATTAAGGCAAAAAGTTGATACAAACACAGTGTGCACGTTTCAAATGCTGCTTAAATCACAGTAAATTTTTAATTGAAACTGGATAAAAAAAATACAAAAAAAATAAATTATTTTCTACCTCCCCCCTTTAGATCTAGGTGAAACACCGGAGACCATAAGAGTGAAGACACAGCTCCTGTGCATGAGGGAGGTAGCAGAGCACTAGCTAAAAATTACAGACCAGTAGCCCTAACTTCTCGCATCATAAAAATATTCGAAAGTGATGAGAATGCAATTACAAATTTCATGGACCAACACAATCAGTATAATCTGAACCAGCATAGTGTTAGAGCAGGACGATCATGCCTGTCACAGCTGCTGAACCATTATGACAGAATTAAGGTGGTGTTGGAAGACGACCACAACGCAGATGTGATTTACACGGATTTTGCAAAGGCGTTTGACATGCGTTCATGGAGTGATAGCGAAAATGAGGCAGATCGATTTTCGGGTTCCTAATACACAGAACACAAAAAGTAGTAGTAAACAGAGAAAGATCCAGCATCAGCCAAGTAAAAAGTTCAGTGCCCCAAGGCACTGTCCTGGCACCTCTGCTGTTTCTCATCCTCATAGAAGACAGATAAAAACACCTGTCACACTTTGTATCATCATCTGCAGATGATACTAAAATAAGCATGAAAGTCACTATGGTAGAGGACACTGAAAAATTACAGGAAGACGTAAGCAGGGTTTTCCAGTGGGCAGCGGAGAACATGACGTTCAGTGGTGATAAGTTTCAGCTGCTTAGGTATGGAAAGAATGAAGAACTCAAAAGGAGCACTATATACAAAACTCAAGAGGGTCACCAAATAGAACGAAAGGAACACGTAAAAGACCTGGGAATAATTATGTCAGCGGACCTTTCTTTTAAAGATCATAACAAGACAAAGATCACGACAGCCAGGAAGATGACTGGGTGGGTATTGAGAACTTTCAAAACAAGGGAAACAATGCCGATGATGACACTCTTCAAATCGCTAGTGCTCCCTCACTTAGACAGCCCCGTTCAGGGCAGGAGAAATATCGGAGCTGGAACAAATACAGAGATCGTTTACGGCTCACATTGAGCCAGTAAAGCACCTAAATTACTGGGAACGCCTGCAAGTCCTGAACATGTACTCATTGGAACGGAAGAGAGATACATGATAATATATACCTAGAAAGTACTCAAGGGCCTAGTTCCGAATCTGCACACTCATTTTAATAACAAAATAATGTTACTAATTGCTAAAGATTCTCTGTTTTTATTTCACTACCCACACTACATTACTACTACCCACCCTCCTACCCATACACCCACCCTAGTACCCACACTACATCACTACACACCCACTCTCCTACCCACACTACATCAGTACACACCCACCCTTCTACCCACGCTACATCATTCCACACCCATCCTCCTACCCACACTACATCACTATACACCCACCTTCCTACCCACACTGCATCACTACACACCCACTCTCCTATCCACACAACATTACTACTACCCACCTCCCTGCTTTTCACCACCAACATCCCGGGAGTCACATTTCACAACATCCACCAGCAGCTGCAAGTAGCAGGTTGTAGTTTAAGTGCGCGCGCAACACTACACTACCAGAGGGAGTCGCACAAAGTAGGTTACCACAGTAAGAGATTACTTTGTAGGAAGACAGATGTATGTCATGGTTGTAATGTTTAATGGAATGGTGGTAACCTCTATCCCCTCCCCATCCACTTTCTTCTTGTACCTCCCTCCCAACCAACTGCAAAACCTGTCTTCCTAAGACAAGGTTTAGTGTTGAAGAAGATTGTGTTGCCATTAACACCGTAGTGTTAATAACGTCAGATTCCCCAGAGTAATAATAGCCCTGATACCCGCCATAAATGTCACGCAGGGTGGCTTATTACCACTGTTGTCTTGAGGTCCATACTCAGCGGCCATCCAGCGGCTTTATCAATACAAACTGAGGACATAATGGGAAGAGAGATGGGGTAATCAGTCCCTGATTAATTAATCTTTTGTATATAGTTCTACAGTCTTGACTGGTTGGCGAAACGTCTACAATAAAGATACCCAGATGTTGCATATGTGTCCGATTCTTCATCTTGTCGGTATTGTATACCATTCACTGACAACTCACCTGGAGGAGGAGAGTGAAGACGAACATGCTGGGTATCATAAGTGTAATGTGTCGGACACACGAGTCATCGCAGTTAAGTAACTCGCACAAATAACCCCCATAATACACTTAACTTGATAGAAACCTCAATGAGGTTCACCATGAAGGATGAACAAAATGGACGTGTAACTTTCTAGAATTATTACTAAGAAGGAACAACTGTAAACTGAATTTCATGGTCTACGGAAGTCCAAGAATAATGTCGAGCTCTTGTTCTTTGAGTCACACCTGAGAATTAGAGCATTTTCTCTCTAGTCTCCTTTCCTCTTGCCGGTATACAATACCGACAAGAATACCGACAAGACGAAGAATTAGACATGTGCAACATCTGAGTATCTATTTGTAGACGTATCACCAACCAGTGACTTTATCAATACAAATTCAAGGACATAATGTGAAGATTGTAGCACTATATACAACAGATCAGGTAATCAGGGACTGATTACCTGATATCTTCAAGGCTACGGTCTCCTTCATCAACTACAAGGCTGAAGGACTGATTACCTCATATTTTGTATATAATTCTTCACAATATATTCTTGTACTGATAATGCCGCTGGTTGGCGAAACGTCTACAAATAAAGACTCTGAGATGTTACACACGTGTTTAATTCATCATATATACACCGGTTCTATTTTAAAGTGCTTCTCTGTCACTGCATCACACAGGATAAGTCACAGTGCTAAAATCTGTCAGCTTCAGGTGGGAGACTCACTAGAAATATCGTCAAGTGTTTCATTAAAGGTTCAGATACAGCACTTTCTTGAAGTGAGAGGAACGTTTCGCTCCCTGGTGGGCGAAACGTCACCAGGTCTGGCGGAGGAGTGACTCCGGATGATGGTGTTGAGTCCAACACGCTACCACTGAACCATGACGCACACTATCACCTGCCTTCATTATTTCTTCCCCAGAAGAATTTTATAGTGAGATCGACCCCGTTATGAGGCGTCCCCTTCCTCCCCCAGAGGTACATGACTTGGCTGCCAGAAATCACCCATAAATTGGTGGAGCAAAAACGAAATTTGCAGGTGGCAGGCAGCGCCCACGTAGCACCTTCACCCCACTCTACTCCCCTCTCTCCTTCCCTGTCTCCCCCACACACATACAACCCCTCCCCGGACATACACTTGAAAACAAACTATAAAAATAAGAAGTGCACTCCCACTCTCTCAAGTGAGAGGTGCAACCCCTCCTCTCCCTCTCTCAAGTGAGAGGTGTGCTTGGTCCCAAATCCGCACACTGCCATAACATATTGGGGTGAGAGATACGAGAGGAAGTGCAAAATAAACCCAGTAAAAGGCAGAAGCAAAATAAGAGAATATTGTATCAAGGTCCGTGGTCCCAGACTGTTCAATATCTTACCAGAATATATCAAACACTGCTGGGACAAGTGTATAGCTTCAAGAGTAAACTGGACAAGTATTTTCACCAGGTGGCAGATCAACCAGGCTGTAATGGATATATAGGCTAGTGGGCCGCAAAGAACAACAGCCGGTTGACCAGGCAAGCCCCAGACGAGCCTGACCCAAGGTCGGGCCCTGGGAGTAGAAAAACTCTAGAAACTCATCAAAGGGATACTTTTCATTGGAGTTATTTTGCACTATCTGCGGAGTATCGTGCCTTCATATGTAGTAATTTAGGTATGCAAGTTTAGGATACCTGGAGTCTACCTGGAGGCTGTTCCAAGGGTCAACGCCCCTGCGGTGGCTCAGGGCCTCATCAACCAAGCTGTTACTGCTGGCCGCACGCAAACTGACGTACCGTCAGGTACTGACTTTAGATGTCTTTCCAGCTCCGTCTTAAAGACAGCCAGGGGTCTAATGACAATCTCCCTTTTGTATGCTGGGAGGCAGCTGAACAGATTCTTCCAGGTTTAGATAATGATGCATCTTTCTCGCCCACGTTCTAAGAAGTACAGTTCTAAGGACTTTAAGCACTCCCAGAAATTTAGATATTTGAGCCAGTTTATAAGAGCTGTGAATATTTTCCTTATCTTCTCCAGTTCTACAATTTCTCCTGCCTTGACGTAGTCCTTTAGTACACAACAATATTCCTGCCTAAAGAAAACGGGTGGACATGATGACAGTCATCACTCCTTGGCACCTCTTGTTCAACAACTTCTAATTATCAGACCTATCGTTTTCCTTGTGGTTACGATGGCTTTGTTGTGCTCCTTGAATGTGTGGTGTTCTGATATTACTCCCAGGTCTCTCACGGCAAATTTCTCTACTTAGTTATCTCAGTTCGTGTACTCAGATCTCGGTATTATTTCCTCAGTTATTATTTGTCGTCACTGAATGTTATATTACTGTTAGTAGCTCTCTGGAAGACCTGCTTTATATCATCTTGGAGGATCACTGTGGCTTCCACTCTCATAAATTCCAGTATTGTCTTCAAAGGCTGATACGATGTTATGATTCATGTCCCTGGACGAGAAAGATGGAGTGTGTGCCACGCCCTGAGGAACACTCCTCTTTACTGTGGTAGCCTCTGTTTTCACACAGTTTATCATTCTCTTTGGGTTGTTTGTAAGTTAAATATCCACCTACCCATTTCTTGTTATTCCTTTTAAGAACATAAGAACATAAGAACGAAGGAACACTGCAGAAGGCCTACTGGCCCATGCGAGGCAGGTCCAAGTCCCTACCGGCTTAAGCCAATGCACCCAACCTAGTCAGGTCAGGTCACATTTTAGGTCACATTTTGCCCGCATCTTGTGTGTAATTATCCCAGAATCGCAATAATCGGAGGTATTAAAGTCTGTGTACAATACATCTGCATTACGCTTGTCTTCCAATGTTTCCAAATCCTTATAATGGTCGAACAACTGAGAATGACACGAGTGACCTGTTGACAACCCAGGCTGACCTGAGTTGTGCAATAAAAGTCATTCAATGTGACTGGCAATCTTGTTTCTTCAAGCACTTGACATGAACGTTAGTATTATTGGTCTATTAGTTTCTTGGAATTGTTTTACTGCGTCTTCGTGAAGTGGAGGTATTTGTGGTTTTCAATGACAAGGTGATAGGGCATGTTCAACAGCTGGGTATCTTGTTGAAACGTTTCGCCTACACAGTAGGCTTTAGTCAAATACAGGGGCAGCAGGTGTAGTAGTGAAATAAAGATTACGAAATCAGTCCACCAACCTTGGAGAAATAGTATATGAGGTGGTCAGTCCCTCAACCTGGAGAAGAGTTCAGCTTCATGGTCTGGAATGATGTGAAGCTGAAGCATGAGAATGGAATCTTAAATACTGTCGAAGGTGAGGTGGAAGATCTGGAAGATGTTGTAGGGGACGGAATTCACTAGTAGAAGCAAGAATTGAGTACTGCAGCAAGCCTACTGGCCCATGCTAGTCAGGTTCCTCTGTTAACCTACTGTGTAGGAGAAACGTTTCAACAATGAAGATGCCCAACTGTTGCACATGTGTCTTACTCATCGACGTGGGACGACTCCATAGAATATTTAAGACTCGAGATAATGGTTTCTTGCAATTCTTGATGAATATGGAGTTCCACGAGTCAGGGTCTGGGGCAGAGTACATGGGCATGTAATCAATTACTTCTAAGTCATGTGGGGTTAGAGTTATGTCAGAGATTACGAAGATGTTTGTAGCGTTGTGCAGCTATTTCACAAAGACCTCATTTGGGTGGTCAACCTTTAAACTGATTAATGACTCAATGAACACAGAGTCGTACTGGAATTTAAGTATTTCATTTATTTTTGTTGTCGTTGGTATATGTTCCATCTCCTTTAACTGAAGGTCCAAAACTGGATGCTTTAGCCTGGATTTTCCAAGGGAAAAAGTCTTGGAATTCTTTTAATTTCACTTACGGATTTTTTGCTCCCTCCATCTCTCCTGGAGTCTGATGTTGAGCACAACTTTTTTCATTATTTTAATCAATGTTTCGTTTCGGTGCTCAGAGTGATCCATCGTTGTTTCTCTGGAGAGGATGACTCTCTCCTTCAACCTGCGTCGTCGTCTTCTCCCTCGCAATGATATACGAGTAAATGAAGTCGTCCTCTCATAATACTGGTTCAGGTCCATATTACCACACTCTCTCTCTCCAGTATATTTCACTAAGTTCACGATTTACTTCATCCAAACTGATGCTCTTATTAAAATTAAATATGCTAACATATCCTCACGACTGAGAGTAACTGATTAAGACCAGTAAGTATGAAGGTCTGAATCTATTAGGCTGTGGCCTGACTCTACTCTCTTAAACACTTATGTTCCCTACCAACTCTCTATAGTTAATAAATGTGATATAACAACAAGAGTATTTTCCAGTTTGGTCGGTTCCGTTGTTTCTTGGTCTAAGACGAATTTAGCGAAGTTTTCGTAGTAGAGTCGAGTGGTAGTATTGAGTCTCAAGTATTGTTCCCGGGACCTTCCTCACCATAACTGTCTTTGTTGCATTCTTCCATTTTTAAATGTCTTAAAATGAAGGAGCTCAACATGAAGGATTTTTCAACATAGTTTTCCATTTGTAACAGTTGGTATTTCAAGTGTTGTACGCTGTATCTGGCGGTTTATATACAAGTGTAACAACTTTATTCCGGCTTTCAGTTTAAACTACCAAAACTTCGTTGTCTGTGGTTAAGTCAGTATAAAGGAACGACTAACATACAAATTAACTTATCTTGCCAGTTTTTTTTTTCCGTCGTATCTAAGTAGATTGTACTCGGGTATCTATATTTCACTGTCTAGCTGCGATCTTAATTGGCCAGGCCAGCGAGTTAGCCAGCTGGTTACAATAAGATTCATCCAGCTGTAGGTATATTTATACATCATAGGGAGGTTAGCATGGGCCACCACTGTGACCACAAATTCAAGTTTTTACAGATGAATCTCCCGCCAGTTGGAGGGAGATTCATCTTACATTTGTGGTCACAGTGGTGGCCCATGCTAACCTCCCTATGATGTATAAATATACCTATAGCTAGATGAATCTTATTATAACCAGCTGGCCCAGTGACTTACTCGCTGGCCTGGAGTTTTACAGCTCACTTGCCATGAGTTCGATCCCTACCTGTACCGTGCTTTGTTTGTAACCGTATCATTACAGTTTCATGAGTCATGATTACCCTATAAGTGGCAAACGATTACATTATTAAACTGTTCTCTATATCACTCTGGCTCAAATTTTAATCTTCCATATAAACCAGATGTCTGCAGCTAGATTCTTGAATATTTCGCACGACACAAGTTCACGGTACCGGGTCCTTGTTTACATCTGAAGCTTTCTACATCATATCTAACACTATTTACGTCCTACAAGAAACTCTCGCCAAACATCGTGTGTGTGTGTGTGTGTGTGTGTGTGTGTGTGTGTGTGTGTTGCTTCCACCTCCATACGTTCCCTGATGCAACACTTCATCTCACCTTCAACACGACATCATAACTCTGAAGATTTTTCTGCAGATTCCATCAGTGTGGAATATTTATCCCTGTACATTGTAACAAACAGGCCGTTCATTCCAGGTATACTGAAACAGGCCGCTCATTCCAGGTATACTGTAACAGGCCGTTCACTCCAGGTATACTGTAACAGCCCGTTTATTCCAGGTATACTGTAACAGGCCGTTCATTCCAGGTATATTATAACAAACAGGCCGTTCATTCCAGGTATATTGTAACAAACAGGCCGTTCATTCCAGGTATATTGTAACAAACAGGCCGTTCATTCCAGGTATGCTGTAACAGCCCGTTTATTCCAGGTATACTGTAACAGGCCGTTCATTCCATGTATATTGTAACAGGCCGTTCATTCCAGATATACTGTAATAAACAGGCCGTTCATTCCAGGTATACTATAACAGGCCGTTCATTCCAGGTATCCTGTAATAAATAGGCCGTTCATTCCAGGTATACTGTAATAAACAGGCCGTATAACAGACCTCAGACTGAGGTCCTCTTCAACAGATCGGCAAAGATCGAAATACACAAATAACTGCTATTTTTTTCTGTTTCCATGTGGATTTCTACCTGTCACTGACAGTGATTCATCACTTTGTTAAAACGTACGTACGTACGTGCGCGTGTCCGTGTGTGTGTGTACTGTTTTTATTTTAACCCCATTTTAGTTATAAACATATTAGTGAGTTAGTCTACAGGTGAAATGCGACCTTAATCTAACCTTCCAGATCAACCTTCCAGATCAACCGTCCAGATCAACCGTCCAGATCAACCGTCCAGATCAACCGTCCAGATCAACCGTCCAGATCAACCTTCAAGGTCAAAATGTTCAAGGCAGGAAATATTTAACAAGTGTTTCCTCCCTAGACACAACATGTTCCACATACCTTCAACCAGTGTTCCACACCACACCTGCCAACTCCTCATACCTGCAATGACAACACTATTAGTGACACCTCTATGATAACACATACTACATAACACAATACTACTATATACTACATAACACACTACGATGACACGCCACACAACACATACATCAATACATTGGCATATATCATACAGTAGTAAGCAAATTAACTGGGACAGTAAAGTTTGTGATTCTCTCATATGTCTTAGTCTCCGGATTAATTAATGTAGTTTGTGTTTTCTTTTCATAAGAGTTTGTTACTGACGAGAGTCCTGCGACTCTCGTCAGTGCTACAACAGCCTTTGCCCTAAAAGGCTATTCCTGCAAGTGTACTCAGTGAGTGAATGTGATTTCGCCAGATTCTCCCCTTCAATTTATGATTACTGCTGAAATTCATGATGAATGTTACATCTGGGAAGCGTGTATGTGTTGTAGTTCTTAGGAAACATCAAAGGTGATGGACTGATGGTATAAGTCTTTACATCTCTACTGCTTCTGCTAACTCTTCTGTACTCGACAGAAGCCTACTGTGTAGGCGAAACGTTTTGGAATAAAGATACCTAACTGTTGCACATCTGTCTTACTGTCAGTATTGTACACCATTTTCATATCCACAAAGTATCATCTTATTCACGTCTCCACCTCAACTAATAAGTCCTCATTCACCAACACATTCTCGCACCAAGTGACGCAAACCTTCACAATTCAACGTTCCTTATTTTTCCTGTGACACATCGTTGCCAGACATCTCAACACCTTCATAATTTACTTATCTGTGGTTAATTTTTTTGTAGAGTACTGTAATAAGAACATAAGAACATGGGCCTATTGGCCCATGCGAGGTAGGTCCAAGTCTCCTACTGGCTAAGCCAATGCCCTAATTAGTTAGGTCAGGTCACATTCACTTAAGGAAAGAGTACGACATCTGACCTAGTAGCACAAGCTAGTCAGGTCCAACTCACACCCACCTACATCCACTTGTGTATTTATCTAACCTATTTTTAAAACTACACAACGTTTTAGCTTCTATGACGGTACTCTGGAGTTTGCTCCACTCATCCGCAACTATTACCAAACCAGTGCTTTCCTATATCCTTCCTGAATCTGAATTTTTCCAACTTGAAACCATTGCTGCGAGTCCTGTCTTGGCTGGATATTTTTAGCATGCTGTTTACATTTCCTTTATTCCTGTTTTCAATTTATACACCTCAATCATATACCCCCTAATTCTACGCCTTTCTAGAGAGTGCAGATTCAGGGCCTCAGTCTATCCTCATAGGGAAGATTTCTGATACATGGGATCAACTTTGTCAGATGTTAACCACTACGTCAGAAAGTCAGGAAGTGAGAATGTGTTACCAGTGTAACGCAGTTTAAAGTCTACAACCAACCTTCCTGAATAACACAGTATTTCACTGCTACTAAGACAGTCAAATGTGTGTGTGACTGATAAAGTCTTAAACAGTGATTATGTGACCTAGATCAGCCTACAGTGCTCGGTGGGTCACTGTGACCTAGCTCAGCCTACAGTGCTCGGCGGGTCACTGTGACCTAGCTCAGCCTACAGTGCTCGGCGGGTCACTGTGGCCTAGCTCAGCCTACAGTGCTCGGCGGGTCACTGACCTAGCTCAGCTTACAGTGCTCGGTGGGTCACTGTGACCTAGCACAGCCTACAGTGCTCGGCGGGTCACTGTGGCCTAGCTCAGCCTACAGTGCTCGGCGGGTCACTGACCTAGCTCAGCTTACAGTGCTCGGTGGGTCACTGTGACCTAGCTCAGCCTAAAGTAACCTCACGGATCATTAATGCTACAAGTAACCTCACGGATCATTAATGCTACAAGTAACCTCACGGATCATTAATGCTACAAGTAACCTCACGGATCATTAATGCTACAAGTAACCTCACGGATCATTAATGCTACAAGTAACCTCACGGATCATTAATGCTACAAGTAACCTCACGGATCATTAATGCTACAAGTAACCTCACGGATCATTAATGCTACAAGTAACCTCACGGATCATTAATGCTACAAGTAACCTCACGGATCATTAATGCTACAAGTAACCTCACGGATCATTAATGCTACAAGTAACCTCACGGATCATTAATGCTACAAGTAACCTCACGGATCATTAATGCTACAAGTAACCTCACGGATCATTAATGCTACAAGTAACCTCACGGATCATTAATGCTACAAGTAACCTCACGGATCATTAATGCTACAAGTAACCTCACGGATCATTAATGCTACAAGTAACCTCACGGATCATTAATGCTACAAGTAACCTCACGGATCATTAATGCTACAAGTAACCTCACGGATCATTAATGCTACAAGTAACCTCACGGATCATTAACTACGTATTAAAGAAAACTCAAGTTAATCTACAGTGAGACACTGTACATCCTGTGTGAGTGTTGTTCACTCCATCCATGCTCCCTGGGCCATGCTCCCTGGGCCATGCTCCCTGGACCATGCTCCCTGGGCCATGCTCCCTGGGCCATGCTCCCTGGGCCATGCTCCCTGGACCATGCTCCCTGAACCATGCTCCCTGGGCCATGCTCCCTGGGCCATGCTCCCTGGGCCATGCTCCCTGGGCCATGTGCCCTGGGCCATGCTCCCTGGGCCATGCTCCCTGGGCCATGTGCCCTGGGCCATGCTCCCTGGGCCATGATCCATGGGCCATGCTCCCTGGGCCATGCTCCCTGGGCCATGATCCATGGGCCATGCTCCCTGGGCCATGCTCCCTGGGCCATGATCCATGGGCCATGCTCCCTGGGCCATGCTCCATGGGCCATGCTCCCTGGGCCATGCTCCATGGGCCATGCTCCCTGGGCCATGCTCCCTGGGCCATGATCCATGGGCCATGCTCCCTGGGCCATGATCCATGGGCCATGATCCATGGGCCATGATCCCTGGGCCATGATCCATGGGCAATACTCCCTGGGCCATGATCCATGGGCCATGCTCCCTGGGCCATGCTCCCTGGGCCATGATCCATGGACCATGCTCCCTGGGCCATGATCTATGGGCCATGATCCATGGGTCATGCTCCCTGGTCCATGATCCATGGGCCATGCTCCCTGGGCCATGCTCCCTGGGCCATGCTCCCTGGGCCATGATCCATGGACCATGATCCATGATCCATGGGCCATGATCTATGAGCCATGCTCCCTGGTCCATGATCCATGGGCCATGCTCCCTGGGCCATGATCCCTGGTCCATGATCCATGGGCCATGCTCCCTGGTCCATTATCCATGGGCCATGCTCCCTGGGCCATGATCTATGGGCCATGCTCCCTGGTCCATGATCCATGCTCCCTGGGCCACGATCCCTGGTCCATGATCCATGGGCCATGCTCCCTGGGCCATGCTCTCTGGTCCATGATCCCTGGTCCATGGGCCATGCTCCCTGGGCCATGATCCCTGGTCCATGATACATGGGCCATGCTCCCTGGGCCATGATCCCTGGTCCATGATACATGGGCCATGCTCCCTGGGCCATGCTCCCTGGTCCATGATCCATGCTCCCTGGGCCGCTCCCTGGTCCATGATCCATGCTCCCTGGGCCATGCTCCCTGGTCCATGATCCCTGGGCCATGCTCCCTGGTCCATGATAAATGGGCCATGCTCCCTGGGCCATGATCCATGCTCCCAGGGCCATGATCCATGGGCCATGCTCCCTGGTCCATGATCCATGGGCCATGCTCCCTGGGCCATGCTCCCTGGTCCATGATCCATGGGCCATGCTCCCTGGTCCATGGGCCATGATCCATGGGCCATGCTTTCTGGTCCATGCTCCCTGGGCCATGATCCATGGTCCATGATCCATGGTCCATGCTCCCTGGGCCATACTCCCTGGTCCATGCTCCCTGGTCCATGCTCCCTGGGCCATGCACCCTGGGCCACGCACCCTGGGCCATGCACCCTGGGCCACGCACCCTGGGCCATGCACCCTGGGCCACGCACCCTGGGCCATGCACCCTGGGCCACGCACCCTGGGGCACGCACCCTGGGCCCTGCACCCTGGACCACGCACCCTGGACCATGCACCCTGGGCCATGCACCCTGGGCCACGCACCCTGGGCCATGCACCCTGGACCATGCACCCTGGGCCATGTACCCTGGACCACGCACCCTGGGCCATGCACCCTGGGCCATGCACCCTGGGCCACGCACCCTGGACCACGCACCCTGGACCACGCACCCTGGGCCATGCACCCTGGACCATGCACCCTGGGCCATGCACCCTGGGCCACGCACCCTGGACCATGCACCCTGGACCACGCACCCTGGGGCATGCACCCTGGACCACGCACCCTGGACCATGCACCCTGGGCCATGCACCCTGGGCCACGCACCCTGGACCACGCACCCTGGACCACGCACCCTGGGCCATGCACCCTGGGCCATGCACCCTGGACCATGCACCCTGGGCCATGCACCCTGGGCCACGCACCCTGGGCCACGCACCCTGGGCCATGCACCCTGGACCACGCACCCTGGACCATGCACCCTGGGCCATGCACCCTGGGCCACGCACCCTGGGCCATGCACCCTGGACCATGCACCCTGGGCCATGCACCCTGGACCACGCACCCTGGGCCATGCACCCTGGGCCACGCACCCTGGACCACGCACCCTGGGCCACGCACCCTGGACCATGCACCCTGGGCCATGCACCCTGGGCCATGCACCCTGGACCATGCACCCTGGACCACGCACCCTGGGCCATGCACCCTGGACCATGCACCCTGGGCCATGCACCCTGGACCACGCACCCTGGACCATGCACCCTGGGCCATGCACCCTGGGCCACGCACCCTGGACCATGCACCCTGGGCCATGCACCCTGGACCACGCACCCTGGGCCACGCACCCTGGGCCACGCACCCTGGACCACGCACCCTGGGCCATGCACCCTGGACCATGCACCCTGGACCATGCACCCTGGGCCACGCACCCTGGACCACGCACCCTGGGCCATGCACCCTGGACCATGCACCCTGGGCCACGCACCCTGGGCCACGCACCCTGGGCCATGCACCCTGGGCCACGCACCCTGGACCATGCACCCTGGGCCACGCACCCTGGACCACGCACCCTGGGCCACGCACCCTGGGCCATGCACCCTGGGCCATGCACCCTGGACCATGCACCCTGGGCCATGCACCCTGGGCCACGCACCCTGGGCCACGCACCCTGGACCATGCACCCTGGACCATGCACCCTGGACCATGCACCCTGGATGCCACCACCCTGGACCATGCACCCTGGGCCATGCACCCTGGGCCACGCACCCTGGACCACGCACCCTGGATGGACCACGCACCCCGGACCATGCACCCTGGACCATGCACCCTGGGCCACGCACCCTGGACCATGCACCCTGGACCACGCACCCTGGGCCACGCACCCTGGACCATGCACCCTGGACCACGCACCCTGGACCACGCACCCTGGACCACGCACCCTGGACCACGCACCCTGGGCCACGCACCCTGGGCCACGCACCCTGGGCCACGCACCCTGGGCCATGCACGCTGGGCCATGCACCCTGGACCACGCACCCTGGGCCACGCACCCTGGGCCACGCACCCTGGGCCACGCACCCTGGACCACGCACCCTGGGCCATGCACCCTGGGCCACGCACCCTGGACCATGCACCCTGGGCCATGCACCCTGGGCCACGCACCCTGGACCATGGGCCATGCCCTGGGCCATGCACCCTGGACCACGCACCCTGGGCCACGCACCCTGGACCACGCACCCTGGACCATGCACCCTGGGCCATGCACCCTGGACCACGCACCCTGGGCCACGCACCCTGGGCCACGCACCCTGGGCCATGCACCCTGGGCCATGCACCCTGGGCCACGCACCCTGGACCACGCATGCCGCTGGACCATGCACACCACGCACCCTGCACCACCCTGGACCACGCACGCTGGACCATGCACGCTGGGCCATGCACCCTGGACCACGCACCCTGGGCCACGCACCCTGGGCCATGCACGCTGGGCCATGCACCCTGGGCCATGCACCCTGGACCACGCACCCTGGGCCATGCACCCTGGACCATGCACCCTGGACCACGCACCCTGGACCACGCACCCTGGGCCATGCACCCTGGACCATGCACCCTGGACCAAGCACCCTGGATGCACCCCTGGACCATGCACCCTGGACCACGCCCCTGGGCCACGCACCCTGGGCCATGCACCCTGGACCATGCACCCTGGGCCATGCACCCCTGGGCCACGCACCCTGGGCACCACCCTGGGCCACGCACCCTGGGCCATGCACCCTGGACCATGCACCCTGGACCACGCACCCTGGGCCACGCACCCTGGGCCATGCACGCACCCCTGGGCCACACCCTGGACACGCACCCTGGACCACGCACCCTGGACCACGCACCCTGGGCCACCCTGGGCCACGCACCCTGGACACGCACCCTGGACCACGCACCCTGGACCATGCACCCTGGACCACGCACCCTGGACCACGCACCCTGGACCACGCACCCTGGACCACGCACCCTGGACCATGCACCCTGGACCACGCACCCTGGGCCATGCACCCTGGACCATGCACCCTGGGCCATGACACCCTCGGCTACGCACCCTGGACCATGCACCCTGGGCCACGCACCCTGGACCATGCACCCTGGACCATGCACCCTGGACCACGCACCCTGGGCCATGCACCCTGGGCCATGCACCCTGGGCCATGCACCCTGGGCCATGCACCCTGGACCATGCACCCTGGACCATGCACCCTGGACCATGCACCCTGGACCATGCACCCTGGACCATGCACCCTGGACCATGCACCCTGGACCATGCACCCTGGACCACGCACCCTGGACCATGCACCCTGGGCCATGCACCCTGGGCCATGCACCCTGGACCACGCACCCTGGGCCACGCACCCTGGACCACGGGCACCCTGGGCCATGCACCCTGGGCATGCCCCTGGACCACGCACAAGCACCCTGGACCATGCACCCTGGGCCATGCACCCTGGACCATGCACCCTGGGCCACGCACCCTGGACCACGCACCCTGGACCATGCACCCTGGACCACGCACCCTGGGCCACGCACCCTGGACCATGCACCCTGGACCATGCACCCTGGACCATGCACCCTGGACCACGCACCCTGGGCCATGCACCCTGGGCCATGCACCCTGGGCCATGCTGAGCTTGTCTACCTGCACTCAGCATATAATAATGAACATAACATAATCCTCCACAACTTAAAATTCATTAATGCCTTAAAGGTAATACTTCAGCAAAGTGACGTCAAAGTCACACCGAAGCTACTTGAACCTGCCTAGCATGGGCCAGCAGGCATGCTGCAGTGTACTTTCTTTATTTTGTTTTCATATACCTGACTTGACCTACCCCCCCCCCCCTCTCTCTCTCCCTCTCTCTCTCTGTAAGTTCCAACTTAACATTTTACTTGTTTTACTCTTCCTCTAATACCAAGATAGCATCCCACACCCACTTCGCCATGGCCTTTCCCCCTCCCTTCAGCATGCACCCCTGTGTGGCACTGCAGCAGCTGTCACTGTGCCACCTCCCCCCCTCCCACCAGTCATGACGTCAAAGCCACACTTACCATCACAAACATCACCTCACATGTACGTCGCAATGTCTGTGCAAGTGTTCGTCACCATACATCAGTCATGTTCACTGCTATACACAACATTACTCAACATGAGAGCAACACACACACACACACACACACACACACACACACACACACACACACACACACACACACACACACACACACACACACACACACACGCACACACACTTGTCAGGAAGTGGAATAGTCTGGCAAGCGATATAGTGGAGGCAGGAACCATACATAGTTTTAAGACGAGGTACGATAAAGCTCATGGAACAGTGAGAGGGAGGACCAATAGCGGTCAGTGAAGAGGCGGGGCCAGGAGCCGAGTCTCGACCCTTGCAACCACAATTAGGTGAATTAGGTGAGTACGTACACACACAAACACATTTTCTGTAAGATGATGATTCAAATAAAAGAATGTAAATTTAATGTTGTCGTGAGAGTAAGTGGAGATAAGAGTTACACAGTCCTGCGTCATGCAGCTACACCTGTATGTTTCTCATCACGTTGTTGTTGTTCATACTGCTGCTACTACTACTGCTGTTGCTACTACTACTACTGCTGCTACTACTACTACTACTGCTGCTACTACTACTACTACTGCTGCTACTACTACTACTTATGCTGCTACTACTACTACTACTACTACTGCTACTACTACCAGAATTGTACCGTTTCCGGTATTCGACTAAAGAGGCCTGTTAAGCAGGAGAAAAGTTTCGGCAATAAAGGTACCCAAGCGTTGCACATGTATCTTAATCATGATTCATCCAACCAAATTTATTTCTACATACACTAGGAAGGTTAGCATGGGCCTCACTGTGACCATAAATGTAGGTGTATCCACAACTGTAGGTCAAGAGCTTACAGTGGAACACCCTGAGTTGAACTGGCAGCTGCCGCCAGTAGTAGTGGAGCAGTTTTAGGGCTGTGTATGACAAAATGTTTACAATCGTGACATCCGTTATCATCATTAACGACACAAGACTCACTACACCAGCCAGAGTCTTCTGTAACACACTCTATGTTATGTAACGATGGAGAGCCGGTGAGAACCAGCACTTTCTCTGAGGGAAAACAGCCTGATGGTGCCAACTCTGCACTCCCAACAGTGATCCTCATGATGCCTCCCCCCCCCGCCCCATATGCAACATGCGCCACCATATGATACCATACAAAGTACACAGTGGCAACCAGGAGTGCCGTCCACTTACTGCTCTTGGGGGTCAGTGTCTTTAAAACCTTCTCCTCTCCCTTACCCCCCTCCTGCCACACGTAACACTGCACACCTGCCTCCCCCACACCTGACACTGCACACCTGCCTCCCACACACCTGACACTGCACACGTCTGGTGGACTTCAAAGTTGAGAGATAATGACTGGCTGTTACATCTTCCCCAGTACTATCTGAAGTAACACCCACCTGTAGGGCCACTCTCTCGCACCCCCAGTCCTCCCCAGTACCGTCGGCAATCACACCCACCTGTAGGGCCACTCTCTCGCACCCCCAGTCCTCCCAAGTACCGTCTGCAATCTCATCAACCTGTAGGGCCACTCTCTCGCACCCCCAGTCCTCCCCAGTACCGTCTGCAGTCACACCCACCTGTAGGGTCCCTCTCTCGCATCCCCAGTCCTCCCCAGTACCGTCTGCAGTCACACCCACCTGTAGGGCCACTCTCGCACCCCCAGTCCTTCCCAGTACCGTCTGCAGTCACACCCACCTGTAGGGTCACTCTCCCCTACCATCAATTTTCCCCAGTACTACCTGGAGTTTACCTGGAGAGAGTTCTAGGAGTCAACGCCCCCGCGGCCCGGTCTGTAATCACACCCATATGCCAGGGAGATCACATGCCAGGGAGATCACATACCAGGGAGATCACTGCCAGAGAGATCACATGCCAGGGAGATCACATGCCAGGGAGATCACATGCCAGGGAGATCACATGCCAGGGAGATCACATACCAGGGAGATCACATGCCAGGGAGATCACATACCAGGGAGATCACATACCAGGGAGATCACTGCCAGGGAGATCACATACCAGGGAGATCACATGCCAGGGAGATCACATACCAGGGAGATCACATGCCAGGGAGATCACATGCCAGGGAGGTCACATGCCAGGGAGGTCACATGCCAGGGAGATCACACGCCAGGGAGGTCACACGCCAGGGAGATCACATGCCAGGGAGATCACATGCCAAGGAGATCACATACCAGGGAGATCACATGCCAGGGAGATCACATGCCAGGGAGATCACATGCCATGGAGATCACATGCCATGGAGATCACATACCAGGGAGATCACATGCCAGGGAGATCACATGCCAGGGAGATCACATGCCAGGGAGATCACATGCCATGGAGATCACATGCCATGGAGATCACATACCAGGGAGATCACATGCCAGGGAGATCACATGCCAGGGAGATCACATGCCAGGGAGATCACATGCCAAGGAGATCACATACCAGGGAGATCACATGCCAAGGAGATCACACACCAGGGAGATCACATACCAGGGAGATCACATGCCAGGGAGATCACATGCCAAGGAGATCACATGCCAGGGAGATCACATGCCAGGGAGATCACATACCAGGGAGATCACATACCAGGGAGATCACATACCAGGGAGATCACATACCAGGGAGATCACATACCAGGGAGATCACATACCAGGGAGATCACATGCCAGGGAGATCACATGCCAGGGAGATCACATGCCAGGGAGATCACATGCCATGGAGATCACATGCCATGGAGATCACATACCAGGGAGATCACATGCCAGGGAGATCACATGCCAGGGAGATCACATGCCAGGGAGATCACATGCCAAGGAGATCACATACCAGGGAGATCACATGCCAAGGAGATCACACACCAGGGAGATCACATACCAGGGAGATCACATGCCAGGGAGATCACATGCCAAGGAGATCACATGCCAGGGAGATCACATGCCAGGGAGATCACATACCAGGGAGATCACATACCAGGGAGATCACATACCAGGGAGATCACATACCAGGGAGATCACATACCAGGGAGATCACATACCAGGGAGATCACATGCCAGGGAGATCACATACCAGGGAGATCACATACCAGGGAGATCACATACCAGGGAGATCACATACCAGGGAGATCACATGCCAGGGAGATCACATGCTAAGGAGATCACATACCAGGGAGATCACATGCCAGGGAGATCACATGCCAAGATCACATGCCAGGGAGATCACATGCCAAGATCACATGCCAGGGAGATCACATGCCAGGGAGATCACATACCAGGGAGATCACATACCAGGGAGATCACATACCAGGGAGATCACATACCAGGGAGATCACATGCCAGGGAGATCACATACCAGGGAGATCACATACCAGGGAGATCACATACCAGGGAGATCACATTCCAGGGAGATCACATACCAGGGAGATCACATACCAGGGAGATCACATACCAGGGAGATCACATACCAGGGAGATCACATGCCAGGGAGATCACATACCAGGGAGATCACATGCCAGACACGTCTTAAAGATACATCATTTTATAACTGAGCTGAGAATATGATCAACTCAGCTGTTTCTCGGAAAAATAAACACAAATGCAATGTAATGTGATCCTTTATTGACTACGTTTCGCCCACACAGCGGACCTTATCAAGTCACAAACAGAACTACCTGGGTGAAGAGGACACGAGTATATATAGTGTGGAGTCAGGTGGAGAATGTTGGGTGGGTTGTATCTGAGACGGACCTGCAGGTACGTCTCTAATACCTAGTAGCATTCTCCACTTGACTCTCCACACTATACTCGTGTACTCTTTACTCAGGTAGATCCGTTTGTGACTTGATAAAGCCCACTGTGTGGGCGAAACGTTGTCAATAAAGGATCACATTATACTGCATTTGTGTTTATTTTTCCATCGTGTCAGTATTTTATACTTTTTGCCTCAAGTGTTTCTTAAAACATTCATACACATTTTACTGTAATGTTGTGTGTGGTGAAGCACTTGAGACAAGCCAGTGCTTGTAGTTCTCTTCACTGACAAGCCAGTGCTTGTAGTTCTCTTCACTGACAAGCCAGTGCTTGTAGTTCTCTTCACTGACAAGCCAGTGCTTGTAGTTCTCTTCACTGACAAGCCAGTGTTTGTAGTTCTCTTCACTGACAAGCCAGTGCTTGTAGTTCTCTTCACTGACAAGCCAGTGCTTGTAGTTCTCTCCACTGACAAGCCAGTGCTTGTAGTTCTCTTCACTGACAAGCCAGTGCTTGTAGTTCTCTTCACTGACAAGCCAGTGTTTGTAGTTCTCTTCACTGACAAGCCAGTGCTTGTAGTTCTCTTCACTGACAAGCCAGTGCTTGTAGTTCTCTTCACTGACAAGCCAGTGCTTGTAGTTCTCTTCACTGACAAGCCAGTGCTTGTAGTTCTCTTCACTGACAAGCCAGTGCTTGTAGTTCTCTTCACTGACAAGCCAGTGCTTGTAGTTCTCTTCACTGATGATGGGCATAAACAAAATACTGAGGGTGTCGAACCAGGTAAGAACTACTACACCGGTTTGAAGATATATATTAAAAATATTAGTCAATGGTTCACATGTTGGGAGGGTTAGTGGAGATGTGATAATTGGAGTTAAACACATTTGTTGGATGGTAACACTTATATTAGCAGAGTGTGAAGAGGGGAGCCCAGCCTTGCCGTGTTGCTTTGTCGTAGACCTAAGCGTTTAGTGAGGAGGAGGCCGGGAGCACAGCGCTCACATGCAGCATCATGTGACATCACACAAGCTAGTCACTGAGCCTAGCAAGGGAGTCAACTATGTAAAACATATGGATGGTACTCAGATAACATACATATTACAGGGGATCAGCAACTATGCTGACAGCTCAGTCATGTTATGTATGTCATCTCGATACACAATACTATGCTATAGGCTGAACAGGCAGGTGGCTCTGGGCTGATTCTATACAATAGCAGACATATGTAACTTAGAACTAATGGGTGGTATCGTAATGGGTGGCATCATCATACATTACGAATTATAAGAACAAATCATAGTATAATAAAGGATGGAACTGATCGATCGATCTGTACTCATGCACTCTACGGACTCTGAGGAAGAATATATATATTTACAAAGGTGAAAGTAATTAACAGCAAAGACAGACCAGGGAAGCTCAGGTCATACTGCTAAATTCTCAGAATTCGGAGGGAACGTGAACACAAAAAGAAAAAATTCTGAGAACTGATCAGCTAATAACAAAACACACAGTTGACAACTTCATTCAACTTGAACAACTAATTATACAGGCTATGTACATTTAAACCCAACTCTGCGAGGGTAAGATTTACATATGCAGAATGGTTATCGTCTTTGGGAGGATCGAATTCCTTTGCAATGGCTAACACATGCCTTGACTGAGGAAGATCTGAACAAGTATCTACAAAAGATAGTTGGGGGTTTCTCATTACTTGTTGTGTACACAAAGAATAACGACATTCAGGTTGATCATCTGACAGTGTTAGAGGAAGAGGGTACAGAGTCAGGAGGATTGTCAGCATCTGTTACATTAGTCTGGGTAGAAATCATCATCCTCAACATTGCATACTAACTTCATATAATCTAAATGCGATTCTTTATACTGACCAGTACTAATTTCTCTAACCTTATACTTATTGTCTTTATATGTTCAACTACTCAATAAGGACCAACAAACTTTTGATCGAGCTTAGGCAGTGCGGATGTTTTGTTGACGTTAGTCAGCATTACTCTCGAACCCACTTTAACTTTGGTCGGCTTAGCACGGCTATTAGTTACTCTTGTAAATTCTGCTGTTGACTGCTAGCATGCAGTCGACACAATGTCCATGGCTGATAAAAATTAATCTTCGTACATCTGTGTAAATATCAAATTTACGCGCTCACCACTGGCACCATTTGTTGAGAGGGGTCATGGAGATGTGATGATTGGAGTTAAACACACTTGTTGGATGGTAACACTTATATTAGCAGTGTGTGAAGAGGGGAGCCCAGCCTTGCCATGTTGCCTTGTCGTAGAACTAAGCGTGGAGTGAGGAGGAGGCCAGGAGCGCAGCGCTCACATGCAGCATCATGTGAAGTCACACAAGCTAGTCACTGGGGCTAACAAGGGGTCACCTATGCAAAACATTTGAATGGTACTATGATACTCAGATAACATATACATATACAGGGGATCAACAACTATGCTGACACACACAGTTCCATTTTGCACTCCTTAAGAACCCTTGAAAAGAAGTTCATCAGGGCCCGGAGATTTATTTTCTTTCAGTCGGTCTACTTGTTTGATAACCATATCGCTAGCGACTGTTATATTACATAACTTATCTTCTTCAGGCCCACTATAAAACCTAATTACTGGGATATTAGTGTCTTCCTGAGTGAAAGAGAAAATAATTATTAAAAACCGAGCATATTTCATTCTCCTTGTCAGCAAGATCCCCGAGTTATTTTTAAGGGGATCTATCGTTTCTCTAACTTTTGTTCTATAAACCTGGAAAAAAAACCTCTTGGGTTAGTTTTCAAATCCCTAGCAACTTTAATTTCGCCGTCCTGTTTAGCTTTTCTTATCCTCTTTTTAATGTCCCTCTTAATGTCAATATACTGATTCATAAGATGACCCTCACCTCTTTTGATGTGCCTATAAATTCCTCTCTTCTGCTCTCAAAGATATTTGAGCCTATTATTCATCCAATCTGGGTCATTTCTATTCGATCTAATTTCGTTATACAGGATATATGTTCTTTGGGTAGCATGTATAGTGTTTAGAAAACTGTCGTATTCATAGCTCTCTTCGTTACCCCAGTCCACAGATGACAAGTGTTCTCTAAGAAGAACATAAGAACATAAGAAAGAAGGAACACTGCAGCAGGCCTACTGGCCCATGCGAGGCAGGTAAGCCCATTGTAATCTGCTAAACGAAAATCTGGGACTGTTACTGAGTTATCCCTACTATCTTACTTCCATTCAATGCTAAAGGTAACTGATTTGTGGTTGCTTGCACCGAGTTCCTCTGTAATTTCTAAATTATTAACAAGGATTTCCTAGTTTGCCAGAACCAAGCCAAGCAGGTTATTTCCCCTTGTAGGTTCTTTCACAAACTGCTTCAAAAAACATTCTTGAACTACCTCTAAGAAGTCGTTAGATTCTAAATTCCCAGCAAAAGAATTCCAGTCAATCTAACTAAAGTTAAAGTCCCCTAGAATTACTAAGTTTTCGTTCCATGTGGCTTTAACAATTTCCTCCCAAAGTATTCTCCCTTGGTCCCTAAGTTGGGGGGACGGTATATTACGCCTAAAATCAATTTTTCATGCCCTTCTGAAAATTCTACCCAGACTCAGTACGTACCGTTCAACTAGGTAGATCTGTTTGTGACTTGATAAAGCTCACTGTGTGGGCGAAACGTTGTCAATAAAGGATCACATTATCCTGCTTGTGTTTATTTTTCCATTGTGTCGGTAATTTATACCATTTCCACAGCACTAGCAGTCTGAAGACATGGTGAATCAAGAGCCACTATGAGCAACAACCAGGAAAAGAACAGAGAAAATGTCATGGAGCTCCTCAGTGAACCCTGACAACTTGCTGAGTAACTGGAAAGATGACTTATCATGAGCGCTGATCTTGTGAGACAAGAACAAAGTTGGTTCACAGTGACTAACAAACATGATTAAGAACTGGTGGATTATGCTCACGTAGCCTCACCATTCCCGTGTTGGTTGGCATGACACGCGTGTCCTTCAATATCAAGCCTCATTCTTCTCCCTCACTCCCTCTTCCCTCCAATCCCCGCCACCTCTTCCACCACTACCGTCACTAGTGGTGGTGGTCGATCTTCCTCTCGGTGTGTGCTACAGACACCAAAAGTGCTCGAAGAGTCGTTGTGGTCAAAGGTATTACAATGCACATTCTTCCGGTCGCTCTATCTGGATAACACACGAACGATGTAAATACCGACACAATAGAAATATATTATACTGCTTAAGTGTTTATATTTCCACACGAAGGATGCAATAAAGAAGGAGCAATAAACGGTAGCAAGGGGGTGAAGCAAAGAGTGGGGAGAATACCCGAGACAGCAGCAGAAGCAGCAAGCAGATGAAGACCCAGCTACGCAAGATGTCTTCACCTACTCACGTCAACACCAACAATGAAGAACAAACACAATGCCATCAAAAACTTATTTTTTCACAACACATCAGTGTAAATAACACAGTAAAGTTGCAGAATAATTTATTCACATATAACACAAGTCTCTAATAAATAACTATAATAGATAGCTGACTTCCAACTATTATCCTTGTGAAAAAATTACCTTAGACAGTAATATAGTGTAAGTCATGCTAACATGTAGAAATATTGATTTGTAAAATGCTGACAGTATGGCTTAACATAAGAATGTTAAAGGTACTGACTTTCCTGTTTCTCAAACATTATCTTAGGTACCAAACACTGGTCATGAACATTACGGAATTAAAGTTAGTTTTATACGGCCGATATTATTCAACACTAAAGATTCGTTAAGAAAGTTGAAACTCATGGTATCGTAGGGAACAGTGTACGTTACCTTGACCACCAGTTACAACTGGCAAAGTTGACTATCCTCAGTGTCCAGAGTTTGGATAACGCCTCATGGTTACTGGCTTATCTAAACTGCCATGCAATTAATTTTAAGAAGTTAAGAACAAGCAGTCCAACAAAAGCACCACAAGTCTCACACTTATCACACGAAACAAGGTTAAGATAAATCAGGCAGCAGTGAGTGCTGAACACTGATAAGTTCGCCTCAGTTCTCTCTGCTGGCTTCCTAATTGCTTACAATATAAATACGCAAACAATATAATCGCAGACAGGCGATCTTAACAAAGCACGACAAATTACATGGGATGGAAACCTTAGCTCAAGATCTTTCACACATCTCCGTTCGTTATGGGGAGCTACACAATGTTGCAAGAGCAGCAACCTTTGATGAGTTTCGAGAGTCTTTCTACTCTCTGAGCCCGGCCATCGGCCAGACTCTAGCAGGAGGAATAAGAGGAAGTTTCCTCAGAGTAAGGAAGCGCAGCGACACCAACCAGTTACCATCACCTACCGAAAGATCTGCTGGTGAGGGTACCTGAAGGTGGTTAGTTGGTAACCCCCGCCCCCTTATGCATGAAGGATGGCTGCTGAAGAGTCGTGGTCTCTCTACACTTACTGGAGTTCTCTCCTAGTGGACTCTTCGTTTCCCTGCTTCTCGCCGGAGATATCTTGCCCCATCTGTCAAGTCTCTTGTGTTCATAAGTGGTAATTTCAGTGTGCAGGTTTGGGGCCAATTTCTCCCATTATTTTCCAGGTGTAGATTATCAGGCATCTTTCTCGCCTACAGTTCGAGGAACTTCAACTGCTTGACTGAGTTTATACGACCTGTGAAGGTTTTCTGTACATTTTCCAATACTGCAATTTCGCTTGTCTTAAAGACGAGAATTTTCCTTCTTGTCAGAGTACGTAACACTACCGGGGTTCTACAACAAGGTAACATTTGTTCAAGTCTCCAAGTGCGACTGAGAACACCAGCCACCTATGTTCACCCTTGACCATTTCTCTCATAACTTGTACAAAAAAATCAGTGATACAGGTTAATAATTTACGTAACCAGACAGTCCTGGAAACATCCGAGAACAAAAACACTGTAAATACTGCACTACACGTGTAGCTGTCAGAGAGATGTAAGACATGTTCTGAAGGTTTGATACCAACCTCCTCTGTCTGGTGTGTGTGTGGGGAGGGGGGGCACGTGCTCACCTAGTTGTGGTTGCAGGGGTCGAGTCACAGCTTCTGGCCCCGTCTCTTCACTGGTCGCTACTAGGTCCACTCTCTCTCCCTGCTCCATGAGCCTTGTCGCGCGCGCGCGTTTGTGTGTATACTCGCCTCACCTAGTTGTGGTTGCAGGAGTCGAGTCATAGCTCCTGGCCCCGCCTCTTCACTGGCCGCTACTGGGTCACTCTCCCTGGACCATGAGCTTTATCATACCTCTTCTTAAATCCATGAATGGATCCTGCCTCCACTACATCGCTTCCCAAACTATTCCACTTCCTGACTACTCTGTGACTGAAGAAATACTTCCTAACATCCCTGTGATTCATCTGTGTCTTCAACTTCCAACTGTGTCCCCTTGTTGATGTGTCCCATCTCTGGAACATCCTGTCTCTGTCCACCTTGTAAATTCCTCTCGGTATTTTATATGTCGTTATCATGTCCCCCCTATCTCTCCTGTCCTCCAGTGTCATCAGGTCGATTTCCCTTAACCTCTCCTCGTAGGACATACCTCTTAGCTCTGGGACTAGTCTTGTTGCAAACCTTTGCACTTTCTCTAGTTTCTTCACGTGCTTGGCTAGGTGTGGGTTCCAAACTGGTGCCGCATACTCCAATATGGGCCTAACGTACCCGGTGTACAGGGTCCTGAACGATTCCTTATTAAGATGGCGTGCGCGTGCGTGCGTGTGTGTGTGTACTCACCTATTTGTACTCACCTATTTGTGGTTGCAGGGGTCGATTCACAGCTCCTGGCCCCGCCTCTTCACTGATTGCTACTAGGTCCTTTCTCTCCCTGCCCCATGAGCTCTATCATACCTCGCCTTAAAACTATGTATGGTTCCCGCCTCCACTACGTCACTTTCCAGGCTATTCCACGGCCTGACTACTCTATGACTGAAGAAATACTTCCTAACATCCCTTTGATTCATCTGAGTCTTCAACTTCCAATTGTGACCTCTTGTGTCTGTGTCCCTTCTCTGGAACATCCCGTCTTTGTCCACCTTGTCTATTCCGCGCAGTATTTTATATGTCGTTATCATGTCTCCCCTGACCCTCCTGTCCTCCAGTGTCGTCAGGCCGATTTCCCTCAACCTTTCTTCGTAGG
Organism: Cherax quadricarinatus; assembly: GCF_038502225.1. Taxonomy (NCBI): domain Eukaryota; kingdom Metazoa; phylum Arthropoda; class Malacostraca; order Decapoda; family Parastacidae; genus Cherax; species Cherax quadricarinatus. The sequence continues at coordinate 34,892,772 of NC_091317.1, read as the reverse complement.
ACAATCCCCGTAGCTCTGGGACTAGTCTTGTTGCAAACCTTTGCACTTTCTCTAATTTCTTGACGTGCTTGACTAGGTGTGGATTCCAAACTGGTGCTGCATACTCCAGTATGGGCCTGACGTAAATGGTATACAGAGTCTTAAACGAATCCTTACTGAGGTATCGGAACGTTATCCGTAGGTTTGCCAGGCGCCCGTATGCTGCAGCATCTGATTGATGTGCACCTCAGGAGATATGCTCGGTGTTATACTCACCCTCATATCTTTTTCCTTGAGTGAGGTTTGCAGTCTTTGGCCATCTAAACTATATTGTGTCTGCGGTCTTCTTTGCCCTTCCCCAATCTTCATGACTTTGCATTTGACAGGGTTAAATTCAAGGAGCCAGTTGCTGGACCAGGCTTGTAGCCTGTCCAGGTCTCTTTGTAGTCCTGCCTGATCCTCATCCGATTTGATTCTTCTCATTAACTTCGCATCATCTGCAAACAAGGACACTTCTGAGTCTATCCCTTCCGTTATGTCGTTCACATATACCAAGAACAGCACAGGTCCTAGGACTGACCCCTGTGGAACCCCGCTTGTCACAGGCGCCCACTCTGACACCTCGTCGCGTACCATGACTCGTTGTTGCCTCCCTGTCAGGTATTCTCTGATCCATTGCAGTGCCTTTCCTGTTATGTGTGCCTGATCCTCTAGCTTTTCCAGTAACCTCTTGTGAGGAACTGTGTCGAAGGCCTTCTTGCAGTCCAAAAATATGCAGTCGATCCACCCCTCTCTCTCTTGTCTTACTTCTGTCACCTTGTCATAAAACTCTAGTAGGTTTGTGACACAGGATTTTCTTTCCCTGAAACCGTGCTGGTTGTCAATTATACACTTGTTTCTTTCCAGGTGCTCCACCACTCTCCTCCTGATGATCTTCTCCATGACCTTGCATACTTTACACGTTAGTGATACAGGTCTGTAGTTTAGTGCCTCATGTCTGTCTCCCTTTTTAAAAATTGGGACTACATTTGCCATTTTCCATACCTCAGGGAGTTGCCCAGTTTCAAATGATGTGTTGAAGATCTTTGTTAATGGCTCACACAATATCTCTGCTCCCTCTTTAAGGACCCATGGAGAGATGTTGTCTGGTCCCACCTCCTTTGAGGTGTCAAGTTCGCATAGCAGCTTCTTCACCTCCTCCTTGGTTATATGAACCTCATCCAGCACTTGCTGGTGTGCCCCCCTGTTCTGATTTCCTGGAGTCCTACTGGTTTCCACTGTAAATACCTCTTTAAATCTTGTGTTGAGCTCCTGACATACCTCTCGGTCGTTTCTTGTGAATTCCCCATCACCCTTCCTCAGTCTGATTACCTGGTCCTTGACTGTTCTTTTCCTCCTGATGTGGCTGTACAACAGCTTCTGGTCAGTCTTTACTTTTGATGCTATGTCATTTTCATATTGTCTCTGAGCCTCCCTTCTTATGTGTGCATATTCGTTTCTGGCTCTTCGGCTAATCTCTTTATTTTCCTGAGTTCTCTGTCTTCTGTACCTTTTCCATTCTCTAGTACACCTAGTTTTTGCCTCCCTACACCTTTGGGTGAACCAAGGACTCGTTCTGTTCTTCCCATTATTTCTGTTTCCCTTGGGAACAAACCTCTCCTCTGCCTCCTTGCATTTTGTTGCCACATAGTCCATCATTTCTTGTACTGGTTTTCCTGTCAGTTCCCTCTCCCACTGAATGTCTTGAAGGAAGTTCCTCAAGCCTGAGTAGTTCCCCCCTTTGTAGTTTGGTTTTTCCCAACCTATTCCTGCTACTCTCTCCACTTGGAGCTCAACTAAGTAGTCGAAGCACAGAACCACATGATCACTAGCTCCCAGGGGCCTTTCATACATGATACCCTCGATGTCAGAACTACTCAAGGTGTGTGTGTGTGTGTGTGTGTACTCACCTAGTTGAGGTTGCGGGGGTCGAGTCCGGGCTCCTGGCCCCGAGTCCGTGTGTGTGTGTGTGTGTGTGTGTGTGTGTGTGTGTGTGTGTGTGTGTTAATCATTCAGCTGGTGCTGGTATAAACACAACAAGCAAGTGTCACGTATATATACCAGCACCAGACTACGTGCGGTCAGCAGTAACAGCCTGGTTGATCAGGCCCTGATCCACTGGGAAGCCTGGTCATGGACCGGGCCGCGAGGGCGTTGATCCCCGGAATCCCCTCCAGGTAGGTAGACCAGATAGAACTGCTAGGAATGAGCAACCTCTAACACAAACACTGAATAACAACCACGATGTCTTTTGGAGAAGAGCAACCCAGCACCAGCACTGTTTTCTTCTGGAACAAGAAAAATCCCAGATCTTTGTAAGTACAGTCGCAGCTCCTCCGGACAGAGTATACAGTCCTGGTAAAAATTACAGAGCAGAGTAGCACTAACATCACGCAGCGAGGAGAGTCTTGGAAGGATGTCCAGTTGACAATTTATAAATATTATGGAAAAGCATCACCTACACAAGCTGAGTCAAGATGGGTGTGAGCCAGCATATAATGATCCTCACAACTAGCATATAATGATCCTCACAACTAGCATATAATGATCCTCACAACTAGCATATAATGATCCTCACAACTAGCATATAATGATCCTCACAACTAGCATATAATGATCCTCACAACTAGCATATAATGATCCTCACAACTAGCATATAATGATCCTCACAACTAGCATATAATGATCCTCACAACTAGCATATAATGATCCTCACAACTAGCATATAATGATCCTCACAACTAGCATATAATGATCCTCACAACTAGCATATAATGATCCTCACAACTAGCATATAATGATCCTCACAACTAGCATATAATGATCCTCACAACTAGCATATAATGATCCTCACAACTAGCATATAATGATCCTCACAACTACTTGATCCATGCTAACATTACACAGCCTTTGAAAAAACGCAGATGTGGTGTACGTGGACTCCGCTAAAGCAATGAGAAGTGTCATCATGGTATGATTCACCAGTAATCATGGTATGATACACCAGTCATCATGGTATGATACACCAGTCATCATGGTATTATTCAATCATGGTATGATACACCCGACAGTAACGTCAACAATTATAACAGGAAAAAGTACGAAGAGCATTAAGAGTGAAGATCTGAAGGTAGGAAATCGCTTCTCTGTTCTTCAGGATGAATGTACTTCAGTGGCCAGTGAAGGTAAGGGTACTACTGCCCCTGCTCATGGAGGTAAGCGCATTCTTGTGGTTGGTGACTCTCAGGTAAGATACATTGACCGTGCTTTTTGTAATAGGAATAAGAAGATGAGAGATAGAGTGTGCTTCCCTGGAGCTGGTGTTGGGGACATTGTCAACAGGCTGGATAATATCATGTCAGGTAATGGGAGCAAGCCCATTATCTGTCTCAGTGCTGGTGGAAATGATATTGGGAAGGGTAGGAGAGAAGAGCTGCTAGATAAGTACAGGTCAGCTATAGATTTCATTAAGTCTAAGGGAGGGATCCCAATCATATGTAGCATCTTGCCTAGAAGGGGAGTAGGAAATGAATGGTTGTCTAGGGCAATTGGTGTAAATTGCTGGCTAGACAGATACTGCAAGGAACTTGCAATCCCATTCATTGACAACTGGAACAACTTTTATGGCAAACATGATATGTATGCAAGGGATGGGGTACATCTCTCTGGGGCTGGGGTGGTAGCACTTGCAGACTCGATTGAGAAGGCCATTGGTGAAATGCCTATGATTTTAAACTGATGGAAGATAGAGGTATGGGTGTGTGTGGGAAACAAGCAGGTTGCAACACTTGGGTTGGAAACAGTAAATGTATAAAAGGCATTCAGCATGAAGTTATAAATAAAGACAATAGATCAGGTCAGCAAACAAAGGGGGACAGCAGAGGGCAGCAAGGGACTAGCTCCCTTAAGGTTTACTATACTAATAGCAGGAGTGTAAGAAATAAGATAGATGAGCTAAGATTAATTGCAAGTGCAGGAAACATAGATATTATTGCTATAACAGAGACCTGGCTCAATCTGAAAGATAGAGAGATGCCCTCTGAATGTCACATACAAGGCTATAAATTATTCCACACTGACAGGGTCAACAGGAAAGGTGGTGGAGTAGCGATGTATGTCAGAGACAATTTAAATTGTTGTGTTAGACAAGATATTAAATTAGAAGCGTCAGCCACTGAATCTGTTTGGTTACAGCTTCTCGAGGGCCGAGAAAAACTAATTTTGGGTGTGATTTACAGGGCCCCAAATCTTGATAGGGAGTGCAGTAAACTTCTATGGGACGAAATTCGTAAGGCATCTACATACGAAAATGTTGTGCTAATGGGAGATTTCAACTATAGACAGATTGACTGGAGCAATTTGACAGGAAATTTAGAGTCAGGTGACTTTCTTGATACGATCCAGGATTGTTTTTTAAAACAGTTTGTGACAGAGCCAACTAGGGGAAATAACCTCCTTGACTTGGTTCTTGCCAGTAGGGAAACACTAATTAATAATCTTGAGGTTAATGATGAGCTTGGGGAAAGTGATCACAAATCACTCAGTTTTAATATATCATGGAATTCCCCTAATAATGGCAATCAAGTCTCCGTCCCTGACTTTCGCTTGGCTGATTTCATAGGACTGAAAAATTACTTAGGTGGGCTGAACTGGAATGACCTGACTAAGGGTCAGGTAGGTGGTGATGGTTGCCGATATGATGCTTTCCAGGGCATAGTTCTAGCTGCTCAGTCAAATTATGTTCCAAATAGGGAAATCAGATCAAACAAAAATGATCCTAAATGGATGAACAATAGATTAAAATATCTGATTGGTCAAAAGAGAGGCATATATAGGCAAATCAAAAGAGGAGAGGGGCAATTGAGAAATCGATATATTCAGTTAAAGAGAGAAATAAAAAAGGGAATTAGAAAAGCAAAAAGAGATTATGAGGTTAAAGTTGCAAGAGAATCGAAGACTAACCCAAAAGGATTCTTTCAGGTATACAGAAGTAAGATCAGGGACAAGATAGGCCCACTCAAAAGTTCCTCGGGTCAGCTCACTGACAGTGATAAGGAAATGTGTAGAATTTTTAACACATACTTCCTCTCAGTTTTTACACAGGAGGATACCAGCGATATTCCAGTAATGATAAATTATGTAGAACAGGACGATAATAAACTGTGCACTATTAGGGTCACAAGTGACATGGTCCTTAGGCAAATAGATAAATTAAAACCTAACAAATCCCCAGGCCCTGATGAACTGTATGCAAGGGTTCTAAAGGAATGTAAAGAGGTGCTTAGCACACCTTTGGCTAATCTTTTCAACATATCACTACAAACTGGCATGGTGCCAGATAAGTGGAAAATGGCAAATGTGATACCTATTTTCAAAACAGGTGACAGGTCCTTAGCTTCGAACTATAGACCAATAAGCCTAACCTCCATAGTGGGAAAATTTATGGAATCAATAATTGCCGAGGCAGTTCGTAGCCACCTTGAAAAGCATAAATTAATCAACGAATCTCAGCATGGTTTTACAAAGGGGCGTTCCTGCCTTACGAATTTATTAACTTTTTTCACTAAGGTATTTGAGGAGATAGATCATGGTAATGAATATGATATTGTGTATATGGACTTCAGTAAGGCTTTTGACAGGGTCCCACATCAGAGACTATTGAGGAAAATTAAAGCACATGGAATAGGAGGAGAAATTTTTTCCTGGATAGAGGCATGGTTGACAAATAGGCAGCAGAGAGTTTGCATAAATGGGGAGAAATCAGAGTGGGGAAGTGTCACGAGCGGTGTTCCACAGGGGTCAGTGTTGGGCCCCCTGCTGTTCACAATCTACATAAACGACATAGATGAGGGCATAAAGAGCGACATCGGCAAGTTTGCCGATGACACCAAAATAGGCCGTCGAATTCATTCTGACGAGGACATTCGAGCACTCCAGGAAGATTTGAATAGACTGATGCAGTGGTCGGAGAAGTGGCAGATGCAGTTTAATATAGACAAATGCAAAGTTCTAAATGTTGGACAGGACAATAACCATGCCACATATAAACTAAATAATGTAGATCTTAATATTACGGATTGCGAAAAAGATTTAGGAGTTCTGGTTAGCAGTGATCTGAAACCAAGACAACAGTGCATAGGTGTTCGCAATAAAGCTAATAGAATCCTTGGCTTCATGTCGGGAAGCGTAAATAATAGGAGTCCTCAGGTTGTTCTTCAACTCTATACATCCTTGGTTAGGCCTCATTTAGATTATGCTGCACAGTTTTGGTCACCTTATTACAGAATGGATATAAATTCTCTGGAAAATGTACAAAGGAGGATGACAAAGTTGATCCCATGTATCAGAAACCTTCCCTATGAGGATAGACTAAGGGCCCTGAATCTGCACTCTCTAGAAAGACGTAGAATTAGGGGGGATATGATTGAGGTGTATAAATGGAAGACAGGAATAAATAAAGGGGATGTAAATAGTGTGCTGAAAATATCTAGCCTAGACAGGACTCGCAGCAATGGTTTTAAGTTGGAAAAATTCAGATTCAGGAGGGATATAGGAAAGTACTGGTTTGGTAATAGAGTTGTGGATGAGTGGAACAAACTCCCAAGTACCGTTATAGAGGCCAGAACGTTGTGTAGCTTTAAAAATAGGTTGGATAAATACATGAGTAGATGTGGGTGGGTGTGAGTTAGACCTGATAGCTTGTGCTAACATGTCGGTTGCCGTGTTCCTCCCTTAAGTCAATGTGACCTGACCTGACTAGGTTGGGTGCATTGGCTTAAGCCGGTAGGGACTTGGACCTGCCTCGCATGGGCCAGTAGGCCTTCTGCAGTGTTCCTTCGTTCTTATGTTCTTATGTTCTTAATGTGTCTGGTTCATTGTACTCTAACTTCACAGCACGCCCATACCACTAACGTCACAGCACGCCCATACCACTAACGTCACAGCACGCCCATACCACTAACGTCACAGAACGCCCATACCACTAACGTCACAGCACGCCCATACCACTAACGTCACAGCACGCCCATACCACTAACGTCACAGAACGCCCATACCACTAACGTCACAGAACGCCCATACCACTAACGTCACAGAACGCCCATACCACTAACGTCACAGAACGCCCATACCACTAACGTCACAGCACGCCCATACCACTAACGTCACAGCACGCCCATACCACTAACATCACAGAACGCCCATACCACTAACGTCACAGAACGCCCATACCACTAACGTCACAGCACGCCCATACCACTAACGTCACAACACAACCATACCACTAACGTCACAACACAACCATACCACTAACGTCACAGCACGCTCATACCACTAACGTCACAGCAGGCCCATACCACTAACGTCACAGCACGCCCATACCACTAACGTCACAGCACGCCCATACCACTAACGTCTCAGCACGCCCATACCACTAACGTCTCAGCACGCCCATACCACTAACGTCCCCGCACGCTCATACCACTAACGTCTCAGCACGTCCATACCACTAACGTCACAGCACGCCCATACCACTAACGTCACAGCACGCCCATACCACTAACGTCTCAGCACGCCCATACCACTAACGTCTCAGCACGCCCATACGACTAACGTCTCAGCACGTCCATACCACTAACGTCTCAGCATGCCCATACCACTAACGTCCCCGCACGCTCATACCACTAACGTCTCAGCACGTCCATACCACTAACGTCACAACACAACCATACCACTAACGTCACAGCACGCCCATACCACTAACGTCACAGCACGCCCATACCACTAACGTCTCAGCACGCCCATACCACTAACGTCTCAGCACGCCCATACCACTAACGTCTCAGCACGCCCATACCACTAACGTCTCAGCACGCCCATACCACTAACGTCTCAGCACGCCCATACCACTAACGTCTCAGCACGCCCATACCACTAACGTCCCCGCACGTCCATACCACTAACGTCTCAGCACGCCCATACCACTAACGTCACAACACAACCATACTACTAACGTCACAACACAACCATACCACTAACGTCACAACACAACCATACCACTAATGTCACAACACAACCATACCACTAACGTCACAACACAACCATACCACTAATGTCACAACACAACCATACCACTAACGTCACAACACAACCATACCACTAATGTCACAACACAACCATACCACTAACGTCACAACACAACCATACCACTAATGTCACAACACGCCCATACCACTAACGTCACAACACAACCATACCACTAATGTCACAACACAACCATACCACTAACGTCACAACACAACCATACCACTAACGTCACAACACAACACATCGCACTGTGACTTAGTGTCACCTTATGTCAATATTATTACTGCTTGTATATAAGAATATCAGTTTTGTTACTTAACCAACGGCCAAGTCTTGCCAAGACAAAGTAACCCAGAGAAAACATATTCACCGTCATTCACTCAATCGCTGTGTTTGCAGAAGTGTGCTGACATCATAATTTAGATCCCCGTAGATTACAACATCCTCTCAGCCTTTCTTCAGAGTGCAGACATTCACCTTGCCACCTCCAGGACTCAACTCCGGCTAACCTGTTTCCTTCATAAAAGTTATCCTGCTCGCAATATACCGGCACATCCATTAAAAACCAGTTTTCTCCATTCCCTGGGATCTAACAAGCTCACACAGGACTGCTGGATCATGCTTCGTCCTCGTGAAACTCCAGCTCTTATCCAACCATTTTTGTTACTCAAGAATTTCATTAACCCTTCCTAACCTCTCCTACCCTTCCCTTGCCATGCACAAAGCTCTACTATGTCAGTCATATTATCTCAATAAATGTATAAAAGTTTTACTGCTGCTGACTAAGCTCTCCAAACTCATAAAAGCGTTAGGTCAGGCTGGGTCAGTAGGACACAGGACACCATAAGTTCCCCTTAGGGACACAAGTTCCCCTGAGCAAAGCTCAGACGTCTAGAACATAATTGTCCTCAAATATTTAAGTTATACCATGTATTAAGTGAAGATCCTGGACTTAACCTTACGAAACAGACGAAGGAAATGTGACAGTAATTACGGACAAGGTAGATTATAGTGGGAAAATGAATAAGTTATTAGAAGACGAGGGAACTTACGTGGTCCTAAACTCATGATACTTATATAAGAACATAAGAAAGAAGGAACACTGCAGCAGGCCTACTGGCATATGCGAGGCAGGTCCAATTCTCCCACCGACTTAAACTCGCTGACCTCGTGACTAAGTTCACTGGCCGTCTGACCTCACTGACCTTGTGAGGTCAGACATGTCACTTAAGGGAGGAGCACGGCATCCGACCTAGTAGCACAAGCTACTTAGATCCAACTCACACCTACAATTTTTTCCATGCCTTTCAAGATGGCTACAAATTGCCTCGGCAATTACCGATTCCACTTATCTGGCACCATGCCAGGCACCATGCCAGTCTGTAGTGATATGTTGAAAAGATGAGACAAAGATTTGCTAAGCTCTTCTTTACATTCCTTAAGAACCCTTGTGTACAGTTCATCAGGGCCTGGGGATTTGTTAGGTTTTAATTAATCTAAGGACCATGTTACCTGTGACCCTAATCGCGCATAGTTTATCATCCTGTTCTACATAATTTAGTATTTCAGGAATATCGCTAGCATCTTCCTGTATAAAAACAGAGGAAGTGTTAAAAAATCTAAACATTTCCTTATCACTGTCCGTGAGTTGACCCGAGTAACTTTTGAGTGGGTCTATCTAGTCCCTAATCTTACTACTGTATACCTGAGAGAATCAGGTTAGTCTTCGATTCCCTCAATCTCTCTTCGTTTTAATTCCCTTTTTAATTTTTCTCAAACTTAATATACTGATTTCTTAATTGTCTGTCTCCTCTTTTGATATGTCTATATATACATGTCACATGACAGCACAATACACACAGTAAACTTATATATATATATATATATATATATATATATATATATATATATATATATATATATATATATATATATATATATATATATATATATATATATATATATATATATATATATATATATATATATATATTATATATATATATATTATATATATATATAATATATATATATAATATATATATATAATATATATATTTTATTATTTTTTTTATTATCACACCGGCCGATTCCCACCAAGGCAGGGTGGCCCGAAAAAGAAAAACTTTCACCATCATTCACTCCATCACTGTCTTGCCAGAAGGGTGCTTTACACTACAGTTTTTAAACTGCAACATTAACACCCCTCCTTCAGAGTGCAGGCACTGTACTTCCCATCTCCAGGACTCAAGTCCGGCCTGCCGGTTTCCCTGAATCCCTTCATAAATGTTACTTTGCTCACACTCCAACAGCACGTCAAGTATTAAAAACCATTTGTCTCCATTCACTCCTATCAAACACGCATATATATATATATATATATATATATATATATATATATATATATATATATATATATATATATATATATATATATATATATATATATATGCATGCATGCAAAACAACCACTGTGAAAGAATAGAGAAATTGCAAGCGCTTTCGTGACTACTCACATTATGTAAAGTAAAAGGACACAAGTGCAACTAATGTGACATTTATTGTAGCAACGTTTCGCTCTCCAGGAGCTTTATCAAGCCATTACAAACAATACATGGACACAGAGGGTATATAAAGGCTCAGAGTGAGGTGAATACTAGTGAGGTACCATTTCGATGTTCACTATTGGTAGTAGTAGTAGTAGTAGTGGTAGTGACAAAAGCAATTAATTCGTACATGAGTAAAAGGATATAAAAGCTATTACTTGGGTAACATAAAAATAGGTTGGACAAATATAAACTGGAATGAGGCAGGTTGTTTCAGTGTTCACTCTCTGTGCTTTGTGTAGTATAACAGGAGAGACTATGTTATGGCAGGGTTTACTGTTTTCAGGAGGATTCTTGCTAAGACTTCGGAGATGGTGAAGCTGCCGTTGTTTTGTTTAATTGTATTCGAAACAGCGATCAGTGCTGATTCAAGGCACTTGCGTGTGCGGAAATTAGTTTCTTTTATCACTAATTGGGCGTCTCTGAATTTCATAAGATGATTGGTGGAATTTCGGTGTTGTACACAGGCGTTGTTTAAGTTGTCGTTCCTACATGCGTATATGTGTTCATTGAGGCGGGTGTCGAGGTTTCTTGCTGTTTCACCTACGTAGATCTTGTCACAGCCTCCACAGGGTATAGTGTAAACTCCTGCATTGACTGGTTCGTGGTGCTTGGGTTTTGTCCTGGTTAGATCCTTTATTGAAGTGGTAGAAGCGATGGCGATGGCACTTGTGTCCTTTTACTTTACATATTGTCGGTAATTCTACCAACTTTATTACTCACATTATCAAGGAACATTGTTCCTACTCTCACCATAACAACCACTACCACAAACATTATCACCATTACCACAACACCATCACAACACCATTACCCTCACCACAACCATTACAACCACTACCACCATCGCTACCACCACAATCACCATCACTACTATCACCACCACTACCCTCACCACAATAACCACTACCATCACAACAACCACTACCACCATCACAACTATCACCATGACAACTACCATCACAACTATCACCACCACTACCATCACTACCACAACTATCACCGTGACAACTACCATCACAACTATCACCATCACAACATTCACCATCACAACCACCACCAACACAACTACCATCACAACTCCCACCAACACTACTACCACCACAACTACCATCAACATCACAACTACCATCACCATCATTACAATTACCATCACAACTACCACCATCACTACCACCACCACCACCAGGACGTTACACTCGCTATATACACTGACAAGTGCATCAATGTGTCGAGACGGTGTTTACTAAAACCCCTATCATAGTGCTTGAAGTGCACTTACATGCCTGTATACAACTATAATGCAGCCGTGATGACGCAGGTGCAGTCACTAGGCTTTATACCTAACACTGCTACCATACACGTACCTATTACTCTCATCTGATCCTCTCTTTAATATTAATGTAAATATCTCAGTTTACCTTATTCCTAATATAACTTCTGTTATTGTAACTGCTCTTCATATAGTTGAGTTACTTACCTGTTTTAACTTCTAAGGTTTAAATAATAAAGTTATTACAACGACACCAATGGTAACAAGTCACTGACTATTTTGGGTTATCCTGGTACTCTACACATATGCTGCTATGTAAGATAATTTGTGGCCGTATTTATGTGTACATAAGAAGAAGAACATAAGAACGAAGGAACACTGCAGAAGGCCTACTGGCCCATGCGAGGCAGGTCCAAGTCCCTACCGGCTTAAGCCAATGCACCCAACCTAGTCAGGTCAGGTCACACTGACTTAAGGGAGGAACACGGCAACCGACCTGTTAGCACAAGCTATCAGGTCTAACTCACACCCACCCACATCTACTCATGTATTTATCCAACCTATTTTTAAAGCTACACAACGTTCTGGCCTCTATAACGGTACTTGGGAGTTTGTTCCACTCATCCACAACTCTATTACCAAACCAGTACTTTCCTATATCCCTCCTGAATCTGAATTTTTCCAACTTAAAACCATTGCTGCGAGTCCTGTCTAGGCTAGATATTTTCAGCACACTATTTACATCCCCTTTATTTATTCCTGTCTTCCACTTATAAACCTCAATCATATCCCCCCTAATTCTACGTCTTTCTAGAGAGTGCAGTTTCAGGGCCCTTAGTCTATCCTCATAGGGAAGGTTTCTGATACATGGGATCATCTTTGTCATCCTCCTTTGTACATTTTCCAGAGAATTTATATCCATTCTGTAATACGGTGACCAAAACTGTGCAGCATAATCTAAATGAGGCCTAACCAAGGATGTATAGAGTTGAAGAACAACCTGAGGACTCCTATTATTTATGCTTCTTGATATGAAGCCAAGGATTCTATTAGCTTTATTGCGAACACTTATGCACTGTTGTCTTGGTTTCAGATTACTGCTAACCAGAACTCCTAAATCTTTTTCGCAATCCGTAATATTAAGATCTACATTATTTAGTTTATATGTGGCATGGTTATTGTCCTGTCCAACATTTAGAACTTTGCATTTGTCTATATTAAACTGCATCTGCCACTTCTCCGACCACTGCATCAGTCTATTCAAATCTTCCTGGAGTGCTCGAATGTCCTCGTCAGAATGAATTCGACGGCCTATTTTGGTGTCATCGGCAAACTTGCCGATGTCGCTCTTTATGCCCTCATCTATGTCGTTTATGTAGATTGTGAACAGCAGGGGGCCCAACACTGACCCCTGTGGAACACCGCTCGTGACGCTTCCCCACTCTGATTTCTCCCCATTTATGCAAACTCTCTGCTGCCTATTTGTCAACCATGCCTCTATCCAGGAAAAAATTTCTCCTCCTATTCCATGTGCTTTAATTTTCCTCAATAGTCTCTGATGTGGGACCCTGTCAAAAGCCTTACTGAAGTCCATATACACAATATCATATTCGTTACCATGATCTACCTCCTCAAATACCTTAGTGAAAAAAGTTAATAAATTCGTAAGGCAGGAACGTCCCTTTGTAAAACCATGCTGAGATTCGTTGATTAATTTATGCTTTTCAAGGTGGCTACGAACTGCCTCGGCAATTATTGATTCCATAAATTTTCCCACTATGGAGGTTAGGCTTATTGGTCTATAGTTCGAAGCTAAGGACCTGTCACCTGTTTTGAAAATAGGTATCACATTTGCCATTTTCCACTTATCTGGCACCATGCCAGTTTGTAGTGATATGTTGAAAAGATTAGCCAAAGGTGTGCTAAGCTCCTCTTTACATTCCTTTAGAACCCTTGCATACAGTTCATCAGGGCCTGGGGATTTGTTAGGTTTTAATTTATCTATTTGCCTAAGGACCATGTCACTTGTGACCCTAATAGTGCACAGTTTATTATCGTCCTGTTCTACATAATTTATCATTACTGGAATATCACTGGTATCCTCCTGTGTAAAAACTGAGAGGAAGTATGTGTTAAAAATTCTACACATTTCCTTATCACTGTCAGTGAGCTGACCCGAGGAACTTTTGAGTGGGCCTATCTTGTCCCTGATCTTACTTCTGTATACCTGAAAGAATCCTTTTGGGTTAGTCTTCGATTCTCTTGCAACTTTAACCTCATAATCTCTTTTTGCTTTTCTAATTCCCTTTTTTATTTCTCTCTTTAACTGAATATATCGATTTCTTAATTGCCCCTCTCCTCTTTTGATTTGCCTATATATGCCTCTCTTTTGACCAATCAGATATTTTAATCTATTGTTCATCCATTTAGGATCATTTTTGTTTGATCTGATTTCCCTATTTGGAACATAATTTGACTGAGCAGCTAGAACTATGCCCTGGAAAGCATCATATCGGCAACCATCACCACCTACCTGACCCCTAGTCAGGTCATTCCAGTTCAGCCCACCTAAGTAATTTTTCAGTCCTATGAAATCAGCCAAGCGAAAGTCAGGGACGGAGACTTGATTGCCATTATTAGGGGAATTCCATGATATGTTAAAACTGAGTGATTTGTGATCACTCTCCCCAAGCTCATCATTAACCTCAAGATTATTAATTAGTGTTTCCCTACTGGCAAGAACCAAGTCAAGGAGGTACCTGTACCTGTACCTGTACCAAAATAAACCTACCACAGCCTCAACCACAGCCATACCACCAAAATGATCAGGTATACAATCCACGGCAACACTTTTCCCTCTGAGTGCTGTGTGAGAGTCAGAGGTGCTGAGAGTGCTAACACCTGACACCCTCCTGCACCTCCCTCTCCTCTTTTCCCTACCCCTCCCCTTACCCTTCCCTTCCCTCTCCTTACCCTATCCCTCCCCTTCCCCTAACCCTTCCTCTACCTCTCCTTACCCTACCCCTCCCCCTCTCCTATCTCGTGTAAACAACCCACGTCACTTGTGTGTTGACCCTCTAACTTTATTGCTTATAAAAACGTAGTGCACAGCCTCGTAGTGCGTAGCCTCGTAGTGCACAGCCTCGTAGTGCACAGCCTCGCAGTGCACAGCCTCGTAGTGCACAGCCTCGTAGTGCACAGCTTCGTAGTGCACAGCCTCGAAATGCGTAGCCTCGTAATGCGTAACCTAGTAGTGCGTAGCCTCGTAGTGCACAGCCTCGTAGTGCACAGCCTCGAAGTGCGTAGCCTCGTAGTGCACAGCCTCGTAGTGCACAGCCTCGAAGTGCGTAGCCTCGTAGTGCGTAGCCTCGTAGTGCACAGCCTCGTAGTGCGTAGCCTCGTAGTGCACAGCCTCGTAGTGCACAGCCTCGTAGTGCACAGCCTCGAAGTGCGTAGCCTCGAAGTGCGTAGCTTCGTAGTGCGTAGCCTCAGTGCACAACCTCGTAGTGCACAGCCTCGTAGTGCACAGCCTCTTAGTGTGTAGCCTCGTAGTGCGTAGCCTCGTAGTGCGTAGCCTCGTAGTGCACAGCCTCGTAGTGCACAGCCTCGTAGTGCGCAGCCTCGTAGTGCACAGCCTCGTAGTGCACAGCCTCGTAGTGCACAGCCTCGTAGTGCACAGTCTCGTAGTGCACAGTCGCGTAGTGCACAGTCGCGTAGTGCACAGTCGCGTAGTGCACAGTCTCGTAGTGCAGTCTCGTAGTGCACAGTCTCGTAGTGCACAGCCTCGTAGTGCACAGTTTCGTAGTGCACAGTCTCGTAGTGTACAGTCTCGTAGTGTACAGTCTCGTAGTGTACAGTCTCGTAGTGTACAGTCTCGTAGTGTACAGTCTCGTAGTGTACAGTCTCGTAGTGCACAGTCTCGTAGTGCAGTCTCGTAGTGCAGTCTCGTAGTGCACAGCCTCTCAGTGCACAGCCTCTCAGTGCACAGTCTCGTAGTGCACAGCCTCTCAGTGCACAGTCTCGTAGTGCACAGCCTCTCAGTGCACAGTCTCGTAGTGCAGTCTCGTATTGCACAGTCTCGTATTGCACAGTCTCGTATTGCACAGTCTCGTAGTGCACAGTCTCGTAGTGCACAGCCTCGTAGTGCACAGCCTCGTAGTGCACAGCCTCTTAGTGCACAGCCTCTTAGTGCACAGTCTCGTAGTGCACAGCCTCGTAGTGCACAGCCTCGTAGTGCACAGCCTCGTAGTGCACAGCCTCGTAGTGCACAGTCTCGTAGTGCACAGCCTCGTAGTGCACAGCCTCGTAGTGCACAGCCTCGTAGTGCACAGCCTCGTAGTGCACAGCCTCGTAGTGCACAGTCTCGTAGTGTACAGTCTCGTAGTGCACAGCCTCTTAGTGCACAGTCTCGTAGTGGTCTCGTAGTGCACAGTCTCGTAGTGGAGAGCCTCGTAGTGCACAGCCTCGTAGTGCACAGCCTCGTAGTGCACAGTCTCGTAGTGTACAGTCTCGTAGTGTACAGTCTCGTAGTGCACAGCCTCTTAGTGCACAGTCTCGTAGTGGTCTCGTAGTGCACAGTCTCGTAGTGGAGAGCCTCGTAGTGCACAGCCTCGTAGTGCACAGCCTCGTAGTGCACAGCCTCTTAGTGCACAGTCTCTTAGTGCACAGTCTCGTAGTGGTCTCGTAGTGCACAATCTCGTAGTGCACAGTCTCGTAGTGCACAATTTCGTAGTGCAGTCTCGTAGTGCACAGTCTCGTAGTGCACAGCCTCGTAGTGCACAGCCTCGTAGTGTGCAGCCTCCCTTCACTGACACTTCCTCACCAGCCTGCAACAACTTTCTCAACTCTTCACCAGCTTGCAACAACCTTCACCAGCCTGCAACAACCTTCACCAGCTTGCAACAACCTTCACCAGCCTGCAACAACCTTCACCAGCCTGCAACAACCTTCCCTTACATAAAAACAGCTGTGTCAGACACACATGCGCCACACAGTTGTCACAGGTGTACTTCTCACAAAAGTGGAGGGAGATTCAACACTCAGCTTCTGGATTAAGTATGATAAAGACCTCGAGGCCAGACACTACTAATGCGGGTCGAAGTAGCCTAAGACAGTCACGAGCAAAGTAATAGTATCTATAATACTTACAGACCCTTCTGATAGTGTAGGATACTCACTGCTCCTAGCACTGCTCCTAGCATTGCTCCTAGCAATAAAAACAATAAGAACTTGCACGTACACGCACGTACACACACACACACACACACACACACACACACACACACACACACACACACACTAATAAAAAGTTACATTAACAAACACTAAAAGTTATGATCATAAATCGCTCAAAACAAATATAATCACAACAAGTTAAAATAGCCGGCATCAGTTACAGACTCCGTTAAATTATTAATGTCAAATGACTCTCTTGAGTCCCCGAGGCCCCTACAGGCACCTCGGTAATGATAAAACTGATGGAAAAGCATAAGTTGTAGGCAAACATTTTAAATACGTTCATCAGTCAGCTGCACTTCAGGTGGCTGTGTGCGTGCGTGCGTGTGCCATCTTCAGTTAACATATTCATCTCAAGAGTGACTAATGTCGTTGAAGGAGGATGATCCAACACCGAGGTCCTGCTGAACCTTGTACAACTTGTTGCCAGTCTGTAGGGCCCACCTGGCCCACCACTTCCCAAAAACAAGGCTGTGGATATGATCCAAGAAGTCATTTTAAGGTAAAAGTTTACTGCAAAATAAACTCAATAACGCAGACTTTGCCTCAGCATCCATCCGTTCATTCACGGCCCAGGGCACCATGTGAACTGCACATCACTGTGTCGCGAGTGGACTAACCACTCCTGGAGTTTTTGAACCAGCATACTAGGCGGCCAGGGCTAGTGGAGAATATCAGAAATTTCAGTACAGTGTGAACCGAGAACCAACTAAGGCAGCTATCACAAGAGCAGCGAAGACTGCGTTAAGCTCCCTCGTGAAAACAAACACACAAACACACACACACACACACACACACACACACACACACACACACACACACACACACAGTAGTAGCGATCAGTGAAGAGGCGGGGCCAGGAGCTCGGACTCGACCCCCGCAACCTCAACTAGGTGAGTACACACACACAGTCGACGGAATATTAAGTCATCACCCTCTGTAACAAAGCCACCGCCACCCCAACAGAAATAAGTTAATTTATCATAGGCAATTTACACGTATGTTAGTATGTATTATAAATTGTATTCGCCTAGTTGTGGTTGTGGGGGTAGATTCACAGCTCCTGGCCCCGCCTCTTCAACTGGTCGCTACTCAGTCACTCTTCCCGCTCCGCGAGCTTTATCATACCTCTTCTTAAAGCTATGTATGGACCCTGCCTCCACTACATCACTACCCAGGCTATTACACTTCCTGACAAATCTGTGGCTGAAGAAATACTTCCTAACATCCCTGTGATTCATCTGAGTCTTCAACTTTCAACTGTGTCCCCTTGTTGCTGTGTCCCATCTCTGGAACATCCTGTCTGTCCACCTTGTCTATACCTCTCAGTATTTTATATGTCGTTATCATATCCCCCCAATCTCTCCTGTCCTCCAGTGTCGTCAGGATGATTTCCCTTAACCTCTCCTCGTAGGACATACCTCTTAGCTCCGGGACTAGTCTTGTTGCAAACCTTTGCACTTTCTTTAGTTTCCTTACATGCTTGGCTAGGTGAGGGTTCCAAAGTGGCGCTGCATACTCCAATAAGGGCCTAACGTACATAGTGTACAGAGTCCTGAATGAGTCCTTATTAAGATGTCGGAATGCTGTTCTGAGGTTTGTCAGGCGCCCACATGCAGCAGCAGTTATTTGGTTGACGTGCGCCTCAGATGTGCCTGGTGTTATACTCACCAACTAACTTACACTACAGACATTTATCTTTAAAACATGAAGCAAATTATGTTACAAGAAATTAGTCAAGGTCATCACCCAGGGTCCTCCAACCAGTACCAACGGGGACGCAACTCAGGCAAGGTCCCAGGACAGGGAGAGAAGCCAACCTCTAGCAGTGTGTGCCTGGCCACCAAGCATCACAGGAAGACTAGCGTGACCAGGAAAGTGTCTTCCCATCTCTCCCCTCCCCCTCCCCCCGGCAAAGACCGCACCATAAGCGTAATGTTGTTAGATATATTACGACATCCCAATTCCTCTCCCTCCCCCTGCTCTTTTTCCTCTAAGTGTAATATATATTCTTCTCGCTCAGGGATAGAGATATCTTCATAAAAATTCCATTTTTCCGGTGCCTGGGATAGCCTACACTAAGAGATGGCAGTTCCCAGGTAGTAATAGCAGTAGTAACTCCAGCTATTTTGGAACAAAACCACTGAAACCCCCATATTTGAACCTAGGCTTTTTCTCCAAATACATATTGACGGCTCGTGCTAGTAGTAGTTTTCATTTTTGTTTTATAAATCTGGCATTCCATGAATCTGGTCCAGGTGCTGAGTGAGTATGTTGTTATCCATTTCTTTCTCGGAATGAAAATATCTTCAGTGCCCTCCTTTAGTCTCCCAGTTCAACCTGACAGATTTCAGCACCCTGAGTCCCATCCTGCGTGAAGGAATAATATAGGAAACATAGCTTTTGTTCTCGTTGTGTAACTCTCATATGAAATAAGGTAGCAGCACAATGCTGATGTACATAATTTTGTTAATAAAACACAAGCCGGGTTGCCAGGAGTACGCCAAGCAGAAACACACATAAATGGTATAAAATATCGACACGATGGAAAAGTACATAGAAATGCAGCATATGGCGACCCATTATTGACTTCGTTTCGCCCACACAGTGGACTTTATCATGTCAAACTTATCTACCCGGGTAAAGAATACATGAGTATATATATATAATGTGGAGAGTCGGGTAGAAAATGTTGGGTAAGTTGTATTTGAGACGGACCTGCAGGTCTGTTTAATACCCAACATTCTCCACCTGACTCCACACTATATATACTCATGTGCTCTTAACCCAGGTAAATCTGTTTGTGACTTGACAAATCTCACTGTGTGGGCAAAACTGTACTATACTGTGTCTGCCACTAAAACAGGAAGCGCAAGCCGAACTGTTCACGGCGGAGATGCAGCCAATGTTGACCTAACTCCCCGTAAGACACTCTAGAAGACAGGGAGGCACCCGAGCCAAGTCGTTATCACCAGTGATAAACACGGAAGCAGACACACCACCCCACTAAATTGGTTATGAAATGTTCTGCTTTTTAAGACACAATCAGTCTAACAAGCCGCAGTGCCCGAAGCTAATGTTAGTTTGTGTGCTAGGATAAAGACCCCTGTTAGTTTGTGTGATGGTAAAGACTAGCCCTAACACAGGCGTGTTAGTGTCAACATATTTCAAATGACGCTGCCCCTACAGTAAGGCTGACAGTCAAAAACGTGACTTCTGTCAGGACATCAGACTGTAGGCTGGGCTTTCAACAACATTTAACCTGAATATACCAATATATAACAGTCTCAGTGAGCTACCACTCACCATCACTCTACTTAAGAACCCTTCCGGCATTATGATTAAGACCCTGACACAGGTGTGTTGGGATAAAGACCCTGACACAGGTGTGTTGGGATAAAGACCCTGACACAGGTGTGTTGGGATAAAGACCCTGACACAGGTGTGTTGGGATAAAGACCCTGACACAGGTGTGTTGGGATAAAGACCCTGACACAGGTGTGTTGGGATAAAGACCCTGACACAGGTGTGTTGGGATAAAGACCCTAACACAGGTGTGTTGGGATAAAGACCCTGACACAGGTGTGTTGGGATAAAGACCCTGACACAGGTGTGTTGGGATAAAGACCCTGACACAGGTGTTGGGATAAAGACCCTGACACAGGTGTGTTGGGATAAAGACCCTGACACAGGTGTGTTAGGATAAAGACCCTGACACAGGTGTGTTAGGATAAAGACCCTGACACAGGTGTGTTAGGATAAAGACCCTGACACAGGTGTGTTAGGATAAAGACCCTGACACAGGTGTGTTAGGATAAAGACCCTGACACAGGTGTGTTAGGATAAAGACCCTGACACAGGTGTGTTAGGATAAAGACCCTGACACAGGTGTGTTAGGATAAAGACCCTGACACAGGTTTTTTAGGATAAAGATCCTGACACAGGTGTGTTAGGATAAAGACCCTGACACAGGTGTGTTGGGATAAAGACCCTGACACAGGTGTGTTAGGATAAAGACCCTGACACAGTTGTGTTAGGATAAAGACCCTGACACAGGTGTGTCAGGACTCGCTCAATGGCGCCGCAACAATGGCGGGGTCGCGGACACCATTATTTACCTGGCAAACTTGCATACAACCGCAATGTGTTGCTACTATAGATGGGTATGATAGTTACGCTGTGTGAACAAATGTTACTCTATTCCTCAGTCACATTTCATCATACAGGATAAGTTTAATAGTGTTGAAAGATCAGTCTGAGTTGGGAGGCTTCAGCAGGTCACTGAGGATATCAAGCATTCCATTATAGGGTCAGTAGTTACGGCAGCCTGAAAGGTTTCCTTCCAGTAGACTTGGAGTTAATATTACCCGGGAATTGCCGTCTCTGGGGATGGCTTATCCCATACCCAGGGCAAATGGATTTTCTTTATGAAGATATCTCCATCACAGGGAGCTGGACAGATACCTAAAGTCAGTAAGCGATCAGCCGGGCTGTGGTTCTTACGTTGGACTGCGCGCTGCCAGCAGTAACAGCCTGGTTGATCAGGCACTGGTCCACCAGGAGGCCTGGTCAAGGACGGGCCGCGGGGGCGCTGACCCCCGGAACACCCTCCTGTGAGACCTCTACCCACTCTACCTGAGGTATACCAGCGAGTGAGCACGTCTCCTGTGTATCCCAGTGCTTAACAGAATAGTGAATAACATATGGAGGTACAAAATAAAAAAAATGGGAACTATGGCTATAGTTTACTTAATAACATAAAAGGGCTAGAATACCACATATACTGATGGACATTTACATAATATAACAATTGACCTATGAGACTTATTACCAGGGGGAAGGGTAGATGTTATCAGTAACACGGACTAGTACTCACTCTTAATTCACCGACCAGCTGACCCGAGATTCCCAATGCGTGGTCCACTACACACGCGGCTGTCCAGAGCTCTCGCTCCCTGGACCTGTCACCAACAACCCCCTTGCTCAACTGTTCCCTGGGCTTTTATCGTAGTCAAAGTACCCCCTCCCCAATGGGGTATGTACCACGTGTTACGACCTGACGCCGAGGTCTGACGCCGTCAAGAACAAAAGACCTCAGACGTGGGCGTGACTACCCGACATTTGCTAAGGCAGGTGTGACCATATAATTAGGTCTCCCTAGAGACCTCACAAGCCCATCTGAACTGCATCACACTCCAGGTATACAAAGTGAGACAAAAATTACACACACACACACACACACATTATATATATATATATATATATATATATATATATATATATATATATATATATATATATAATGTGTGTGTGTGTGTGTGTGTGTGTGTGTGTGTGTGTGTGTGTGTGTGTGTGTGTGAGAAAATAAAGAGGGGGTGTGAGATGAATTTGGACTCGGTTATATACCTTCCTAGGAACACAACACTGAAACAATGCTGAGTCATTACTGTCATACCTATCTTCTGGAATTTTCATATTAGAGTATATTTAGTAGTTATATCTGCAGTAGCCTGAGATGAGCCAGTCGGAACATTATGCAACACCCACTATAATAAGCAACACCCGCTATAATAAGCAACACCCGCTATAATAAGCAACACCCGCTATATATACTGACCCAAGATAAGTTTGGCAAGACTGTGTCACATTACACTGTTGTTACACTACACTGTTGTTACACTACACTGTTATTACATTACACTTCTGTATCGCACATACACTTGTATGAAAGCACATACACAATCAGACGGGTACACAAATAAAATTAAACACAAATCCACACAATGATAACAGTAGTGTGTACACACATGTAAGGCGCAATTCCTGATCGTATCGATGCAAATATATTAGCCAAGTATAATGGAGAACACACTTCTTATCTGTATTTAAAGAGGACAATATAAACAACACGTCAGACACATACAGGAAGAATCTCTCTCTCATTATGACCATTAACACAGGAGGTTGGCAGTGGTTATGACACACACACACACACACACACACACACACACACACACACACACACACACACACACACACACACACACACACACACACACAGGTGTATCTCGCTCAGTGTATATACAATGAGATGCGTGTATCTCTCACTAAATGCAAATGAGGTGATGTGCAATAACAACCCTAATCCACAAGTACATAAATGTAAAAAAAATAAAAAAAAAACTTTTAAGGCTGAGTCAGCAGTAGCACTACTACTACTATTAATAATAATAATAATATCACCGCTATTATTACCACTACCGATATAATATTACTACTACCACCACCGTGGTGGTGGTGGCCGCCTCCAGCGGTGCTCACCCGGCGGAGTCACTACACAACCAAGGCTGGAGAAACTACCTCAATCCTGCACACATGAAGGTCGTCCTCAAGCAACTCCCAGCAGTTCTTAATGCTACAGCACACATGCTCTTACAAAAATAACCTTACAAAATGTATTTTTAAACAATTAACCTTCAGTATAGCTATGTAGCCGTGAATACTCTGCCGCAGCAAGGTAGCGGAGACGGGCGGGAGGGGAGACAACCACATCGTTAAGAGGAACGTCACTTTCCCCGTCTCCTAATATGTTTATTTTTCCCCTATAATCTATCTTGTCTATAATTACTATTGCATTTGCTTTGTCTGCTTTTGTAAGGTGAAATCCAGGATCTTTACTTAATTCATGGTATAACTTAACAATTGTATTGTAGAGGTGTAAGCGAAGCTCAAACCTCTACAACATAACTATACTCAAAGTTAGGTTAAGTTATACCATGAATTAAGTAAAGATCCTGGACTTCACCTTACAAAAGCAGACAAAGCAAATGCAATAGCAATTATAGAGAAGATAGATTATAGAGTAATAATACTGAGAGAGAGACTCAGGAGCCTCTTAACACCTGCTCTACTCTTAAACACGACGTAATAATTAGTTAGTTTTGTCTTTTTCGAGAGGCGAGGAGAACGTTTTTGCAAGGTGATAGTAATATATACAGCAGAATTTGTAGAGCACAAGACACTGGTACACCTCCCAGGAACACCACACTTGTAGATCTGGAAGGGTGTGTCAGATCAACCAGGCTATGATGGATATGTGGACCAGCAGACCACCAACAGCAACAGCTTGGTCACCCAAGTAACCAACATGGAGTTATGGCCACAGTATAGACAGCTAACATATATAGAACTAGGTCCTCTAGAATCTTCCAAGCACATTATCACGTGTCTCTCCTCGTTGCAGAGAAAACATTCCAAGTACTCCGAAGTGTTCCCAGTTGTTTATATACTTTACTGGCGCTATGCGGGAAGTATTTTTTCATTTTTGAAGTTCCTACCTTGAGCGGAGCCGCCAACAACGAAGAATATTTTGAAACTAGAGAACACAAGTGATTAGAACAGTATCGCCTCTGCCATTCTCTCTCTCTCTTGTTAAATTCTTACTAACCCTCTCATTTTTCTAGTCCTGACATCTTTATAAATAATAGATAATCTGAGAAATCTTTTACAGATTCCTTTCGTTCTTAGATTATTCACATGTGTTTTATATTCAATGTCCTTTTTATTTCTATATTATTTCCTTATCTGAGCAGTAAGAAAAATCATGTTATTTTATATGGTCTAATGTAAAACTTTGTTCATATCTGTATGTAATTTTTTTCTACAAAAGCGAATTTCATGTTTATTTTGATAGTATCTGATAAGGATAAGAAGCTGTGGTTATTATTTTTATCAGAGTCGCTGACGAAGATGACAAACAACAAAGGCACCAGGACCGTCTCTTGGGGATTGTTAGCTTTTTACTTTGCTAAGATTAGATTTTGCTTTTACTATCTATGTTGCTCTGTTCATTAAAAAAAACTGAACATCCATTCTCCTTTTATACGTGTTGACCTAATTTAATGGGCTATAACTTTCATGTCCGTGGCACTCTGCTCCAGACCCAGACACTCTGCAACTCCATATTCATTAATAATTATAAGAAAGTCTTATGACGTACCTCAAATATTCTACGGAGAAGCAGCCTAGACACTGGTGTCATCCTACAGTCATTAACAACCACTGGTGTCGCCCCACTCCACAAAGGTAGCAGTAAAGCAAATGCATCATAACTATGGGCTGAAAACCCTAGTGTCCCACATTATCAAGATTTTTCAATGGGTTTTAAGAACTAGGATTGCTAATCACATAGAATTGCATAAATTACACAACCTAGATCAACATGGGTCCAGAGCAGGTCGCTCCCGCCTCTCGCAGCTGCTGGACCATAACATGGTTTTGGATACACTAGAAGACAAGCAAAATGCAGAAGTGTTGACTTTGCAAAAGTCTTTGACAAGTCCGACCAGAGTGATTGCACACAAAATGTGCGCAAAATAACTGGGAAGGTGATTAGATGGATAGTTAGCTTCCTAACAAATAAAATTTAGAGTAATAATAAGCAAAGTGAAATCAGTGGCCGCTAGAGTAAAGGTCTGGCATCCAGGGTGCAGTACTCGCCCCACTTCTTTCTCAGTCTCATATCTGACAGCCTGGGATATAAATCATAGCACTACATCACCCTTTACAGATGATACTAGAACCTGTGGCATCCAAAGAAGACACAGTGAGCCTCCAAAATTATATAAACCAGGCCTTCCAGAGGGCCACTGACAACAAACCAGGGAAGACCGCGGAGCTTTGAAATGTACAAAGAACCTTCACAGCTCCTACAATCTCAGTCAAGCACTTAAATTACTGATAGTGAAGTCCCTAGAACTGTAGTCTTTACAACGAGAGCAAGAAAGATGCATCATAATTTACACCTAGAAGATTCTGGAGGTTTTTGTCTCCATAAGAAAGCAGAGAAACGATGAGTACACTGAGAACTTAATAAGGTGTAAGAGAGACCTTCCCTTCATGCACAAGGGGATTACCAACAAACTCATAGATGTCTTCAAAAAATAAATCGACAAATTCTTCGAAAACAGTTCTTGATCAGCCGGGTTGTGGTGCATACGTTGGCCTGAGAATAGCGGGCACCAACAGTTGGATCGACCAGAACAGCAACCAGGAGGCCTGATCTAGCCGCGGTGACGGTGCCCTCCGGAAGCGACTCCTGGTAGCTTATATGATCACATCTGACAAACGGCAAAGTCAGTGTAAATATCTACAGTCTGGGTCTTCTTCCAAAGTCATCGTAATTTTATCACAATAGTCTAGTAGCTGAGGGACTGATTACCTCAAACTCCACCTGATCTTCACCATTTTTCTTTGTACAGACTGATGAAGCCACTGTGTGGAGAAACGTTTCCTCAATAAAGATACCCAAGAGTTGCACATGTGTCTACTTTATCAACTTGTGGGTTGTCTGAACCATTTACTCAAGAGTGAAGTGTATCACTTGTGCAACACTCGCATACAAGACGTGATGACAATACTGGAGACACCAGAGGTGATGACAATACTGGAGACACCAGAGGTGATGACAATACTGGAGACACCAGAGGTGATGACAATACTGGAGACACCAGAGGTGATGACAATACTGGAGACACCAGAGGTGATGACAGTACTGGAGACACCAGAGGTGATGACAGTACTGGAGACACCAGAGGTGATGACAATACTGGAGACACCAGAGGTGATGACAATACTGGAGACACCAGAGGTGATGACAATACTGGAGACACCAGAGGTGATGACAATACTGGAGACACCAGAGGTGAAGACAATACTGTGATGACAATACTGGAGACACCAGAGGTGATGACAATACTGGAGACACCAGAGGTGATGACAATACTGGAGACACCAGAGGTGATGACAATACTGGAGACACCAGAGGTGATGACAATACTGGAGACACCAGAGGTGATGACAATACTGGAGACACCAGAGGTGATGACAATACTGGAGACACCAGAGGTGATGACAATACTGGAGACACCAGAGGTGATGACAGTACTGGAGACACCAGAGGTGATGACAATACTGGAGACACCAGAGGTGATGACAGTACTGGAGACACCAGAGGTGATGACAATACTGGAGACACCAGAGGTGATGACAATACTGGAGACACCAGAGGTGATGACAGTACTGGAGACACCAGAGGTGATGACAGTACTGGAGACACCAGAGGTGATGACAGTACTGGAGACACCAGAGGTGATGACAATACTGGAGACACCAGAGGTGATGACAATACTGGAGACACCAGAGGTGATGACAATACTGGAGACACCAGAGGTGATGACAATACTGGAGACACCAGAGGTGATGACAGTACTGGAGACACCAGAGGTGATGACAGTACTGGAGACACCAGAGGTGATGACAATACTGGAGACACCAGAGGTGATGACAATACTGGAGACACCAGAGGTGATGACAATACTGGAGACACCAGAGGTGATGACAATACTGGAGACACCAGAGGTGATGACAATACTGGAGACACCAGAGGTGATGACAATACTGGAGACACCAGAGGTGATGACAATACTGGAGACACCAGAGGTGATGACAATACTGGAGACACCAGAGGTGATGACAATACTGGAGACACCAGAGGTGATGACAATACTGGAGACACCAGAGGTGATGACAATACTGGAGACACCAGAGGTGATGACAATACTGGAGACACCAGAGGTGATGACAATACTGGAGACACCAGAGGTGATGACAATACTGGAGACACCAGAGGTGATGACAATACTGGAGACACCAGAGGTGATGACAATACTGGAGACACCAGAGGTGATGACAATACTGGAGACACCAGAGGTGATGACAATACTGGAGACACCAGAGGTGATGACAATACTGGAGACACCAGAGGTGATGACAATACTGGAGACACCAGAGGTGATGACAATACTGGAGACACCAGAGGTGATGACAATACTGGAGACACCAGAGGTGATGACAATACTGGAGACACCAGAGGTGATGACAATACTGGAGACACCAGAGGTGATGACAATACTGGAGACACCAGAGGTGATGACAATACTGGAGACACCAGAGGTGATGACAATACTGGAGACACCAGAGGTGATGACAATACTGGAGACACCAGAGGTGATGACAATACTGGAGACACCAGAGGTGATGACAATACTGGAGACACCAGAGGTGATGACAATACTGGAGACACCAGAGGTGATGACAATACTGGAGACACCAGAGGTGATGACAATACTGGAGACACCAGAGGTGATGACAATACTGGAGACACCAGAGGTGATGACAATACTGGAGACACCAGAGGTGATGACAATACTGGAGACACCAGAGGTGATGACAATACTGGAGACACCAGAGGTGATGACAATACTGGAGACACCAGAGGTGATGACAATACTGGAGACACCAGAGGTGATGACAATACTGGAGACACCAGAGGTGATGACAATACTGGAGACACCAGAGGTGATGACAATACTGGAGACACCAGAGGTGATGACAATACTGGAGACACCAGAGGTGATGACAATACTGGAGACACCAGAGGTGATGACAATACTGGAGACACCAGAGGTGATGACAATACTGGAGACACCAGAGGTGATGACAATACTGGAGACACCAGAGGTGATGACAGTACTGGAGACACCAGAGGTGATGACAATACTGGAGACACCAGAGGTGATGACAATACTGGAGACACCAGAGGTGATGACAATACTGGAGACACCAGAGGTGATGACAATACTGGAGACACCAGAGGTGATGACAATACTGGAGACACCAGAGGTGATGACAATACTGGAGACACCAGAGGTGATGACAATACTGGAGACACCAGAGGTGATGACAATACTGGAGACACCAGAGGTGATGACAATACTGGAGACACCAGAGGTGATGACAATACTGGAGACACCAGAGGTGATGACAATACTGGAGACACCAGAGGTGATGACAATACTGGAGACACCAGAGGTGATGACAATACTGGAGACACCAGAGGTGATGACAATACTGGAGACACCAGAGGTGATGACAATACTGGAGACACCAGAGGTGATGACAATACTGGAGACACCAGAGGTGATGACAATACTGGAGACACCAGAGGTGATGACAATACTGGAGACACCAGAGGTGATGACAATACTGGAGACACCAGAGGTGATGACAATACTGGAGACACCAGAGGTGATGACAATACTGGAGACACCAGAGGTGATGACAATACTGGAGACACCAGAGGTGATGACAATACTGGAGACACCAGAGGTGATGACAATACTGGAGACACCAGAGGTGATGACAATACTGGAGACACCAGAGGTGATGACAGTACTGGAGACACCAGAGGTGATGACAATACTGGAGACACCAGAGGTGATGACAATACTGGAGACACCAGAGGTGATGACAATACTGGAGACACCAGAGGTGATGACAGTACTGGAGACACCAGAGGTGATGACAATACTGGAGACACCAGAGGTGATGACAGACTGGAGACACCAGAGGTGATGACAAGACTGGAGACACCAGAGGTGATGACAATACTGGAGACACCAGAGGTGATGACATTACTGGAGACACCAGAGGTGATGACAATACTGGAGACACCAGAGGTGATGACTGGAGACACCAGAGGTGACTACTGGAGACACCAGAGGTGATGACAGTACTGGAGACACCAGAGGTGATGACAATACTGGAGACACCAGAGGTGATGACAATACTGGAGACACCAGAGGTGATGACAATACTGGAGACACCAGAGGTGATGACAATACTGGAGACACCAGAGGTGATGACAATACTGGAGACACCAGAGGTGATGACAATACTGGAGACACCAGAGGTGATGACAATACTGGAGACACCAGAGGTGATGACAATACTGGAGACACCAGAGGTGATGACAGTACTGGAGACACCAGAGGTGATGACAGTACTGGAGACACCAGAGGTGATGACAGTACTGGAGACACCAGAGGTGATGACAATACTGGAGACACCAGAGGTGATGACAATACTGGAGACACCAGAGGTGATGACAATACTGGAGACACCAGAGGTGATGACAATACTGGAGACACCAGAGGTGATGACAGTACTGGAGACACCAGAGGTGATGACAGTACTGGAGACACCAGAGGTGATGACAATACTGGAGACACCAGAGGTGATGACAATACTGGAGACACCAGAGGTGATGACAATACTGGAGACACCAGAGGTGATGACAATACTGGAGACACCAGAGGTGATGACAATACTGGAGACACCAGAGGTGATGACAATACTGGAGACACCAGAGGTGATGACAATACTGGAGACACCAGAGGTGATGACAATACTGGAGACACCAGAGGTGATGACAATACTGGAGACACCAGAGGTGATGACAATACTGGAGACACCAGAGGTGATGACAATACTGGAGACACCAGAGGTGATGACAATACTGGAGACACCAGAGGTGATGACAATACTGGAGACACCAGAGGTGATGACAATACTGGAGACACCAGAGGTGATGACAATACTGGAGACACCAGAGGTGATGACAATACTGGAGACACCAGAGGTGATGACAATACTGGAGACACCAGAGGTGATGACAATACTGGAGACACCAGAGGTGATGACAATACTGGAGACACCAGAGGTGATGACAATACTGGAGACACCAGAGGTGATGACAATACTGGAGACACCAGAGGTGATGACAATACTGGAGACACCAGAGGTGATGACAATACTGGAGACACCAGAGGTGATGACAATACTGGAGACACCAGAGGTGATGACAAT
Organism: Cherax quadricarinatus; assembly: GCF_038502225.1. Lineage (NCBI taxonomy): Eukaryota > Metazoa > Arthropoda > Malacostraca > Decapoda > Parastacidae > Cherax > Cherax quadricarinatus. The sequence continues at coordinate 34,861,788 of NC_091317.1, read as the reverse complement.
ACTGGAGACACCAGAGGTGGCGTTTTAATACCGGTCACTTCTACTGACCACATTTATTGTCTCCAGTATTGTAATCACCTCTGTACCTGTAATCACCTCTGCACAGGTGAAAAGTGGCCTTAAGATATCTGTGTCTTACTCATGTGTCATGTTACTGGTACTGATGTGTCATGTTAATGTTAAAGATGTGCCATGTTACTGCTACTGTGTCATGCTACTACCATTGATGTGTCGTGTTACTGCTACTGATGTGTCATGCTACCAATGACGTGTGTTACTGATACTGATGTGTCATGCCACTACCACTGCTGTGTCATGCTACTGCTACTAATGTATCATGCTACCGTTGCTGTATCATGCTACTACTGTGTCAAGTTACTGGTATTAATGTGTCATGCTACTACTGTGTCATGTTACTGCTACTGATGTGTCATGCTACTACTGTGTCATGTTACTGCTACTGATGTGTCATGCTACTACCACTGTGTCATGCTACTTCTGTGTCATGTTACTGGTACTAATGTCATGCCACTACCACTGCTGTGTCATGTTACTGGTACTGCTGTGTCATGCTACTACTGATGTGTCATGCTACTACCACTGCTGTGTCGTGTTACTGCTACTGATGTGTCATGCTACTGCTGCTGATGTCTCATGCCACTACCACTGCTGTGTCATGTTACTGGTACTGCTGTGTCATGCTACTGCTGATGTGTAATGCCACTACCACTGCTGTGTCATGCTACTGCTGTGTCCTGACACTACCACTGCTGTGTCATGCCACTACCACTGCTGTGTTATGTTACTGGTACTGCTGTGTCATGCCACTGCCGTGTCATGTTACTGGTACTGCTGTGTCAAGTTACTGCTATTGCTGTGTCATGTCACTGCTGTGTCATGCTACTGCTACTGATGTGTCATGCTACTGCTGCTGTGTCATGCTACTGCTGCTGTGTCATGCTACTGCTGTGTCATGCTACTGCTGATGTGTCATGCTACTGCTGTGTCATGCTACTGATGCTGTGCCATGCTACTGATGCTGTGTCATGCTACTGATGCTGTGTCATGCTACTGCTACTGATGGGTCATGCTACTACTGTGTCATGTTACTGCTATTGATGTATCATGCTACTGCCACTGTCATGCCACTACCACTGCTGTGTCATGGCTGGCAGGGTTCTACACTACCACTGCTGTGTCATGGCTGGCCAGGGTTCTACACTACCATTGCTGTGTCATGGCTGGCCAGGGTTCTACACTACCACTGCTGTGTCATGACTGGCCAGGGTTCTACATTACCACTGCTGTGTCATGACTGGCCAGGGTTCTACATTACCACTGCTGTGTCATGACTGGCCAGGGTTCTACGCTACCACTGCTGTCATGACTGGTCAGGGTTCTACACTACCACTGCTGTGTCATGGCTGGCCAGGGTTCTACACTACCACTGCTGTGTCATGGCTGGCCAGGGTTCTACACTACCACTGCTGTGTCATGGCTGGCCAGGGTTCTACACTACCACTGCTGTGTCATGGCTGGCCATGGTTCTACACTGCCACTGCTGTGTCATGACTGACTAGGGTTCTACACTACCACTGCTGTGTCATGGCTGGCCAGGGTTCTACACTACCACTGCTGTGTCATGATTGGCCAGGGTTTTACACTACCACTGCTGTGTCATGGCTGGCCAGGGTTCTACACTACCACTGCTGTGTCATGACTGGCCAGGGTTCTACACTACCACTGCTGTGTCATGCTGGCCAGGGTTCTACACCACTGCTGTGTCATGGCTGGCCAGCGTTCTACACTACCACTGCTGTCATGGTTGTCCAGGGTTCTACACTACCACTGCTGTGTCATGACTGGCCAGGGTTCTACACTACCACTGCTGTCTCATGACTGGCCAGGGTTCTACACTACCACTGCTGTCATGACTGGCCAGGGTTCTACACTACCACTGCTGTGTCATGACTGGCCAGGGTTCTACACTACTACTGCTGTGTCATGACTGGCCAGTGTTCTGCACTACCACTGCTGTGTCATGACTGGCCAGGGTTCTACACTACCACTGCTGTGTCATGACTGGCCAGGGTTCTACACTACCACTGCTGTGTCATGACTGGCCAGGGTTCTACACTACCACTGCTGTGTCATGACTGGCCAGTGTTCTACACTACCACTGCTGTGTCATGACTGGCCAGGGTTCTACACTACCACTGCTGTGTCATGACTGGCCAGGGTTCTACACTACCACTGCTGTGTCATGGCTGGCCAGGGTTCTACACTACCACTGTTGTGTCATGGCTGGCCAGGGTTCTACACTACCACTGCTGTGTCATGACTGGCCAGGGTTCTACACTACCACTGCTGTCATGATTGGCCAGGGTTCTACACTACCACTGCTGTGTCATGACTGGCCAGGGTTCTACACTACCACTGCTGTGTCATGACTGGCCAGGGTTCTACACTACCACTGCTGTGTCATGGTTGTCCAGGGTTCTACACTACCACTGCTGTGTCATGGCTGGCCAGGGTTTTACACTACCACTGCTGTGTCATGGCTGGCCAGGGTTCTACACTACCACTGCTGTGTCATGGCTGGCCAGGGTTCTACACTACCACTGCTGTGTCATGGCTGGCAGGGTTCTACACTACCACTGCTGTGTCATGGCTGGCCAGGGTTCTACACTACCACTGCTGTGTCATGGCTGGCCATGGCTCTACACTACCACTGCTGTGTCATGGTTGTCCAGGGTTCTACACTACCACTGCTGTGTCATGACTGGCCAGGGTTCTACACTATCACTGCTGTGTCATGGCTGGCCAGAGTTCTACACTACCACTGCTGTGTCATGGCTGGCCAGGGTTTTACACTACCACTGCTGTGTCATGGGTGGCCAGGGTTCTACACTACCACTGCTGTGTCATGGCTGGCAGGGTTCTACACTACCACTGCTGTGTCATGGCTGGCCAGGGATCTACACTACTACTGCTGTGTCATGACTGGCCATGGTTCTACACTACCACTGCTGTGTCATGGTTGGCCGGGGTTCTACACTACCACTGCTGTGTCATGGCTGGCCGGGGTTCTACACTACCACTGCTGTGTCATGACTGGCCAGGGTTCTACACTACTACTGCTGTGTCATGACTGGCCATGGTTCTACACTACCACTGCTGTGTCATGGTTGGCCAGGGTTCTACACTACCACTGCTGTGTCATGACTGGCCAGGGTTCTACACTACCACTGCTGTGTCATGACTGGCCAGGGTTCTACACTACCACTGCTGTGTCATGACTGGCCAGGGTTCTACACTACCACTGCTGTGTCATGACTGGCCAGGGTTCTACACTACCACTGCTGTGTCATAACTGGCCAGGGTTCTACACTACCACTGCTGTGTCATGACTGGACAGGGTTCTACACTACCACTGCTGTGTCATGACTGGCCAGGGTTCTACACTACCACTGCTGTGTCATGACTGGCCAGGGTTCTACACTACCACTGCTGTGTCATGACTGGCCAGGGTTCTACACTACCACTGCTGTGTCATGACTGGCCAGGGTTCTACACCACCACTGCTGTGTCATGACTGGCCAGGGTTCTACACCACCACTGCTGTGTCATGACTGGCCAGGGTTCTACACTACCACTGCTGTGTCATGACTGGCCAGGGTTCTACACTACCACTGCTGTGTCATGACTGGCCAGGGTTCTACACTACAACTGCTGTGTCATGGCTGGCCAGGGTTCTACACTACCACTGCTGTGTCATGACTGGCCAGGGTTCTACACTACCACTGCTGTGTCATGACTGGCCAGGGTTCTACACTACCACTGCTGTGTCATGGCTGGCCAGGGTTCTACACTACCACTGCTGTGTCATGACTGGCCAGGGTTCTACACTACCACTGCTGTGTCATGACTGGCCAGGCTTCTACACTACCACTGCTGTGTCATGGCTGGCCAGGCTTTTACACTACCACTGCTGTGTCATGGCTGGCCAGGGTTCTACACTACCACTGCTGTGTCATGACTGGCCAGGGTTCTACACCACCACTGCTGTGTCATGACTGGCCAGGCTTCTACAATACCACTGCTGTGTCATGACTGGCCAGGGTTCTACACTACCACTGCTGTCTCATGACTGGCCAGGGTTCTACACTACCACTGCTGTGTCATGACTGGCCAGGGTTCTACACTACCACTGCTGTGTCATGACTGGCCAGGGTTCTACACTACCACTGCTGTGTCATGGCTGGCCAGGGTTCTACACTACCACTGCTGTGTCATGGCTGGCCAGGGTTCTACACTACCACTGCTGTGTCATGACTGGCCAGGGTTCTACACCACCACTGCTGTGTCATGACTGGCCAGGGTTCTACACTACCACTGCTGTGTCATGACTGGCCAGGGTTCTACACTACCACTGCTGTGTCATGACTGGCCAGGGTTCTACACTACCACTGCTGTGTCATGACTGGCCAGGGTTCTACACTACCACTGCTGTGTCATGACTGGCCAGGGTTCTACACTACCACTGCTGTGTCATGGCTGGCCAGGGTTCTACACTACCACTGCTGTGTCATGGCTGGCCAGGGTTCTACACTACCACTGCTGTGTCATGACTGGCCAGGGTTCTACACTACCACTGCTGTGTCATGGCTGGCCAGGGTTCTACACTACCACTGCTGTGTCATGGCTGGCCAGGGTTCTACACTACCACTGCTGTGTCATGACTGGCCAGGGTTCTACACTACCACTGCTGTGTCATGGCTGGCCAGGGTTCTACACTACCACTGCTGTGTCATGACTGGCCAGGGTTCTACACTACCACTGCTGTGTCATGACTGGCCAGGGTTCTACACTACCACTGCTGTGTCATGGCTGGCCAGGGTTCTACACTACCACTGCTGTGTCATGGCTGGCCAGGGTTCTACACTACCACTGCTGTGTCATGACTGGCCAGGGTTCTACACTACCACTGCTGTGTCATGACTGGCCAGGGTTCTACACTACCACTGCTGTGTCATGACTGGCCAGGGTTCTACACTACAACTCTGCACAACAGTGGTGTCGCCACTTTTCAAGACCTGCATTGTGTTACCTACATCAAAATGTCTCCTTCAAGTGCTCGTGCTACTCGTATTTTGCACTATAAACAGTCTGATGAATCACTGACAAGTGCAACATATGTCACCGTGTTTTTCTATTTTCCTCTTGAATTCTAAAGGATTTCTGCATATTTAAAATACATAATTTACAGTGTACTGAAGCCATCAGCATCCTGCTGGTGTTTACTACACTGCTTAACACTGACATGATCAACACTGACATGATCAACACTGACATGCTCAACACTGACATGATCAACACTGAGATCATCAACACTGACATGATCAACACTGAGATCAACACTGACATGATCAACACTGGCATGCTCAACACTGACATGCTCAACACTGACATGATCAACACTGAGATCATCAACACTGACATGCTCAACACTGACATGATCAACACTGACATGATCAACACTGACATGATCAACACTGACATGATCAACACTGACATGATCAACACTGACATGCTCAACACTGACATGATCAACACTGACATGATCAACACTGACATGATCAACACTGACATGCTCAACACTGACATGATCAACACTGACATGATCAACACTGACATGATCAACACTGACATGATCAACACTGACATGCTCAACACTGACATGATCAACACTGACATGATCAACACTGACATGCTCAACACTGACATGATCAACACTGACATGATCAACACTGACATGATCAACACTGACATGCTCAACACTGACATGATCAACACTGACATGATCAACACTGACATGATCAACACTGACATGATCAACACTGACATGCTCAACACTGAGATCAACACTGACATGATCAACACTGACATGCTCAACACTGAGATCAACACTGACATGATCAACACTGAGATCAACACTGGCATGATCAACACTGGCATGATCAACACTGGCATGACATGATCAACACTGAGATCAATGATCACTGACATGATCAACACTGACATGACATGATCAACACTCAACACTGACATGATCAACACTGACATGATCAACACTGACATGCTCAACACTGAGATCAACACTGACATGATCAACACTGAGATCAACACTGACATGCTCAACACTGAGATCATCAACACTGACATGATCAACACTGAGATCATCAACACTGACATGATCAACACTGAGATCAACACTGACATGATCAACACTGACATGATCAACACTGACATGATCAACACTGACATGATCAACACTGACATGATCAACACTGACATGATCAACACTGACATGATCAACACTGACATGATCAACACTGACATGATCAACACTGACATGATCAACACTGAGATCAACACTGACATGATCAATACTGACATGATCAACACTGACATGATCAACACTGACATGATCAAAACCGACATGATCAACACCGACATGATCAACACTGACATGATCAACACTGACATGCTTAACACTGAGATCATCAACACCGACATGATCAACACCGACATGATCAACACCGACATGATCAACACTGACATGATCAACACTGACATGATCAACACCGACATGATCAACACTGACATGATCAACACCGACATGATCAACACTGACATGATCAACACTGACATGATCAACACTGACATGATCAACACTGACATGATCAACACTGACATGATCAACACTGACATGATCAACACTGAGATCAACACTGACATGCTCAACACTGACATGCTCAACACTGACATGATCAACACTGACATGCTCAACACTGACATGATCAACACTGACATGCTCAACACTGACATGCTCAACACTGACATGATCAACATTGACATGATCAACACTGGCATGCTCAACACTGACATGATCAACACTGGCATGCTCAACACTGACATGATCAACACTGGCATGCTCAACACTGGCATGCTCAACACTGACATGATCAACACTGACATGATCAACACTGACATGATCAACACTGACATTCTCAACACTGACAAGATCAACACTGGCATGCTCAACACTGACATGATCAACACTGGCATGCTCAACACTGACATGATCAACACTGGCATGCTCAACACTGACATGATCAACACTGACATGCTCAACACTGACATGCTCAACACTGACATGCTCAACACTGACATGATCAACACTGACATGATCAACACTGACATGCTCAACACTGACATGCTCAACACTGACATGATCAACACTGACATGATCAACACCGACATGATCAACACCGACATGATCAACACCGACATGATCAACACCGACATGATCAACACCGACATGATCAACACCGACATGATCAACACCGACATGATCAACACTGACATGATCAACACTGGTAATACCGGTAATTATCTTCCAGTGAGGTTTATACCGGTAATTATCTTCCAGTGAGGTTTATACCGGTAATTATCTTCGTGAGGTTTATACCGGTAATTATCTTCCAGTGAGGTTTATACCGGTAATTATCTTCGTGAGGTTTATACCGGTAATTATCTTCCAGTGAGGTTTATACCGGTAATTATCTTCCAGTGAGGTTTATACCGGTAATTATCTTCCAGTGAGGTTTATACCGGTAATTATCTTCCAGTGAGGTTTATACCGGTAATTATCTTCCAGTGAGGTTTATACCGGTAATTATCTTCCAGTGAGGTTTATACCGGTAATTATCTTCCAGTGAGGTTTATACCGGTAATTATCTTCCAGTGAGGTTTATACCGGTAATTATCTTCCAGTGAGGTTTATACCGGTAATTATCTTCCAGTGAGGTTTATACCGGTAATTATCTTCGTGAGGTTTATACCGGTAATTATCTTCCAGTGAGGTTTATACCGGTAATTATCTTCGTGAGGTTTATACCGGTAATTATCTTCCAGTGAGGTTTATACCGGTAATTATCTTCCAGTGAGGTTTATACCGGTAATTATCTTCCAGTGAGGTTTATACCGGTAATTATCTTCCAGTGAGGTTTATACCGGTAATTATCTTCGTGAGGTTTATACCGGTAATTATCTTCCAGTGAGGTTTATACCGGTAATTATCTTCCAGTGAGGTTTATACCGGTAATTATCTTCCAGTGAGGTTTATACCGGTAATTATCTTCCAGTGAGGTTTATACCGGTAATTATCTTCCAGTGAGGTTTATACCGGTAATTATCTTCGTGAGGTTTATACCGGTAATTATCTTCCAGTGAGGTTTATACCGGTAATTATCTTCCAGTGAGGTTTATACCGGTAATTATCTTCGTGAGGTTTATACCGGTAATTATCTTCCAGTGAGGTTTATACCGGTAATTATCTTCGTGAGGTTTATACCGGTAATTATCTTCCAGTGAGGTTTATACCGGTAATTATCTTCCAGTGAGGTTTATACCGGTAATTATCTTCCAGTGAGGTTTATACCGGTAATTATCTTCGTGAGGTTTATACCGGTAATTATCTTCCAGTGAGGTTTATACCGGTAATTATCTTCCAGTGAGGTTTATACCGGTAATTATCTTCGTGAGGTTTATACCGGTAATTATCTTCCAGTGAGGTTTATACCGGTAATTATCTTCCAGTGAGGTTTATACCGGTAATTATCTTCCAGTGAGGTTTATACCGGTAATTATCTTCCAGTGAGGTTTATACCGGTAATTATCTTCCAGTGAGGTTTATACCGGTAATTACCTTCCAGTGAGGTTGATACCGGTAATTACCTTCGTGAGGTTTATACCGGTAATTATCTTCCAGTGAGGTTTATACCGGTAATTACCTTCCAGTGAGGTTTATACCGGTAATTATCTTCCAGTGAGGTTTATACCGGTAATTACCTTCCAGTGAGGTTTATACCGGTAATTACCTTCCAGTGAGGTTTATACCGGTAATTACCTTCCAGTGAGGTTTATACCGGTAATTATCTTCCAGTGAGGTTTATACCGGTAATTACCTTCCAGTGAAGTTTATACCGGTAATTACCTTCCAGTGAGGTTTATACCGGTAATTACCTTCCAGTGAGGTTTATACCGGTAATTACCTTCCAGTGAAGTTTATACCGGTAATTACCTTCCAGTGAGGTTTATACCGGTAATTACCTTCCAGTGAAGTTTATACCGGTAATTACCTTCCAGTGAGGTTTATACCGGTAATTACCTTCCAGTGAGGTTTATACCGGTAATTACCTTCCAGTGAAGTTTATACCGGTAATTATCTTCCAGTGAGGTTTATACCGGTAATTATCTTCCAGTGAGGTTTATACCGGTAATTACCTTCCAGTGAGGTTTATACCGGTAATTACCTTCCAGTGAAGTTTATACCGGTAATTATCTTCCAGTGAGGTTTATACCGGTAATTATCTTCCAGTGAGGTTTATACCGGTAATTACCTTCCAGTGAAGTTTATACCGGTAATTATCTTCCAGTGAGGTTTATACCGGTAATTATCTTCCAGTGAGGTTTATACCGGTAATTACCTTCCAGTGAAGTTTATACCGGTAATTATCTTCCAGTGAGGTTTATACCGGTAATTACCTTCCAGTGAAGTTTATACCGGTAATTATCTTCCAGTGAGGTTTATACCGGTAATTATCTTCCAGTGAGGTTTATACCGGTAATTACCTTCCAGTGAAGTTTATACCGGTAATTATCTTCCAGTGAGGTTTATACCGGTAATTATCTTCCAGTGAAGTTTATACCGGTAATTATCTTCCAGTGAAGTTTATACCGGTAATTATCTTCCAGTGAGGTTTATACCGGTAATTACCTTCCAGTGAAGTTTATACCGGTAATTATCTTCCAGTGAGGTTTATACCGGTAATTATCTTCCAGTGAGGTTTATACCGGTAATTATCTTCCAGTGAGGTTTATACCGGTAATTATCTTCCAGTGAGGTTTATACCGGTAATTATCTTCGTGAGGTTTATACCGGTAATTACCTTCCAGTGAGGTTTATACCGGTAATTATCTTCCAGTGAGGTTTATACCGGTAATTACCTTCCAGTGAAGTTTATACCGGTAATTATCTTCCAGTGAGGTTTATACCGGTAATTATCTTCCAGTGAGGTTTATACCGGTAATTATCTTCCAGTGAGGTTTATACCGGTAATTATCTTCGTGAGGTTTATACCGGTAATTATCTTCCAGTGAGGTTTATACCGGTAATTATCTTCCAGTGAGGTTTATACCGGTAATTATCTTCGTGAGGTTTATACCGGTAATTATCTTCCAGTGAGGTTTATACCGGTAATTATCTTCCAGTGAGGTTTATACCGGTAATTATCTTCCAGTGAGGTTTATACCGGTAATTATCTTCCAGTGAGGTTTATACCGGTAATTATCTTCCAGTGAGGTTTATACCGGTAATTACCTTCCAGTGAGGTTGATACCGGTAATTACCTTCGTGAGGTTTATACCGGTAATTATCTTCCAGTGAGGTTTATACCGGTAATTACCTTCCAGTGAGGTTTATACCGGTAATTATCTTCCAGTGAGGTTTATACCGGTAATTACCTTCCAGTGAGGTTTATACCGGTAATTACCTTCCAGTGAGGTTTATACCGGTAATTACCTTCCAGTGAGGTTTATACCGGTAATTATCTTCCAGTGAGGTTTATACCGGTAATTACCTTCCAGTGAAGTTTATACCGGTAATTACCTTCCAGTGAGGTTTATACCGGTAATTACCTTCCAGTGAGGTTTATACCGGTAATTACCTTCCAGTGAAGTTTATACCGGTAATTACCTTCCAGTGAGGTTTATACCGGTAATTACCTTCCAGTGAAGTTTATACCGGTAATTACCTTCCAGTGAGGTTTATACCGGTAATTACCTTCCAGTGAGGTTTATACCGGTAATTACCTTCCAGTGAAGTTTATACCGGTAATTATCTTCCAGTGAGGTTTATACCGGTAATTATCTTCCAGTGAGGTTTATACCGGTAATTACCTTCCAGTGAGGTTTATACCGGTAATTACCTTCCAGTGAAGTTTATACCGGTAATTATCTTCCAGTGAGGTTTATACCGGTAATTATCTTCCAGTGAGGTTTATACCGGTAATTACCTTCCAGTGAAGTTTATACCGGTAATTATCTTCCAGTGAGGTTTATACCGGTAATTATCTTCCAGTGAGGTTTATACCGGTAATTACCTTCCAGTGAAGTTTATACCGGTAATTATCTTCCAGTGAGGTTTATACCGGTAATTACCTTCCAGTGAAGTTTATACCGGTAATTATCTTCCAGTGAGGTTTATACCGGTAATTATCTTCCAGTGAGGTTTATACCGGTAATTACCTTCCAGTGAAGTTTATACCGGTAATTATCTTCCAGTGAGGTTTATACCGGTAATTATCTTCCAGTGAAGTTTATACCGGTAATTATCTTCCAGTGAAGTTTATACCGGTAATTATCTTCCAGTGAGGTTTATACCGGTAATTACCTTCCAGTGAAGTTTATACCGGTAATTATCTTCCAGTGAGGTTTATACCGGTAATTATCTTCCAGTGAGGTTTATACCGGTAATTATCTTCCAGTGAGGTTTATACCGGTAATTATCTTCCAGTGAGGTTTATACCGGTAATTATCTTCGTGAGGTTTATACCGGTAATTACCTTCCAGTGAGGTTTATACCGGTAATTATCTTCCAGTGAGGTTTATACCGGTAATTACCTTCCAGTGAAGTTTATACCGGTAATTATCTTCCAGTGAGGTTTATACCGGTAATTATCTTCCAGTGAGGTTTATACCGGTAATTATCTTCCAGTGAGGTTTATACCGGTAATTATCTTCCAGTGAGGTTTATACCGGTAATTATCTTCCAGTGAGGTTTATACCGGTAATTATCTTCCAGTGAGGTTTATACCGGTAATTATCTTCGTGAGGTTTATACCGGTAATTACCTTCCAGTGAGGTTTATACCGGTAATTATCTTCCAGTGAGGTTTATACCGGTAATTACCTTCCAGTGAAGTTTATACCGGTAATTATCTTCCAGTGAGGTTTATACCGGTAATTATCTTCCAGTGAGGTTTATACCGGTAATTATCTTCCAGTGAGGTTTATACCGGTAATTATCTTCCAGTGAGGTTTATACCGGTAATTATCTTCCAGTGAGGTTTATACCGGTAATTATCTTCCAGTGAGGTTTATACCGGTAATTATCTTCGTGAGGTTTATACCGGTAATTACCTTCCAGTGAGGTTTATACCGGTAATTATCTTCCAGTGAGGTTTATACCGGTAATTACCTTCCAGTGAAGTTTATACCGGTAATTATCTTCCAGTGAGGTTTATACCGGTAATTATCTTCCAGTGAGGTTTATACCGGTAATTATCTTCCAGTGAGGTTTATACCGGTAATTATCTTCGTGAGGTTTATACCGGTAATTACCTTCCAGTGAGGTTTATACCGGTAATTATCTTCCAGTGAGGTTTATACCAGTAATTACCTTCCAGTGAAGTTTATACCGGTAATTATCTTCCAGTGAGGTTTATACCGGTAATTATCTTCCAGTGAGGTTTATACCGGTAATTATCTTCCAGTGAGGTTTATACCGGTAATTATCTTCCAGTGAGGTTTATACCGGTAATTATCTTCCAGTGAGGTTTATACCGGTAATTATCTTCCAGTGAGGTTTATACCGGTAATTATCTTCGTGAGGTTTATACCGGTAATTACCTTCCAGTGAGGTTTATACCGGTAATTATCTTCCAGTGAGGTTTATACCGGTAATTACCTTCCAGTGAAGTTTATACCGGTAATTATCTTCCAGTGAGGTTTATACCGGTAATTATCTTCCAGTGAGGTTTATACCGGTAATTATCTTCCAGTGAGGTTTATACCGGTAATTATCTTTCAGTGAGGTTTATACCGGTAATTATCTTCCAGTGAGGTTTATACCGGTAATTATCTTCCAGTGAGGTTTATACCGGTAATTATCTTCCAGTGAGGTTTATACCGGTAATTATCTTCGTGAGGTTTATACCGGTAATTACCTTCCAGTGAGGTTTATACCGGTAATTATCTTCCAGTGAGGTTTATACCGGTAATTATCTTCCAGTGAGGTTTATACCGGTAATTATCTTCCAGTGAGGTTTATACCGGTAATTATCTTCCAGTGAGGTTTATACCGGTAATTATCTTCCAGTGAGGTTTATACCGGTAATTATCTTCCAGTGAGGTTTATACCGGTAATTATCTTCCAGTGAGGTTTATACCGGTAATTATCTTCCAGTGAGGTTTATACCGGTAATTATCTTCCAGTGAGGTTTATACCGGTAATTATCTTCGTGAGGTTTATACCGGTAATTATCTTCCAGTGAGGTTTATACCGGTAATTATCTTCCAGTGAGGTTTATACCGGTAATTATCTTCCAGTGAGGTTTATACCGGTAATTAACTTCCAGTGAGGTTTATACCGGTAATTATCTTCCAGTGAGGTTTATACTGGTAATTAACTTCCAGTGAGGTTTATACCGGTAATTAACTTCCAGTGAGGTTTATACCGGTAATTATCTTCCAGTGAGGTTTATACCGGTAATTACCTTCCAGTGAGGTTTATACCGGTAATTACCTTCCAGTGAGGTTTATACCGGTAATTACCTTCCAGTGAGGTTTATACCGGTAATTACCTTCCAGTGAGGTTTATACCGGTAATTACCTTCCAGTGAGGTTTATACCGGTAATTATCTTCCAGTGAGGTTTATACTGGTAATTACCTTCCAGTGAGGTTTATACCGGTAATTATCTTCCAGTGAGGTTTATACCGGTAATTACCTTCCAGTGAGGTTTATACCGGTAATTATCTTCCAGTGAGGTTTATACCGGTAATTACCTTCCAGTGAGGTTTATACCGGTAATTACCTTCCAGTGAGGTTTATACCGGTAATTATCTTCCAGTGAGGTTTATACTGGTAATTACCTTCCAGTGAGGTTTATACCGGTAATTATCTTCCAGTGAGGTTTATACCGGTAATTACCTTCCAGTGAGGTTTATACCGGTAATTATCTTCCAGTGAGGTTTATACCGGTAATTACCTTCCAGTGAGGTTTATACCGGTAATTATCTTCCAGTGAGGTTTATACCGGTAATTACCTTCCAGTGAGGTTTATACCGGTAATTATCTTCCAGTGAGGTTTATACCGGTAATTATCTTCCAGTGAGGTTTATACCGGTAATTATCTTCGTGAGGTTTATACCGGTAATTACCTTCCAGTGAGGTTTATACCGGTAATTATCTTCCAGTGAGGTTTATACCGGTAATTACCTTCCAGTGAAGTTTATACCGGTAATTATCTTCCAGTGAGGTTTATACCGGTAATTATCTTCCAGTGAGGTTTATACCGGTAATTATCTTCCAGTGAGGTTTATACCGGTAATTATCTTCGTGAGGTTTATACCGGTAATTACCTTCCAGTGAGGTTTATACCGGTAATTATCTTCCAGTGAGGTTTATACCGGTAATTACCTTCCAGTGAAGTTTATACCGGTAATTATCTTCCAGTGAGGTTTATACCGGTAATTATCTTCCAGTGAGGTTTATACCGGTAATTATCTTCCAGTGAGGTTTATACCGGTAATTATCTTCCAGTGAGGTTTATACCGGTAATTATCTTCCAGTGAGGTTTATACCGGTAATTATCTTCCAGTGAGGTTTATACCGGTAATTATCTTCGTGAGGTTTATACCGGTAATTACCTTCCAGTGAGGTTTATACCGGTAATTATCTTCCAGTGAGGTTTATACCGGTAATTACCTTCCAGTGAAGTTTATACCGGTAATTATCTTCCAGTGAGGTTTATACCGGTAATTATCTTCCAGTGAGGTTTATACCGGTAATTATCTTCCAGTGAGGTTTATACCGGTAATTATCTTTCGGTGAGGTTTATACCGGTAATTATCTTCCAGTGAGGTTTATACCGGTAATTATCTTCCAGTGAGGTTTATACCGGTAATTATCTTCCAGTGAGGTTTATACCGGTAATTATCTTCGTGAGGTTTATACCGGTAATTACCTTCCAGTGAGGTTTATACCGGTAATTATCTTCCAGTGAGGTTTATACCGGTAATTATCTTCCAGTGAGGTTTATACCGGTAATTATCTTCCAGTGAGGTTTATACCGGTAATTATCTTCCAGTGAGGTTTATACCGGTAATTATCTTCCAGTGAGGTTTATACCGGTAATTATCTTCCAGTGAGGTTTATACCGGTAATTATCTTCCAGTGAGGTTTATACCGGTAATTATCTTCCAGTGAGGTTTATACCGGTAATTATCTTCCAGTGAGGTTTATACCGGTAATTATCTTCCAGTGAGGTTTATACCGGTAATTATCTTCCAGTGAGGTTTATACCGGTAATTATCTTCCAGTGAGGTTTATACCGGTAATTATCTTCCAGTGAGGTTTATACCGGTAATTATCTTCCAGTGAGGTTTATACCGGTAATTATCTTCCAGTGAGGTTTATACTGGTAATTATCTTCCAGTGAGGTTTATACCGGTAATTATCTTCCAGTGAGGTTTATACTGGTAATTATCTTCCAGTGAGGTTTATACCGGTAATTATCTTCCAGTGAGGTTTATACTGGTAATTATCTTCCAGTGAGGTTTATACCGGTAATTATCTTCCAGTGAGGTTTATACCGGTAATTATCTTCCAGTGAGGTTTATACCGGTAATTATCTTCCAGTGAGGTTTATACCGGTAATTATCTTCCAGTGAGGTTTATACCGGTAATTACCTTCCAGTGAGGTTTATACCGGTAATTATCTTCCAGTGAGGTTTATACTGGTAATTACCTTCCAGTGAGGTTTATACCGGTAATTATCTTCCAGTGAGGTTTATACCGGTAATTACCTTCCAGTGAGGTTTATACCGGTAATTATCTTCCAGTGAGGTTTATACCGGTAATTACCTTCCAGTGAGGTTTATACCGGTAATTATCTTCCAGTGAGGTTTATACCGGTAATTACCTTCCAGTGAGGTTTATACCGGTAATTACCTTCCAGTGAGGTTTATACCGGTAATTATCTTCCAGTGAGCATCTTCTTCTTCTAACATACAATCAGCAACTCTTATTTCCTCTATTATCCTCTGCTCACTTTCAATATTTAATATAACTATACTTCTTCTCAGCGGAATAAATTTTATCCTGATCCTGTACACTTGTGCACTACTCGGCTTTCCCAGGACCTGTACACTTGTGCACTACTCGGCTTTCCCAGGACCTGTACACTTGTGCACTACTCGGCTTTCCCAGGACCTGTACACTTGTGCACTACTCGACTTTCCCAGGTCCTGTACACTTGTGCACTACTAGGCTTTGCCAGGTCCTGTACACTTGTGCACTACTCGGCTTTCCCAGGTCCTGTACACTTGTGCACCACTCGGCTTTCCCAGGTTCTGTACACTTGTGCACTACTCGGCTTTCCCAGGACCTGTACACTTGTGCACTACTCGGCTTTCCCAGGTCCTGTACACTTGTGCACTACTCGCATTCCCAGGTCCTGTACACGTGTGCACTACTAGGCTTGGCCGTGTCCTGTACACTTGTGCACTACTCGGCTTTGCCAGGTCCTGTACACTTGTGCACTACTCGGCTTTCCCAGGTCCTGTACACTTGTGCATTACTCGCTCTGACCTTGTGCACCAGAGATTAACACTTCCCAAAAGTACACATGATCGACCCTGGAAGCCAACACTTCCCAAGAGTACACATGATCGGGCCCTGGAAGTCAACACTTCCCAAGAGTACACATGATCGGGCCCTGGAAGCCAACACTTCCCAAGAGCACGCATGATCGGGCCCTGGAAGCAAACACTTCCCAAGAGTACACATGATCGGGCCCTGGAAGCCAACACTACCCAAGAGTACACATGATCGGGCCCTGGAAGCCAACACTTCCCAAGAGTACACATGATCGGGCCCTGGAAGCCAACACTTCCCAAGAGTACACATGATCGAGCCCTGGAAGCCAACACTTCCCAAGAGTACACATGATCGGGCCCTGGAAGCCAACACTTCCCAAGAGTACACATGATCGGGCCCTGGAAGTCAACACTTCCCAAGAGTACACATGATCGGGCCCTGGAAGCCAACACTTCCCAAGAGCACGCATGATCGGGCCCTGGAAGCAAACACTTCCCAAGAGTACACATGATCGGGCCCTGGAAGCCAACACTACCCAAGAGTACACATGATCGGGCCCTGGAAGCCAACACTTCCCAAGAGTACACATGATCGGGCCCTGGAAGCCAACACTTTCCAAGAGTACACATGAACGGGCTCTGGAAGCCAACACTTCCCAAGAGTACACATGATCGGGCCCTGGAAGCCAACACTTCCCAAGAGTACACATGATCGGGCCCTGGAAGCCAACACTTCCCAAGAGTACACATGATCGGGCCCTGGAAGCCAACACTACCCAAGAGTACACATGATCGGGCCCTGGAAGCAAACACTTCCCAAGAGTACACATGATCGGGCCCTGGAAGCAAACACTTCCCAAGAGTACACATGATCGGGCCCTGGAAGCCAACACTACCCAAGATTACACATAATCGGGCCCTGGAAGCCAACACTTCCCAAGAGTACACATGATCGGGCCCTGGAAGCCAACACTTCCCAAAAGTACACATGATCGGGCCCTGGAAGCTAACACTTCCCAAGAGTACACATGATCGGGCCCTGGAAGCCAACACTTCCCAAGAGTACCCATGATAGGGCCCTGGAAGCCAACGCTTCCCAAGAGTACACTTGATCGGGCCCTGGAAGCCAACACTTCCCAAGAGTACATATAATCGGGCCCTGGAAGCCAACACTTCCCAAGAGTACACATAATCGGGCCCTGGAAGCCAACACTTCTCAAGAGTACACATAATCGGGCCCTGGAAGCCAACACTTCACAAGAGTACACATGATCAGGTCCTGGAAGCCACCAAGAGTACACATAATCGGGCCCTGGAAGCCCCCAAGAGTACACATAATCGGGCCCTGGAAGCCACCAAGAGTACACATAATCGGGTCCTGGAAGCCACCAAGAGTACACATGATCGGGCCCTGGAAGCCACCAAGAGTACACATAATCGGGTCCTGGAAGCCCCCAAGAGTACACATAATCGGGTCCTGGAAGCCCCCAAGAGTACACATAATCGGGCCCTGGAAGCCACCAAGAGTACACATAATCGGGTCCTGGAAGCCACCAAGAGTACACATGATCGGGTCCTGGAAGCCACCAAGAGTACACATGATCGGGTCCTGGAAGCCACCAAGAGTACACATAATCGGGTCCTGGAAGCCCCCAAGAGTACACATAATCGGGTCCTGGAAGCCACCAAGAGTACACATAATCGGGCCCTGGAAGCCACCAAGAGTACACATAATCGGGTCCTGGAAGCCACCAAGAGTACACATAATCGGGTCCTGGAAGCCCCCAAGAGTACACATAATCGGGCCCTGGAAGCCACCAAGAGTACACATAATCGGGCCCTGGAAGCCACCAAGATTACACATAATCGGGTCCTGGAAGCCCCCAAGAGTACACATAATCGGGTCCTGGAAGCCACCAAGAGTACACATAATCGGGCCCTGGAAGCCACCAAGAGTACACATGATCGGGCCCTGGAAGCCACCAAGAGTACACATAATCGGGCCCTGGAAGCCCCCAAGAGTACACATAATCGGGCCCTGGAAGCCACCAAGAGTACACATAATCGGGTCCTGGAAGCCACCAAGAGTACACATGATCGGGCCCTGGAAGCCACCAAGAGTACACATAATCGGGTCCTGGAAGCCCCCAAGAGTACACATAATCGGGTCCTGGAAGCCCCCAAGAGTACACATAATCGGGCCCTGGAAGCCACCAAGAGTACACATAATCGGGTCCTGGAAGCCACCAAGAGTACACATGATCGGGTCCTGGAAGCCACCAAGAGTACACATGATCGGGTCCTGGAAGCCACCAAGAGTACACATAATCGGGTCCTGGAAGCCCCCAAGAGTACACATAATCGGGTCCTGGAAGCCACCAAGAGTACACATAATCGGGCCCTGGAAGCCACCAAGAGTACACATAATCGGGTCCTGGAAGCCACCAAGAGTACACATAATCGGGTCCTGGAAGCCCCCAAGAGTACACATAATCGGGCCCTGGAAGCCACCAAGAGTACACATAATCGGGCCCTGGAAGCCACCAAGATTACACATAATCGGGTCCTGGAAGCCCCCAAGAGTACACATAATCGGGTCCTGGAAGCCACCAAGAGTACACATAATCGGGCCCTGGAAGCCACCAAGAGTACACATAATCGGGTCCTGGAAGCCACCAAAAGTACACATGATCGGGTCCTGGAAGCCACCAAGAGTACACATGATCGGGTCCTGGAAGCCACCAAGAGTACACATGATCGGGTCCTGGAAGCCACCAAGAGTACACATAATCGGGTCCTGGAAGCCCCCAAGAGTACACATAATCGGGTCCTGGAAGCCCCCAAGAGTACACATAATCGGGTCCTGGAAGCCACCAAGAGTACACATAATCGGGCCCTGGAAGCCACCAAGAGTACACATAATCGGGTCCTGGAAGCCACCAAGAGTACACATAATCGGGCCCTGGAAGCCACCAAGAGTACACATAATCGGGTCCTGGAAGCCCCCAAGAGTACACATAATCGGGTCCTGGAAGCCACCAAGAGTACACATAATCGGGCCCTGGAAGCCACCAAGAGTACACATAATCGGGCCCTGGAAGCCACCAAGAGTACACATAATCGGGTCCTGGAAGCCACCAAGAGTACACATAATCGGGCCCTGGAAGCCACCAAGAGTACACATGATCGGGTCCTGGAAGCCCCCAAGAGTACACATAATCGGGTCCTGGAAGCCACCAAGAGTACACATAATCGGGCCCTGGAAGCCAGCAATTAGTCAAGCCAGTCGATCAAGTTTTTGCTTCAACTTTTGTAGCGTTCGGTAGAAAATGTATGCTTAGATAAGATTTTTTCAGATTTTTAATCCGGATGGTTAGCCACCCAGGATAACTCAAAGTCAGTGCGCCATTGAGAACTGTCTTATTTCCATTGTTATCTTTCAACCTTGTCTCCCAAGATGCCGCCCACACCAGTCGACTAATACCCAGGTACCTACTTGCTGCTAGGTGAACAGTGACAGAGATGAAAGGTGAGTAACACCGTATTACAGAATGGATATAAATGCTCTGGAAAACGTACAGAGGAGGAAGACAAAGATGATCCCAGGTATCAGAAACCTTCCCTATGAGGATAGACTGAGGCCCTGAATCTGCACTCTCTCGAAAGGCGTAGAATTAGGGGGGATATGATTGAGGTGTATAAATGGAAAACAGGAATAAATAAAGGGGATGTAAATAGCGTGCTGAAAATTTCCAGCCAAGACAGGACTCGCAGCAATGGTTTCAAGTTGGAAAAATTCAGATTCAGGAAGGATATAGGAAAGTACTGGTTTGGTAATAGAGTTGTGGATGAGTGGAACAAACTCCCGAGTACAGTTATTCAGGCTAAAACGTTGTGTAGTTTTGAAAATAAGTTAGATAAATACATGAGTGGGTGTGAGTTGGACCTGACTAGCTTGTGCTGATGGGTCTGGTGCCGTGCTCCTTCCTTGAGTGGAGGTGACCAGACTGGGTGGGTCATTGGGCTAATCCGGTGGGTGGGTCATTGGGCTCATCGGAGGGGGGGGGACATGGACCTGCTCCGCATGGGTCAGTAGGCCTGTTGCAGTGTTCCTTCTTTCTTATGTTCTTATGTAACATTCTCGCCCGTGTTGGATATCGAGCCACGAACACTTAAGTGTGTGAGGTTAGAACGTTGCCAAGCCACGGGACACCTCTTGCCTCGCCCTGCCCAGTATTCTGTAGATGTCCATAAGCTATAAGAAAATGTAGGTTAATACAGGTTAAACTAACCTAACCAAGACTCAATATTTAACAGGTTGAAACACTGCTAACATACAATGATGCGACAACAACATATACACAGGACAGGAGGGTCAGGGGAGACATGAAAACGACATACAAAATACTGCGTAGAATAAGTAAGGACAGAGACAGGATGTTCCAGAGATGGGACACAGAAACAAGGGGTCACAAGTGGAAGTTTAAGACACAGATGTATCACAGGGATGTTAGGAAGTATTTCTTCAGCCACAGAGTTGTCAGGAAGTGGAATATTCTGGGAAGTGATGTAGTGGAGGTAGGATCTGTACATAGCTTTAAGAAGAGGTATGATAAAGCTCATGAAGCAGGAAGAGTGACCTAGTAGCGACTGGTGAAGAGGCGGGGCCAGGAGCTGTGAATCGATCCCTGAAACCACATAGAGGTTTGTACCCAAGGGTAACAGGAATAATGAAAAAGCCAGGATGAGCCCATGGTTCACCCAAAGGTGCAGGGAGGCAAAAACCAAGTGTGCTAGGGAATGGAAGAAATATAGAAGGCAAAAGACCCAGGAGAATAAGGAGACCAGTCGTAGAGCCAGAAATGAATATGCGCAGATAAGAAGGGAGGCCCAACGACAATATGAAAACGACATAGCAGCTAAAGCCAAATCTGACCCGAAGCTGTTATACAGCCACATCATGAGGAAAACAACAGTCAAGGACCAGGTAATCAGGCTAAGGAAGGAAGGAGGAGAGACAACAAGAAACGACCAAGAAGTATGTGAGGAACTCCACATGAAATTCAAAGAAGTGTTCACAGAGGAGACAGAAGGGACTCCAGAGAGACGGAGAGGTGGGGTACACCACCAAGTGTTGGACACACTATATACAACCGAGGAAGAAGTGAAGAGGCTGCTGAGTGAGCTAGACACCTCAAAGGCGATGGGGCCGGATAACATCTCTACATGGGTAGTGAGAGAAGGTGCAGAGGCACTATGTGTACCCTTAACAACAATATTCAACACATCTATCGAAACAGGGAGATTACCTGAGGTATTGAAGACAGCAAATGTAGTCCCAATTTTAAAAAAAAGGAGACAGACAAGAAGAAATAAACTACAGACCAGTGTCACTGACTTGCACAGTATGCAAAGTCATGGAGAAGATTATCAGAAGAGTGGTGGAACACCTAAAAAGAAATGACCTTATGAACAACAGCCAACACAGTTTCAGGGACAGGGAATCCTGTGTCACAAACCCACTGGAGTTCTATGACAGGGTGACAGCAGTAAGAGAAGAGAGAGGGGTGGGTAGATTGCATTTTCTTGGACTGTAAGAAGGCCTTTGACAGTTCCACTCAAGAGATTAGTGCAAAAACTGGAGGACCAGGCAGGGATAACACGGAAGGCACTACAATGGATTAGGGAATACCTGTTAGGAAGACAGCAGCGAGTCATGGTATCTGGCGAGGTGCCAGAGTGGGCGCCTGTGACGAGTGGGGTTCCACAGGGGTCAGTCCTAGGACCGGTGCTGTTTCTGGTATTTGCGAACGGCATGACGGAAAGAATAGACTCCGAAGTGTCCCTGTTTGCAGATGATGAGAAGAATTCAATCGGACGAGGACCAGGCAGACCTACAAAGTGATCTGGACGGGCTGCAGACCTGGTCCAGCAACTGGCTCCTGGAGTTCAATCCCACCAAGTGCAAAGTCATGAGGATTGGGGAAGGGCAAAGAAGACCGCAGATGGAGTACAGTCTAGGGGGTCAGAGACTACAAACATCACTCAAGGAAAAAGATCTTGGGGTGAGTATAACACCAGGCACATCTCCTGAAGCGCACATCAACCAAATAACTGCTGCAGCATATGGGCGCCTGGCAAACCTCAGAACAGCATTCCGACATCTTAATAAGGAATCATTCAGGACCCTGTACACCGTGTACGTTAGGCCCATATTGGAGTATGCGGCACCAGTTTGGAACCCACACCTAGCCAAGCACGTGAAGAAACTAGAGAAAGTGCAAAGGTTTGCAACAAGACTAGTCCCAGAGCTAAGAGGTATGTCCTACGAGGAGAGGTTAAGGGAAATCAACCTGACGACTCTGGAGGACAGGAGAGATAGGGGGGACATGATAACGACATACAAAATACTGAGAGGAATTGACAAGGTGGACAAAGACAGGATGTTCCAGAGATTGGACACAGTAACAAGGGGACACAGTTGGAAGCTGAAGACACAGATGAATCACAGGGATGTTAGGAAGTATTTCTTCAGCCACAGAGTAGTCAGTAAATGGAATAGTTTGGGAAGCGATGTAGTGGAGGCAGGATCCACACATAGCTTTAAGCAGAGGTATGATAAAGCTCACGGCTCAGGGAGAGTGACCTAGTAGCGATCAGTGAAGAGGCGGGGCCAGGAGCTCGGACTCGACCCCCGCAACCTCAACTAGGTGAGTACACACACACACACACACGCACACGCACACACACACACACACACGCACACACGCACACACGCACACACACACGCACACGCACACGCACACACACACAAGTATTAAAACTGTAAAGTCACAAAAAATATTTGAAAAACATGCTTGTACCTTGGCCTTGCTTGAAGGTAACACTACACATGTTGCTGCAACACTACACATGTTGCTGCAACACTACACATGTTGCTGCAACACTACACATGTTGCTGCAACACTACACAGGTTGCTGCAACACTACACAGGTTGCTGCAACACTACACAGGTTGCTGCAACACTACACAGGTTGCTGCAACACTACACATGTTGCTGCAGCACTACACATGTTGCTGCAGCACTACACAGGTTGCTGCAGCACTACACAGGTTGCTGCAACACTACACAGGTTGCTGCAACACTGCACAGGTTGCTGCAACACTGCACAGGTTGCTGCAACACTGCACAGGCTGCTGCAACACTGCACAGGCTGCTGCAACACTGCACAGGCTGCTGCAACACTGCACAGGCTGCTGCAACACTGCACAGGCTGCTGCAACACTGCACAGGCTGCTGCAACACTGCACAGGCTGCTGCAACACTACACAGGCTGCTGCAACACTACACAGGCTGCTGCAACACTGCACAGGCTGCTGCAACACTGCACAGGCTGCTGCAACACTGCACAGGCTGCTGCAACACTGCACAGGCTGCTGCAACACTGCACAGGCTGCTGCAACACTGCACAGGCTGCTGCAACACTGCACAGGCTGCTGCAACACTGCACAGGCTGCTGCAACACTGCACAGGCTGCTGCAACACTGCACAGGCTGCTGCAACACTGCACAGGCTGCTGCAACACTGCACAGGCTGCTGCAACACTGCACAGGCTGCTGCAACACTGCACAGGCTGCTGCAACACTGCACAGGCTGCTGCAACACTGCACAGGCTGCTGCAACACTGCACAGGCTGCTGCAACACTGCACAGGCTGCTGCAACACTACACAGGCTGCTGCAACACTACACAGGCTGCTGCAACACTACACAGGCTGCTGCAACACTACACAGGCTGCTGCAACACTACACAGGCTGCTGCAACACTACACAGGCTGCTGCAACACTACACAGGCTGCTGCAACACTACACAGGCTGCTGCAACACTACACAGGCTGCTGCAACACTACACAGGCTGCTGCAACACTACACAGGCTGCTGCAACACTACACAGGCTGCTGCAACACTACACAGGCTGCTGCAACACTACACAGGCTGCTGCAACACTACACAGGCTGCTGCAACACTACACAGGCTGCTGCAACACTACACAGGCTGCTGCAACACTACACAGGCTGCTGCAACACTACACAGGCTGCTGCAACACTACACAGGCTGCTGCAACACTACACAGGCTGCTGCAACACTACACAGGCTGCTGCAACACTACACAGGCTGCTGCAACACTACACAGGCTGCTGCAACACTACACAGGCTGCTGCAACACTACACAGGTTGCTGCAACACTACACAGGTTGCTGCAACACTACACAGGTTGCTGCAACACTGCACAGGTTGCTGCAACACTGCACAGGTTGCTGCAACACTGCACAGGTTGCTGCAACACTACACAGGTTGCTGCAACACTACACAGGTTGCTGCAACACTACACATGTTGCTGCAACACTACACAGGTTGCTGCAACACTACACATGTTGCTGCAACACTACACATGTTGCTGCAACACTACACATGTTGCTGCAACACTACACATGTTGCTGCAACACTACACATGTTGCTGCAACACTAAACATGTTGCTGCAACACTACACATGTTGCTGCAACACTACACATGTTGCTGCAACACTACACATGTTGCTGCAACACTACACATGTTGCTGCAACACTACACATGTTGCTGCAACACTACACATGTTGCTGCAACACTACACATGTTGCTGCAACACTACACATGTTGCTGCAACACTACACATGTTGCTGCAACACTACACATGTTGCTGCAACACTGCACAGGTTGCTGCAACACTGCACAGGTTGCTGCAACACTGCACAGGTTGCTGCAACACTACACAGGTTGCTGCAGCACTACACATGTTGCTGCAGCACTACACATGTTGCTGCAACACTACACATGTTGCTGCAACACTACACATGTTGCTGCAACACTACACAGGTTGCTGCAACACTACACATGTTGCTGCAGCACTACACATGTTGCTGCAGCACTACACATGTTGCTGCAACACTACACAGGTTGCTGCAACACTACACATGTTGCTGCAGCACTACACATGTTGCTGCAACACTACACATGTTGCTGCAACACTACACATGTTACTGCAACACTACACATGTTGCTGCAACACTACACATGTTGCTGCAACACTACACATGTTGCTGCAACACTACACATGTTGCTGCAACACTACACATGTTGCTGCAACAAGGGCATCATTACATATTTCGTTATGGATATATACAAGTCAACGGAACACTTTCAGTAACAGCCTGGTTGACCAGATCTAGTGTGAGTGTGTTGACAGATGACACTATACAATTTACGTGATACGTAAAAGGACACGTGAGCAACTTATGTGACTTATTGTGGCAACGTTTCGCTCTCCAGGAGCTTTGTCAAGCTA
>NC_091317.1:34790680-34830680 GCF_038502225.1 Cherax quadricarinatus | reverse complement strand
CGCGGGTTCTAACCCCACCCGTGGTATGGTTTTTTTTAAGTAAGGATAGTTGAAAATGGTATAAAATACTACTGACAAATTGCAGGTTAAGACGTATGCAACAGTTGGGTATCTTTATTAAAAAAAATGATGAGGTGGTCAGTCCCTCAGCCTTGAGAAGAGTTCATCTACATGGAGCTCAACTCTTTCCCAGGCTGTACAGCAGTATTCCAGCAACCTAGACAACAAATAACTCAAAGAGGATAATCACTGGTTTAGCATCTCTGCTATGAAGGTTCTAGTTATCCAGGCTATCATTTCCTCGTGATTGTGATAATGACATTGTTGTGAACCTTGAAAGTGAGATTCTAACCACACTGGGCTCTTAAAACTAGTTTTATACTTCTTTCTAATTTGCATTTAAAATTTTCTATAACGAAAAAACGGAAATTTGTCCTCGTTGATCATATTGTTTTGTGCGGCCCAGTCTCATGCCAATTCTAGTATTGCCTTGGTAGGCCATACTAGAATTTCCATGGTTTACGGCTCTATGTCAGATACGAGGACCAGGAAAGATGTGAGCGAGTACTTTGTCTTGGGGAACACAGCTTTTTCACTGTGGCAGCCTCTGACTTGTCTATTTAATATTACTCTTTACGTTCTATTTGTCAGTAAGAATCCTTCTGTCAGCATAGTTGCTGACCCCAAGTGTGTTTATCTTCAATCATCATATCTCCTTACGAACCCCCACGACATATGTGGCCACTTTTCCACATATTCCTTTTGCACGAATTTTCTGCACTATTACACCATGATCGCACTTGTCGAAGACTCTCGCTAAGTCTGAGTGTACACTCAAGAATGACTCACTTATGTAACATATGGGAATCTTTATTGAGGGAACGTTTCGCCCCCACACAGTGGCTTCATCTGTCCAATACAAAGAAGAACGTTCAGTCCACCCATCAAGACTAATGGACTGGAAACATCGATTCCAGACTGAGGGACTGATTACCTCAAACTACTGCTCTCTCTACACCGTTCTTCTTTGTATTGGACTGAAGAAGCTACTGTGTGGTGAAACGTTTCCCCAGTAAAGATTCCGTCGTTTTTAAAGACCGTAGGATGACCCTCGTGTCTAGGCTCCCTCTCCAGACAACATTTAACACACATGACAAGGGCTTCTTGCAGTTCTTGATAAACATGGAGTTACACGAGTCTCGGTCTGGAGGAGAGAGAGAGAGAGAGAGAGAAAGAGAGAGAGAGAAACACAGACTTTCAAAGACGGTGAGAGACAGGGAGAAGAGACGTTCTCATAAAGGAAAGAGGAAAAAAACAGGAGGAAAGAGTAAGGAAGCGAGGGAGAGTGAGAGAGGAAGCGAGGGAGAGTGAGATAGACTGGAGGAAAGAGGGAAAATCTCTATTTATAGTAAGAGACCTTGAACTCAAGACTTGTCAACAAGGAAATCACCGATTATTTGTATGATATGAAAAACTGGAGGTGAGAGAGAGAGAGAGAGAGAGAGAGAGAGAGAGAGAGAGAGAGAGAGAGAGAGAGAGAGAAAGAGAGAGAGAGAGAAAGAGTGCATCATATCTTATGTAACCTGCGTGTTTAATTAATTACTGAAGGTGGAACGATACTTGGATGAAGTATCACGTGACACACTCGCCCGAGTGTCACGTGACACTCATGTGAATCAAATCTGACTTAGTTTTGTCCTCCCTGGTGTCAGTACCGAGCGTGAGTGGCTAGTTTACGGTGCACAGTCATCATGCTCTCAATGCTTTAGAGTTTTACAAAACTAAAACCGATGGATGGTAGTTTATCAGTGATCTTATGTAAACTAAATACAACATTTATACACTTCTCTTATTTATATTATAACTGGAACTGTACCTTGCAATAGTATCCCATCTTATTTGATGGAATATTACATGCAACCACTGCTACCCTTAGTTCCTACATTGTGACTAGCACAGTGTAGCATCACACTGCTGGTGCTCCCACAATGTAACTAGCACAGTGTAGCATCACACTGCTGGTGCTCCCACATTGTAACTAGCACAGTGTAGCATCACACTGCTGGTGCTCCCACAATGTAACTAGCACAGTGTAGCATCACACTGCTGATGCTCCCACATTGTGACTAGCACAGTGTAGCATCACACTGCTGGTGCTCCCACAATGTAACTAGCACAGTGTAGCATCACACTGCTGGTGCTCCCACAATGTAACTAGCACAGTGTAGCATCACACTGCTGGTGCTCCCACATTGTAACTAGCACAGTGTAGCATCACACTGCTGGTGCTCCCACAATGTAACTAGCACAGTGTAGCATCACACTGCTGATGCTCCCACATTGTGACTAGCACAGTGTAGCATCACACTGCTGGTGCTCCCACAATGTAACTAGCACAGTGTAGCATCACACTGCTGGTGCTCCCACAATGTAACTAGCACAGTGTAGCATCACACTGCTGGTGCTCCCACATTGTAACTAGCACAGTGTAGCAGCACACTGCTGGTGCTCCCACATTGTAACTAGCACAGTGTAGCATCACACTGCTGGTGCTCCCACAATGTAACTAGCACAGTGTAGCATCACACTGCTGGTGCTCCCACATTGTAACTAGCACAGTGTAGCATCACACTGCTGGTGCTCCCACAATGTAACTAGCACAGTGTAGCAGCACACTGCTGGTGCTCCTACAATGTAACTAGCACAGTGTAGCATCACACTGCTGGTGCTCCTACAATGTAACTAGCACAGTGTAGCATCACACTGCTGGTGCTGCTACAATGTAACTAGCACAGTGTAGCATCACACTGCTGGTGCTCCCACAATGTAACTAGCACAGTGTAGCAGCACACTGCTGGTGCTCCCACAATGTAACTAGCACAGTGTAGCAGCACACTGCTGGTGCTCAAACATTGTAACTAGCACAGTGTAGCAGCACACTGCTGGTGCTCCCACAATGTAACTAACACAGTGTAGCAGCACACTGCTGGTGCTCCCACATTGTAACTAGCACAGTGTAGCATCACACTGCTGGTGCTCCTACAATGTAACTAGCACAGTGTAGCATCACACTGCTGGTGCTTCTACACTGTAACTAGCACAGTGTAGCATCACACTGCTGGTGCTCCCACAATGTAACTAGCACAGTGTAGCATCACACTGCTGGTGCTCCCACAATGTAACTAGCACAGTGTAGCATCACACTGCTGGTGCTCCCACATTGTAACTAGCACAGTGTAGCATCACACTGCTGGTGCTCCCACATTGTAACTAGCACAGTGTAGCATCACACTGCTGGTGCTCCCACATTGTAACTAGCACAGTGTAGCAGCACACTGCTGGTGTTCCCACAATGTAACTAGCACAGTGTAGCATCACACTGCTGGTGCTCCCACAATGTAACTAGAACAGTGTAGCATCACACTGCTGGTGCTCCTACAATGTAACTAGCACAGTGTAGCATCACACTGCTGGTGCTCCCACAATGTAACTAGCACAGTGTAGCATCACACTGCTGGTGCTCCCACATTGTAACTAGCACAGTGTAGCAACACACTGCTGGTGCTCCCACAATGTAACTAGCACAGTGTAGCAGCACACTGCTGGTGCTCCCACAATGTAACTAGCACACAGTGTAGCATCACACTGCTGGTGCTCCCACAATGTAACTAGCACAGTGTAGCATCACACTGCTGGTGCTCCTACAATGTAACTAGCACAGTGCGGCATCACACTGCTGGTGCTCCTACATTGTAACTAGCACAGTGTAGCATCACACTGCTGGTGCTCCTACATTGTAACTAGCACAGTGTAGCATCACACTGCTGGTGCTCCTACAATGTAACTAGCACAGTGTAGCATCACACTGCTGGTGCTCCCACATTGTAACTAGCACAGTGTACCAGCACACT
The DNA here is from genome assembly GCF_038502225.1 of Cherax quadricarinatus. Classification (NCBI taxonomy): domain Eukaryota; kingdom Metazoa; phylum Arthropoda; class Malacostraca; order Decapoda; family Parastacidae; genus Cherax; species Cherax quadricarinatus. The sequence continues at coordinate 34,826,769 of NC_091317.1, read as the reverse complement.
GCTGGTGCTCCCACAATGTAACTAGCACAGTGTAGCATCACACTGCTGGTGCTCCCACATTGTAACTAGCACAGTGTAGCAGCACACTGCTGGTCCTCCCACAATGTAACTAGCACAGTGTAGCATCACACTGCTGGTGCTCCTACAATGTAACTAGCACAGTGTAGCATCACACTGCTGGTGCTCCTACAATGTAACTAGCACAGTGTAGCATCACACTGCTGGTGCTCCCACATTGTAACTAGCACAGTGTAGCATCACACTGCTGATGCTCCCACATTGTAACTAGCACAGTGTAGCATCACACTGCTGGTGCTCCCACAATGTAACTAGCACAGTGTAGCATCACACTGCTGGTGCTCCCACAATGTAACTAGCACAGTATAGCATCACACTGCTGGTGCTCCCACAATGTAACTAGCACACAGTGTAGCATCACACTGCTGGTGCTCCCACAATGTAACTAGCACACAGTGTAGCATCACACTGCTGGTGCTCCCACAATGTAACTAGCACACAGTGTAGCAGCACACTGCTGGTGCTCCCACAATGTAACTAGCACACAGTGTAGCATCACACTGCTGGTGCTCCCACAATGTAACTAGCACACAGTGTAGCATCACACTGCTGGTGCTCCCACAATGTAACTAGCACAGTGTAGCAGCACACTGCTGGTGCTCCCACAATGTAACTAGCACACAGTGTAGCATCACACTGCTGGTGCTCCCACAATGTAACTAGCACACAGTGTAGCAGCACACTGCTGGTGCTCCCACAATATAACAATCATAAACAATGCGCAGAAGCGCACGTTGTTGTTGCCAATTTTGTTAAATAAAAAAAGTGAGACTAATGAAGTATTTTGTCAGCCACTGTTGTCACTACACTGGTTCATGACCACTACACTGTCACTACACTGGTTCATGACCACTACACTGTCACTACACTGGTTCATGACCACTACACTGTCACTACACTGGTTCATGACCACTACACTGTCACTACACTGGTTCATGACCACTACACTGTCACTACACTGGTTCATGACCACTACACTGTCACTACACTGGTTCATGATCACTACACTGGTTCATGACCACTACACTGTCACTACACTGGTTCATGACCACTACACTGTCACTACACTGGTTCATGACCACTACACTGTCACTACACTGGTTCATGACCACTACACTGTCACTACACTGGTTCATGACCACTACACTGTCACTACACTGGTTCATGACCACTACACTGTCACTACACTGGTTCATGACCACTACACTGTCACTACACTGGTTCATGACCACTACACTGTCACTACACTGGTTCATGACCACTACACTGTCACTACACTGGTTCATGACCACTACACTGGTTCATGACCACTACACTGTCACTACACTGGTTCATGACCACTACACTGTCACTACACTGGTTCATGACCACTACACTGTCACTACACTGGTTCATGACCACTACACTGGTTCATGACCACTACACTGTCACTACACTGGTTCATGACCACTACACTGTCACTACACTGGTTCATGACCACTACACTGGTTCATGACCACTACACTGGTTCATGACCACTACACTGGTTCATGACCACTACACTGTCACTACACTGGTTCATGACCACTACACTGGTTCATGACCACTACACTGGTTCATGACCACTACACTGTCACTACACTGGTTCATGACCACTACACTGTCACTACACTGGTTCATGACCACTACACTGTCACTACACTGGTTCATGACCACTACACTGTCACTACACTGGTTCATGACCACTACACTGTCACTACACTGGTTCATGACCACTACACTGTCACTACACTGGTTCATGACAACTACAATGTCACTACACTGGTTCATGACCACTACACTGTCACTACACTGGTTCATGACCACTACACTGTCACTACACTGGTTCATGACCACTACACTGGTTCATGACCACTACACTGTCACTACACTGGTTCATGACCACTACACTGTCACTACACTGGTTCATGACCACTACACTGTCACTACACTGGTTCATGACCACTACACTGTCACTACACTGGTTCATGACCACTACACTGTCACTACACTGGTTCATGACCACTACACTGGTTCATGACCACTACACTGTCACTACACTGGTTCATGACCACTACACTGTCACTACACTGGTTCATGACCACTACACTGTCACTACACTGGTTCATGACCACTACACTGTCACTACACTGGTTCATGACCACTACACTGTCACTACACTGGTTCATGACCACTACACTGTCACTACACTGGTTCATGACCACTACACTGTCACTACACTGGTTCATGACGGTTCATGACCACTACACTGTCACTACACTGGTTCATGACCACTACACTGTCACTACACTGGTTCATGACCACTGCACTGTCACTACACTGGTTCATGACCACTACACTGTCAATACACTGGTTCATGATCACTACACTGTCACTACACTGTCACTACACTGGTTCATGACCACTACACTGTCACTACACTGGTTCATGACCACTACACTGTCACTACACTGTTCACTGACCACTGTTCATGGCCACTACACTGGTTCATGACCACTACACTGTCACTACACTGGTTCATGACCACTACACTGTCACTACACTGGTTCATGACCACTACACTGTCACTACACTGGTTCATGACCACTACACTGTCACTACACTGGTTCATGACCACTACACTGTCACTACACTGGTTCATGACCACTACACTGTCACTACACTGGTTCATGACCACTGCACTGTCACTACACTGGTTCATGACCACTACACTGTCACTACACTGGTTCATGACCACTACACTCACTACACTGGTTCATGACCACTACACTGTCACTACACTGGTTCATGACCACTACACTCACTACACTGGTTCATGACCACTACACTGTCACTACACTGGTTCATGACCACTACACTGTCATTACACTGGTTCATGACCACTACAATGTCACTACACTGGTTCATGACCACTACGCTGTCACTACACTGGTTCATGACCACTACACTGTCACTACACTGGTTCATGACCACTACACTGTCACTACACTGGTTCATGACCACTACACTGTCACTACACTGGTTCATGACCACTACACTGGTTCATGACCACTACACTGTCACTACACTGGTTCATGACCACTACACTGTCACTACACTGGTTCATGACTACACTGGTTCACACTGTCACTACACTGGTTCATGACCACTACACTGTCACTACACTGGTTCATGACCACTACACTGTCACTACACTGGTTCATGACCACTACACTGTCACACACTGTCACCACTACACTGGTTCATGACCACTACACTGTCACTACACTGGTTCATGACCACTACACTGTCACTACACTGGTTCATGACCACTACACTGTCACTACACTGGTTCATGACCACTACACTGTCACTACACTGGTTCATGACCACTACACTGTCACTACACTGGTACATGACCACTACACTGTCACACTGGTTCATGACCACTACACTGGTTCATGACCACTACACTGTCACTACACTGGTTCATGACCACTACACTGTCACTACACTGGTTCATGACCACTACACTGTCACTACACTGGTTCATGACCACTACACTGTCACTACACTGGTTCATGACCACTACACTGTCACTACACTGGTTCATGACCACTACACTGTCACTACACTGGTTCATGACCACTACACTGTCACTACACTGGTTCATGACCACTACACTGTCACTACACTGGTTCATGACCACTACACCGTCACTACACTGGTTCATGACCACTACACTGGTTCATGATCACTACACTGTCACTACACTGGTTCATGACCACTACACTGGTTCATGACCACTACACTGTCACTACACTGGTTCATGACCACTACAATGTCACTACACTGGTTCATGATCACTACACTGTCACTACACTGGTTCATGACCACTACACTACACACTGGTTCATGACCACTACACTGTCACTACACTGGTTCATGACCACTACACTGTCACTACACTGGTTCATGACCACTACACTGTCACTACACTGGTTCATGACCACTACACTGTCACTACACTGGTTCATGACCACTACACTGTCACTACACTGGTTCATGACCACTACACTGTCACTACACTGGTTCATGACCACTACACTGGTTCATGACCACTACACTGGTTCATGACCACTACACTGTCACTACACTGGTTCATGACCACTACACTGTCACTACACTGGTTCATGACCACTACACTGTCACTACACTGGTTCATGACCACTACACTGTCACTACACTGGTTCATGACCACTACACTGTCACTACACTGGTTCATGACCACTACACTGTCACTACACTGGTTCATGACCACTACACTGTCACTACACTGGTTCATGACCACTACACTGTCACTACACTGGTTCATGACCACTACACTGTCACTACACTGGTTCATGACCACTACACTGTCACTACACTGGTTCATGACCACTACACTGTCACTACACTGGTTCATGACCACTACACTGTCACTACACTGGTTCATGACCACTACACTGTCACTACACTGGTTCATGACCACTACACTGTTCATGACTACACTGGTTCATGACCACTACACTGTCACTACACTGGTTCATGACCACTACACTGTCACTACACTGGTTCATGACCACTACACTGGTTCATGACCACTACACTGTCACTACACTGGTTCATGACCACTACACTGTCACTACACTGGTTCATGACCACTACACTGTCACTACACTGGTTCATGACCACTACACTGTCACTACACTGGTTCATGACCACTACACTGTCACTACACTGGTTCATGACCACTACACTGTCACTACACTGGTTCATGACCACTACACTGTCACTACACTGGTTCATGACCACTACAATGTCACTACGGTTCAGGACTACTACACTGGTTCATGACCACTACAATGTCACTACACTGGTTCATGACCACTACACTGTCACTACACTGGTTCATGACCACTACACTGTCACTACACTGGTTCATGACCACTACACTGTCACTACACTGGTTCATGACCACTACACTGTCACTACACTGGTTCATGACCACTACACTGTCACTACACTGGTTCATGACCACTACACAGGTTCATGACCACACTGTCACACACTGGTTCATGACAACTACACTGGTTCATGACCACTACACTGTCACTACACTGGTTCATGACCACTACACTGTCACTACACTGGTTCAGGACCACTACACTGTCACTACACTGGTTCATGACCACTACACTGTCACTACACTGGTTCATGACCACTACACTGGGTTCATGACCACTACACTGTCACTACACTGGTTCATGACCACTACACTGTCACTACACTGGTTCATGACCACTACACTGTTCACCACTACACTACACTGGTTCATGACCACTACACTGTCACTACACTGGTTCATGACCTACACTGTCACTACACTGGTTCATGACCACTACACTGGTTCATGACCACTACACTGTCACTACACTGGTTCATGACCACTACACTGTCACTACACTGGTTCATGACCACTACACTGTCACTACACTGGTTCATGACCACTACACTGTCACTACACTGGTTCATGACCACTACACTGTCACTACACTGGTTCATACACTGTCACTACACTGGTTCACTACACTGTCACTACACTGGTTCATGACCACTACACACTACACTGGTTCATGACCACTACACTGTCACTACACTGGTTCATGACCACTACACTGTCACTACACTGGTTCATGACCACTACACACTGGTTCATGACCACTACACTGTCACTACACTGGTTCATGACCACTACACTGTCACTACACTACACTGACCACTACACTGGTTCATGACCACTACACTGGTTCATGACCACTACACTGTCACTACACTGGTTCATGACCACTACACTGGTTCATGACCACTACACTGTCACTACACTGGTTCATGATCACTACACTAGTTCATGACCACTACACTACACTGGTTCATGACCACTACACTGTCACTACACTGGTTCATGACCACTACACTGTCACTACACTGGTTCATGACCACTACACTGGTTCATGACCACTACACTGTCACTACACTGGTTCATGACCACTACACTGTCACTACACTGGTTCATGACCACTACACTGTCACTACACTGGTTCATGACCACTACACTGTCACTACACTGGTTCATGACCACTACACTGTCACTACACTGGTTCATGACCACTACACTGTTCACTACACTGGTTCATGACCACTACACTGTCACTACACTGGTTCATGACCACTACACTGTCACTACACTGGTTCATGACCACTACACACTACACTGGTTCATGACCACTACACTGTCACTACACTGGTTCATGACCACTACACTGTCACTACACTGGTTCATGACCACTACACTGTCACTACACTGGTTCATGACCACTACACTGTCACTACACTGGTTCATGACCACTACACTGTCACTACACTGGTTCATGACCACTACACTGTCACTACACTGGTTCATGACCACTACACTGTCACTACACTGGTTCATGACCACTACACTGTCACTACACTGGTTCATGACCACTACACTGTCACTACACTGGTTCATGACCACTACACTGTCACTACACTGGTTCATGACCACTACACTGTCACTACACTGGTTCATGACCACTACACTGTCACTACACTGGTTCATGACCACTACACTGTCACTACACTGGTTCATGACCACTACACTGTCACTACACTGGTTCATGACCACTACACTGTTCATGACTACACTGGTTCATGACCACTACACTGTCACTACACTGGTTCATGACCACTACACTGTCACTACACTGGTTCATGACCACTACACTGTCACTACACTGGTTCATGACCACTACACTGTCACTACACTGGTTCATGACCACTACACTGTCACTACACTGGTTCATGACCACTACACTGGTTCATGACCACTACACTGGTTCATGACCACTACACTGTCACTACACTGGTTCATGACCACTACACTGTCACTACACTGGTTCATGACCACTACACTGTCACTACACTGGTTCATGACCACTACACTGTCACTACACTGGTTCATGACCACTACAGTGTCACTACACTGGTTCATGACCACTACAATGTCACTACACTGGTTCATGACCACTACAGTCACTACACTGGTTCATGACCACTACAATGTCACTACACTGGTTCATGACCACTACACTGTCACTACACTGGTTCATGACCACTACAATGTCACTACACTGGTTCATGACCACTACACTGTCACTACACTGGTTCATGACCACTACAATGTCACTACACTGGTTCATGACCACTACACTGTCACTACACTGGTTCATGACCACTACACTGTCACTACACTGGTTCATGACCACTACAATGTCACTACACTGGTTCATGACCACTACACTGTCACTACACTGGTTCATGACCACTACACTGTCACTGGTTCAGGACTACTACAATGTCACTACACTGGTTCATGACCACTACACTGTCACTACACTGGTTCATGACCACTACAGTGTCACTACACTGGTTCACGACCACTACACTGTCACTACACTGGTTCATGACCACTACAGTGTCACTACACTGGTTCATGACCACTACAGTGTCACTACACTGGTTCATGACCACTACAGTGTCACTACACTGGTTCATGACCACTACAATGTCACTACACTGGTTCATGACCACTACAGTCACTACACTGGTTCACGACCACTACACTGTCACTACACTGGTTCATGACCACTACAGTCACTACACTGGTTCATGACCACTACACTGTCACTACACTGGTTCATGACCACTACAGTCACTACACTGGTTCACGACCACTACAGTCACTACACTGGTTCACGACCACTACACTGGTACTACACTGGTTCATGACCACTACAGTCACTACACTGGTTCATGACCACTACACTGGTTCAAGACCACTACAATGTCACTACACTGGTTCATGACCACTACACTGGTTCATGACCACTACACTGTCACTACACTGGTTCATGACCACTACACTGGTTCATGACCACTACACTGTCACTACACTGGTTCACGACCACTACAATGTCACTACACTGGTTCATGACCACTACACTGTCACTACACTGGTTCATGACCACTTCACTGTCACTACACTGGTTCATGACCACTACAATGTCACTACACTGGTTCATGACCACTACACTGGTTCATGACCACTACAATGTCACTACACTGGTTCATGACCACTACACTGTCACTACACTGGTTCATGACCACTACAATGTCACTACACTGGTTCATGACCACTACACTGTCAGTACACTGGTTCATGACCACTACAATGTCACTACACTGGTTCATGACCACTACACTGTCACTACACTGGTTCATGACCACTACACTGTCACTACACTGGTTCATGACCACTACAATGTCACTACACTGGTTCATGACCACTACACTGTCACTACACTGGTTCATGACTTCTACAGTGTCACTACACTGGTTCATGACCACTAAACTGTCACTACACTGGTTCATGACCACTAAACTGTCACTACACTGGTTCACGACCACTACACTGTCACTACACTGGTTCATGACCACTACACTGTCACTACACTGGTTCATGACTTCTACAGTGTCACTACACTGGTTCACCACTGTCACTACACTGGTTCATGACCACTAAACTGTCACTACACTGGTTCACGACCACTAAACTGTCACTACACTGGTTCATGACCACTACACTGTCACTACACTGGTTCACGACCACTACACTGTCACTACACTGGTTCACGACCACTACACTGTCACTACACTGGTTCATGACCACTACAGTCACTACACTGGTTTTACGACCACTACACTGGTACTACACTGGTTCATGACCACTACAATGTCACTACACTGGTTCATGACCACTACAGTCACTACACTGGTTCATGACCACTACAGTCACTACACTGGTTCATGACCACTACAGTCACTACACTGGTTCATGACCACTACACTGGTTCGTGACCACTACACTGTCACTACACTGGTTCATGACCACTACACTGGTTCATGACCACTACAGTCACTACACTGGTTCATGACCACTACAGTCACTACACTGGTTCATGACCACTACACTGGTTCGTGACCACTACACTGTCACTACACTGGTTCATGACCACTACACTGGTTCATGACCACTACAGTCACTACACTGGTTCATTACCACTACAGTCACTACACTGGTTCATGACCACTACACTGGTTCGTGACCACTACAGTCACTACACTGGTTCACGACCACTACACTGGTACTACACTGTTTCATGACCACTACAGTCACTACACTGGTTCATGACCACTACAGTCACTACACTGGTTCATGACCACTACACTGGTTCGTGACCACTACACTGTCACTACACTGGTTCATGACCACTACACTGGTTCATGACCACTACAGTCACTACACTGGTTCATTACCACTACAGTCACTACACTGGTTCATGACCACTACACTGGTTCGTGACCACTACAGTCACTACACTGGTTCACGACCACTACACTGGTACTACACTGTTTCATGACCACTACAGTCACTACACTGGTTCATGACCACTACACTGGTTCAAGACCACTACAATGTCACTACACTGGTTCATGACCACTACACTGGTTCATGACCACTACAATGTCACTACACTGGTTCATGACCACTACACTGTCACTACACTGGTTCATGACCACTACACTGTCACTACACTGGTTCACGACCACTACACTGTCACTACACTGGTTCATGACCACTACACTGTCACTACACTGGTTCATGACCACTACAGTCACTACACTGGTTCATGACCACTACACTGTCACTACACTGGTTCATGACCACTACACTGGTTCATGACCTCTACAGTGTCAGTATTGGTCAGTGGCCTCTATCACATGAGTCAACACATCACATGACTATTAATCAGTGTCACAACAAGCAAACGTGCCACCATAATGACAGTATTGGTCAGTGTCACTCACACTGAGTGAACAGTGTTAAAAACAGTAAAGATTCTCAAGCAAGTCATTCACCCAGCAACACAACCCACCTGACACGCACCAACACCAGTGACTTCACTGTTCCACACGTCACACTACCAGTAACACCAGTGACTTCACTGTTCCCCCCGCCACACTACCAGTAACACCAGTGACTTCACTGTTCCACCCGCCACACTACCAGTAACACCAGTGCACTCACTAGTGTCGCCATGACGACACTGGAGGACAGGAGGGATGGGGAGAGACATGATAACGTATAAAATACTTAAAGGAATTGACAATATGGACAGGGCCAGAAAGTTTAAGAGAAGTGATGCAAGAAAAAAAAGGACAGAAGTGAAAGTTAAAAACTCAGTTGAGTCACAAGGATGTTAGGAAGTATTTCTTCAGCCTTGGAGTTGTCAGAAGTGGAACAATCTAACAGTGATGTAGTGGAGGCAGGAACCACACACAGCTTTAAGAAGAGATACGATAAAGCTCAGAGCAGGGAGAAAGTGGACCTAGTAGCGATCAGCGAAGAGGCGCGGCCAGGAGCCGTGATCCGACCCCTGCACCACATACAGGTGAATATATTCTCACAGTAGGGTAGGGGGTGTAACTTCCCAGGTGATAAACTTGACGACTGTGGTGAGACGTGGTCACCAGGGGGAAGACATCAACACTGCATGTGTCTACAAGAGTGTCCTGCCTCCCCAGGGTGAAGCCAGCTACACGAGTGTCCTGCCACCCCAGGGTGAAGCCAGCTACACGAGTGTCCTGCCTCCCCAGGGTGAAGCCAGCTACACGAGTGTCCTGCCACCCCAGGGTGAAGCCAGCTACACGAGTGTCCTGCCACCCCAGGGTGAAGCCAGCTACACGAGTGTCCTGCCACCCCAGGGTGAAGCCAGCTACACGAGTGTCCTAACAACCCAGGGTGAAGCCAGCTACACGAGTGTCCTACCACCCCAGGGTGAAGCCAGCTACACGTGTCCTACCACCCCAGGGTGAAGCCAGCTACACGAGTGTCCTGCCACCCCAGGGTGAAGCCAGCTACACGAGTGTCCTACCACCCCAGGGTGAAGCCAGCTACACGAGTGTCCTGCCACCCCAGGGTGAAGCCAGCTACACGAGTGTCCTACCACCCCAGGGTGAAGCCAGCTACACGAGTGTCCTACCACGCCAGGGTGAAGCCAGCTACACGAGTGTCCTACCACCCCAGGGTGAAGCCAGCTACACGAGTGTCCTGCCACCCCAGGGTGAAGCCAGCTACACGAGTGTCCTACCACCCCAGGGTGAAGCCAGCTACACGAGTGTCCTACCACGCCAGGGTGAAGCCAGCTACACGAGTGTCCTACCACCCCAGGGTGAAGCCAGCTACACGAGTGTCCTACCACGCCAGGGTGAAGCCAGCTACACGAGTGTCCTACCACCCCAGGGTGAAGCCAGCTACACGAGTGTCCTACCACGCCAGGGTGAAGCCAGCTACACGAGTGTCCTACCACCCCAGGGTGAAGCCAGCTACACGAGTGTCCTACCACCCCAGGGTGAAGCCAGCTACACGAGTGTCCTACCACGCCAGGGTGAAGCCAGCTACACGAGTGTCCTACCACGCCAGGGTGAAGCCAGCTACACGAGTGTCCTACCACCCCAGGGTGAAGCCAGCTACACGAGTGTCCTACCACGCCAGGGTGAAGCCAGCTACACGAGTGTCCTACCACGCCAGGGTGAAGCCAGCTACACGAGTGTCCTACCACCCCAGGGTGAAGCCAGCTACACGAGTGTCCTACCACGCCAGGGTGAAGCCAGCTACACGAGTGTCCTACCACCCCAGGGTGAAGCCAGCTACACGAGTGTCCTGCCACCCCAGGGTGAAGCCAGCTACACGAGTGTCCTACCACGCCAGGGTGAAGCCAGCTACACGAGTGTCCTACCACGCCAGGGTGAAGCCAGCTACACGAGTGTCCTACCACGCCAGGGTGAAGCCAGCTACACGAGTGTCCTGCCACCCCAGGGTGAAGCCAGCTACACGAGTGTCCTGCCACCCCAGGGTGAAGCCAGCTACACGAAATTCCTACCACCCCAGGGTGAAGCCAGCTACACGAGTGTCCTACCACCCCAGGGTGAAGCCAGCTACACGAGTGTCCTACCACGCCAGGGTGAAGCCAGCTACACGAGTGTCCTACCACGCCAGGGTGAAGCCAGCTACACGAGTGTCCTACCACGCCAGGGTGAAGCCAGCGACACGAGTGTCCTACCACCCCAGGGTGAAGCCAGCTACACGAGTGTCCTACCACGCCAGGGTGAAGCCAGCTACACGAGTGTCCTACCACGCCAGGGTGAAGCCAGCTACACGAGTGTCCTACCACGCCAGGGTGAAGCCAGCTACACGAGTGTCCTACCACGCCAGGGTGAAGCCAGCTACACGAGTGTCCTACCACGCCAGGGTGAAGCCAGCTACACGAGTGTCCTACCACGCCAGGGTGAAGCCAGCTACACGAGTGTCCTGCCACCCCAGGGTGAAGCCAGCTACACGAGTGTCCTGCCACGCCAGGGTGAAGCCAGCTACACGAGTGTCCTGCCACGCCAGGGTGAAGCCAGCTACACGAGTGTCCTGCCACCCCAGGGTGAAGCCAGCTACACGAGTGTCCTACCACCCCAGGGTGAAGCCAGCTACACGAGTGTCCTACCACGCCAGGGTGAAGCCAGCTACACGAGTGTCCTACCACGCCAGGGTGAAGCCAGCTACACGAGTGTCCTACCACCCCAGGGTGAAGCCAGCTACACGAGTGTCCTACCACCCCAGGGTGAAGCCAGCTACACGAGTGTCCTACCACCCCAGGGTGAAGCCAGCTACACGAGTGTCCTGCCACGCCAGGGTGAAGCCAGATACACGAGTGTCCTGCCACGCCAGGGTGAAGCCAGCTACACGAGTGTCCTGCCACGCCAGGGTGAAGCCAGCTACACGAGAGTCCTACCACGCCAGGGTGAAGCCAGCTACACGAGTGTCCTACCACCCCAGGGTGAAGCCAGCTACACGAGTGTCCTGCCACGCCAGGGTGAAGCCAGCTACACGAGTCCTACCACGCCAGGGTGAAGCCAGCTACACGAGTGTCCTACCACCCCAGGGTGAAGCCAGCTACACGAGTGTCCTGCCACGCCAGGGTGAAGCCAGCTACACGAAAGTCCTACCACGCCAGGGTGAAGCCAGCTACACGAGTGTCCTACCACCCCAGGGTGAAGCCAGCTACACGAGTGTCCTGCCACGCCAGGGTGAAGCCAGCTACACGAGAGTCCTACCACGCCAGGGTGAAGCCAGCTACACGAGTGTCCTACCACCCCAGGGTGAAGCCAGCTACACGAGTGTCCTGCCACGCCAGGGTGAAGCCAGCTACACGAGAGTCCTGCCACCCCAGGGTGAAGCCAGCTACACGAGTGTCCTACCACGCCAGGGTGAAGCCAGCTACACGAGAGTCCTACCACGCCAGGGTGAAGCCAGCTACACGAGTGTCCTACCACCCCAGGGTGAAGCCAGCTACACGAGTGTCCTGCCACGCCAGGGTGAAGCCAGCTACACGAGAGTCCTACCACGCCAGGGTGAAGCCAGCTACACGAGTGTCCTACCATGCCAGGGTGAAGCCAGCTACACGAGTGTCCTACCACGCCAGGGTGAAGCCAGCTACACGAGTGTCCTACCACGCCAGGGTGAAGCCAGCTACACGAGAGTCCTACCACGCCAGGGTGAAGCCAGCTACACGAGTGTCCTACCACCCCAGGGTGAAGCCAGCTACACGAGAGTCCTACCACGCCAGGGTGAAGCCAGCTACACGAGTGTCCTACCACCCCAGGGTGAAGCCAGCTACACGAGAGTCCTACCACGCCAGGGTGAAGCCAGCTACACGAGTGTCCTACCACGCCAGGGTGAAGCCAGCTACACGAGAGTCCTACAACGCCAGGGTGAAGCCAGCTACACGAGAGTCCTACCACGCCAGGGTGAAGCCAGCTACACGAGTGTCCTACCACCCCAGGGTGAAGCCAGCTACACGAGAGTCCTACCACGCCAGGGTGAAGCCAGCTACACGAGTGTCCTACCATGCCAGGGTGAAGCCAGCTACACGAGTGTCCTACCACGCCAGGGTGAAGCCAGCTACACGAGTGTCCTACCATGCCAGGGTGAAGCCAGCTACACGAGTGTCCTACCACGCCAGGGTGAAGCCAGCTACACGAGTGTCCTACCACGCCAGGGTGAAGCCAGCTACACGAGAGTCCTACCACGCCAGGGTGAAGCCAGCTACACGAGTGTCCTACCACCCCAGGGTGAAGCCAGCTACACGAGAGTCCTACCACGCCAGGGTGAAGCCAGCTACACGAGTGTCCTACCATGCCAGGGTGAAGCCAGCTACACGAGTGTCCTACCACGCCAGGGTGAAGCCAGCTACACGAGTGTCCTACCACGCCAGGGTGAAGCCAGCTACACGAGAGTCCTACCACGCCAGGGTGAAGCCAGCTACACGAGAGTCCTACCACGCCAGGGTGAAGCCAGCTACACGAGTGTCCTACCACGCCAGGGTGAAGCCAGCTACACGAGAGTCCTACCACGCCAGGGTGAAGCCAGCTACACGAGTGTCCTGCCACCCCAGGGTGAAGCCAGCTACACGAGAGTCCTACCACGCCAGGGTGAAGCCAGCTACACGAGTGTCCTACCACGCCAGGGTGAAGCCAGCTACACGAGTGTCCTACCACGCCAGGGTGAAGCCAGCTACACGAGTGTCCTACCACGCCAGGGTGAAGCCAGCTACACGAGTGTCCTACCACGCCAGGGTGAAGCCAGCTACACGAGAGTCCTACCACGCCAGGGTGAAGCCAGCTACACGAGTGTCCTACCACCCCAGGGTGAAGCCAGCTACACGAGAGTCCTACCACGCCAGGGTGAAGCCAGCTACACGAGAGTCCTACCACGCCAGGGTGAAGCCAGCTACACGAGTGTCCTACCACGCCAGGGTGAAGCCAGCTACACGAGTGTCCTACCACGCCAGGGTGAAGCCAGCTACACGAGAGTCCTACCACGCCAGGGTGAAGCCAGCTACACGAGTGTCCTACCACCCCAGGGTGAAGCCAGCTACACGAGTCCTACCACGCCAGGGTGAAGCCAGCTACACGAGAGTCCTACCACGTCCTACCACGCCAGGGTGAAGCCAGCTACACGAGTGTCCTACCACGCCAGGGTGAAGCCAGCTACACGAGTGTCCTACCACGCCAGGGTGAAGCCAGCTACACGAGAGTCCTACCACGCCAGGGTGAAGCCAGCTACACGAGAGTCCTACCACGCCAGGGTGAAGCCAGCTACACGAGAGTCCTACCACGCCAGGGTGAAGCCAGCTACACGAGTGTCCTACCACGCCAGGGTGAAGCCAGCTACACGAGAGTCCTACAACGCCAGGGTGAAGCCAGCTACACGAGAGTCCTACCACGCCAGGGTGAAGCCAGCTACACGAGAGTCCTACCTCGCCAGGGTTAAGCCAGCTACACGAGTGTCCTACCACGCCAGGGTGAAGCCAGCTACACGAGAGTCCTACCACGCCAGGGTGAAGCCAGCTACACGAGTGTCCTACCACCCCAGGGTGAAGCCAGCTACACGAGTGTCCTACCACGCCAGGGTGAAGCCAGCTACACGAGTGTCCTACCACGCCAGGGTGAAGCCAGCTACACGAGAGTCCTACCACGCCAGGGTGAAGCCAGCTACACGAGAGTCCTACCACCCCAGGGTGAAGCCAGCTCCACGAGTGTCCTACCACGCCAGGGTGAAGCCAGCTACACGAGAGTCCTACCACGCCAGGGTGAAGCCAGCTACACGAGTGTCCTACCACCCCAGGGTGAAGCCAGCTACACGAGAGTCCTACCACGCCAGGGTGAAGCCAGCTACACGAGTGCCCTACCACGCCAGGGTTAAGCCAGCTACACGAGTGTCCTACCACGCCAGGGTGAAGCCAGCTACACGAGTGTCCTACCACGCCAGGGTGAAGCCAGCTACACGAGTGTCCTACCACGCCAGGGTGAAGCCAGCTACACGAGAGTCCTACCACGCCAGGGTGAAGCCAGCTACACGAGTGTCCTACCACCCCAGGGTGAAGCCAGCTACACGAGAGTCCTACCACGCCAGGGTGAAGCCAGCTACACGAGAGTCCTACCACGCCAGGGTGAAGCCAGCTACACGAGTGTCCTACCACGCCAGGGTGAAGCCAGCTACACGAGTGTCCTACCACGCCAGGGTGAAGCCAGCTACACGAGAGTCCTACCACGCCAGGGTGAAGCCAGCTACACGAGTGTCCTACCACCCCAGGGTGAAGCCAGCTACACGAGAGTCCTACCACGCCAGGGTGAAGCCAGCTACACGAGAGTCCTACCACGCCAGGGTGAAGCCAGCTACACGAGTGTCCTACCACGCCAGGGTGAAGCCAGCTACACGAGTGTCCTACCACGCCAGGGTGAAGCCAGCTACACGAGTGTCCTACCACGCCAGGGTGAAGCCAGCTACACGAGAGTCCTACCACGCCAGGGTGAAGCCAGCTACACGAGAGTCCTACCACGCCAGGGTGAAGCCAGCTACACGAGAGTCCTACCACGCCAGGGTGAAGCCAGCTACACGAGTGTCCTACCACGCCAGGGTGAAGCCAGCTACACGAGAGTCCTACCACGCCAGGGTGAAGCCAGCTACACGAGAGTCCTACCACGCCAGGGTGAAGCCAGCTACACGAGAGTCCTACCACGCCAGGGTGAAGCCAGCTACACGAGTGTCCTACCACGCCAGGGTGAAGCCAGCTACACGAGTGTCCTACCACGCCAGGGTGAAGCCAGCTACACGAGTGTCCTACCACGCCAGGGTGAAGCCAGCTACACGAGTGTCCTACCACGCCAGGGTGAAGCCAGCTACACGAGAGTCCTACCACGCCAGGGTGAAGCCAGCTACACGAGTGTCCTACCACCCCAGGGTGAAGCCAGCTACACGAGTGTCCTACCACGCCAGGGTGAAGCCAGCTACACGAGAGTCCTACCACGCCAGGGTGAAGCCAGCTACACGAGTGTCCTACCACCCCAGGGTGAAGCCAGCTACACGAGTGTCCTACCACGCCAGGGTGAAGCCAGCTACACGAGTGTCCTACCACGCCAGGGTGAAGCCAGCTACACGAGTGTCCTACCACCCCAGGGTGAAGCCAGCTACACGAGAGTCCTACCACGCCAGGGTGAAGCCAGCTACACGAGTGTCCTACCACGCCAGGGTGAAGCCAGCTACACGAGTGTCCTACCACGCCAGGGTGAAGCCAGCTACACGAGAGTCCTACCACGCCAGGGTGAAGCCAGCTACACGAGTGTCCTACCACGCCAGGGTGAAGCCAGCTACACGAGTGTCCTACCACGCCAGGGTGAAGCCAGCTACACGAGAGTCCTACCACGCCAGGGTGAAGCCAGCTACACGAGTGTCCTACCACCCCAGGGTGAAGCCAGCTACACGAGTGTCCTACCACGCCAGGGTGAAGCCAGCTACACGAGTGTCCTACCACGCCAGGGTGAAGCCAGCTACACGAGAGTCCTACCACTCCAGGGTGAAGCCAGCTACACGAGTGTCCTACCACGCCAGGGTGAAGCCAGCTACACGAGAGTCCTACCACGCCAGGGTGAAGCCAGCTACACGAGTGTCCTACCACGCCAGGGTGAAGCCAGCTACACGAGAGTCCTACCACGCCAGGGTGAAGCCAGCTACACGAGAGTCCTACCACGCCAGGGTGAAGCCAGCTACACGAGTGTCCTACCACCCCAGGGTGAAGCCAGCTACACGAGTGTCCTGCCACCCCAGGGTGAAGCCACACCGGTGGTTAACATAACATAATACAAGTTTCTAAAGGAAAATTATGAACGATGTGAGGGAGGGTGCCAGTGTGAGGGTGCCAGTGTGAGGGTGCCAGTGTGAGGGTGCCAGTGTGAGGGTGCCAGTGTGAGGGTGCCAGTGTGAGGGTGCCAGTGTGAGGGTGCCAGTGTGAGGGCGCCAGTGTGATGGAGGGTGCCAGTGTGAGGGTGCCAGTGTGAGGGTGCCAGTGTGAGGGTGCCAGTGTGAGGGTGCCAGTGTGAGGGTGCCAGTGTGAGGTTGCCAGTGTGAGGGTGCCAGTGTGAGTGTGCCAGTGTGAGGGTGCCAGTGTGAGGGTGCCAGTGTGAGGGTGCCAGTGTGAGGGTGCCAGTGTGAGGGCGCCAGTGTGAGGGCGCCAGTGTGAGGGAGGGTGCCAGTGTGAGGGCGCCAGTGTGAGGGAGGGTGCCAGTGTGAGGGAGGGTTTCCAGTGTGAGGGCGCCAGTGTCAGGGTGCCAGTGTGAGGGTGCCAGTGTGAGGGAGGGTGCCAGTGTGAGGGAGGGTGCCAGTGTGAGGGTGCCAGTGTGAGGGAGGGTGCCAGTGTGAGGGTGCCAGTGTGAGGGAGGGTGCCAGTGTGAGGGCGCCAGTGTGAGGGTGCCAGTGTGAGGGTGCCAGTGTGAGGGAGGGTGCCAGTGTGAGGGTGCCAGTGTGAGGGTGCCAGTGTGAGGGTGCCAGTGTGAGGGTACCAGTGTGGAGTGCCAGTGTGAGGGAGGGTGCCAGTGAGGGAGGGTGCCAGTGAGGGAGGGCGCCAGTGTGAGGGAGCCAGAGCCAGAAAAATACACTAGGCACTGTGTTCCTTCACACTAACACTGGTGCTAAGGAACACTAACACTGGTGCTACCTACATCTGACGTAGCAGTAACTCAGTTATCTATTTGTAGGTCTGGTCTGGCACCGGGCCGTAGGGGGGGTAGAGGGGGGTGATACCCGGAAGCGTCTAGAGGTAACCTCCCCTGGGAGGGAGGGGGGAGGAAGGGACCTTCAAACCTCTACCATCCTACCATAAACCATAAAACAGTACTACCCACTACTGTCCACCCAAAACAATCGACATTACTACCACCTACAATAATCACAGAAACAACCACAACTACCACCAATCTCACTTTTTTCCAGATTTATTCTGAAAGGTGTCATGGACGTGCGCTTGAATGAACCGAGTTGCAAGTACAGTGGTGGTGATGGTGTGGGTGAGGTCACTGTGTCATCACCTGCTGCTGCACTACCACTACAACAACGAAGGATGACAGAGACTTAATAACCAAAACAGGTTAAGTGCTTCTAAACCTCCATGTTAGCACTTGTAAACATTCTGCCTTACTAAAGCAAGTGACACAAATATATGCATTTTACCTCTGGTCTTCCTGGCTCAACCCGTCCAACCTATCTTAAAATAGTTTAAATTAACCCGAAGTGGAAGGAGTGGATCACCTGGCAACACCGACAGTGTCAGTTGTAGAGGCGTACACCATTTGCGTAGAAACAACTAATTTATATTCCTGAGAAAGTTCGTTAAACTCAGGATAAGACGAACCTCAGCAGAAGCATGACGCATCGTGGGGAAGGATGAACAGATTTTCTTCTTAAACTGTGAGGTCATTGAGAGTTTACCCACGAGGTAGACCAGCAGGTCGAGGTGATGGGTAAGGTACGAGTCGACGTTATCGACTCCAGGTTGAGCGACTGATTACCTCGACCTCCTTCTGATCTTCACCATTCTTCTTTGTATAGGACTGATGAAGCCACTGTGTGGCGAAACGTTTCCTCGATAAAGATATCCAAGTGTTGCACATGTGTCTAATTTATCAACTTGTGGGTTCTCTTAACCATTCATCTACAAGAATGTTCAGACAGGTGCCAAGAGTTCAACACCAAACAATGCTAAGAATTTAAAATAGTCACAGAGAGAAGACCAAAGAACTTTTGATGAGGAGCAACTCAGGGTGTCAGCCAAATATTTTGATTTGAGGACAGACATCAGGCCAAATAGGTGGGCAGAAGCACCGTAACAAACAAGGTTTACACAGGACATTGCCTTCAGGAGGTATCATGGTATTAAAACCTATAAATCAGGTGGAAGAGCAATGCACTAGTACAGAGCACCAGTGTGGAGCTCTTATCTGTAACACCTTTGAAAGGTTTCTAGATATTGTCTGCTCCCGCAGCAGGGCCCTGGGCCAGACTCGTCTCGTGAACCAAGCTGTTGTTGCTGGCGGTCAGTTAGACCACATATTCATTACAGCCTGTTTGATCCGGTACTTGGCGAAGCTACTTCTCGATTTTCCTCTTTAAGACTTCTACACTTGTTCCGGAACTGTTTTTGATATCTGGTAAGACGTGAAATATAACCTGAGACCAGGAAGGCTGTTACAATGTTCTTTAATTGTGCTCAAAACTCCGTTTTATACAGAGTTTATGTGACATTTTCTCTCATATCTCTCGCTGCAGTATGTTGTTATGGCAGTGGGACCAGACTTGTCACTACGACCTCAAATACCTTCTACGTGCCTATCATGAATCTCTCCTCCGCTCCAGAGAGTACAAATTTAGAACACTGAGAAGTTCCCAGTAATTTAAATGCTTTAGTTCTACGTTGGCCGTAAGTGATCTATCTGTTCCAGTTCTGATATCTCTTCTGCCCTGAACGGAGTCGTCAACGCTGAACAGTCTTCTAAACGAGAGAGCACAGACTATTTAAATTGTCACCATGGACATTATTTCACTTCTTTTTAACGTTCTCATTATCCAACTCATCGTTTTTTTCTGGTTTTCGTGACATTTGACACTATTTTTTAAAAGACAGATCAGCTGATATCATCACACCCAGGTCTTCCACGTGTTCTTCTCATTGTACTTTATCTTCTGTTTTACAGTGTTGTGAGTTCATCATTCTCTCCACACCTAAGCAACAGGTGATTTTCATGTTTATTTTGGTATTATCCACAAGTGATAAAATACATACAGCGTTTTAATCTGTCAATCATGAGGATGAGAAACAACGAGGGCACCAGGACTCTGCCTCGGGGTACTAAGCTTCTAACTCTCCTAATGCTAGATTTTTTTATTTACTATTATTGCGTTTTATGTATCAGAAAGTTGAATATTCATTTACCCACTTCCCATATTACAGTTATCGCCCTACACACACAAATAACCCATACGTAGGAGAATTAAACTTATGACGACATTTCGGTCCAACTTTTACCATTAATGGTCCAAATCGGACCGAAAGTCGTCATACGTTTCATTCTATGTGCAGGTTGTTTGTGTGTTGTGCCAGTCACAGTACTGTGCCTTTTAATTCTCTATCGTCTTTATTTTATGTGCAATTACCCCACAGTCTCATTTGTCAACTGTCTTCGCGAAATCAGTGAACAGCACGTCTGTGTGGCGTTTTTCTTCCAATGTCTCCATAATTCTGTGTTGATTTAGCAATTGTAATGAGCTTCATCTTCCAGCTCTCAATCCAAGCTGGTTTAGATTACGCAGAGTAACTTTCGAAACTGGCCACAGGTATGTCACAGGTCAGAGACGAGTTAAAAGAAAAGGCTTCACCAACTACACGCAGTTACACTGGCAGACTTATACTCCTAGACTTGACCAATCAACCAGGACAAAGTGACATGGCAGGAAGCAGAAGCAGGAAGTAAGAGCAGTGGACATATCAAGGACACGGCAGGAAGCAGCAGCAGCAGACATGTTAAGGATATGGAAGGATGCAGTAGACATATCAAGGACATGAGAGGCAGTAGTGGACATGTAAAGAACAGGTCAAGGACGTGTCAAGGACAGGGCCACTGGCCTGCTGGCTCCAGTTTACCGGAGGTTACAATAATGTGAGTGTTCTAGCCTTCTGGATCCAGTTTACCGGAGGTTACAATAATGTAAATGATCCAGCTTCCTGGATCCAGTTCACTGGAGGTTACAGTAATTTAAGTGTTCCAGCCTCCTGGATAATGGCCTTCACTTTTTCCACACTTCTTGGAGTAAGTGCTGCAAGAACTTTCAGTTAGCCTTCGCTTTCAATTTAATTAAACTTTGCACACTTGCATATCTTCCGAGAATGAAAGTTCGTGTGTAATTAGTGTAGTTCCCTGGCGCACTATTTTAAATATCAGGTTTTCGTGTGTGAGGGAAGGCCATTCTCTGACACTGAGCAAGATTCGCTACACATTCCCCGATCACACAAATATTACTCATGGTTTTGGTTGAACTTCGGTAACCAGAATATTTTTTTTTCGTCAGTTCTGTGAATCTTGTATATATGCTGGTAGAATTACCGACAATATGTAAAGTAAGAGGACACAAGTGCAGCTAATGTGACATTTTGTTGTGGCAACGTTTCGCTCTCCAGGAGCTTTGTAAAGCCGTAACAGCCTGATAAAGCTCCTGGAGAGCGAAACGTTGCCACAATAAAATGTCACATTAGTTGCACTTGTGTCCTTTCTGTGAATCTTGGTTACAACTTAGGAATATCGTCTCTCTCTCAAAAGTAGTTCATTTTCTTGACAACTAACATTCCACTTTTATTTCTTTACATCGCTGTCTTTTACTGTGTTAATATTAAAAATTTTCAAATTATTTATTCTTGAGATATTCTCGACACCACACACACTGATCTCTTCTCACAATTCCACTGATGTAACACACAAACTTGGCTACCTAAACAAAATTATCACCAGTACTAAAACAGCGTCAAGTAACTGTTTTAATCAGTTTCCTCAATACTGTGTAACGTTCTTATAATTACCCATGACTGACCTTATCCTTTTTTACACTTTTCTGACATATACAATGTACTTGTACCGCAGAGTCACTTTCCTAATATCCTGACCTTGGCCGCTGCTTCAGGCAATATACCTCATCTTGTCATCATCGCTTATCACTGCTCTTTTCTGCATATCTTTATTTACTACAAGTACATGAAAAAGAGGATAAATAAATATACAAGGTATGATGTAGCACGTAATGAAAGTAGTTTGTTAGATTATGTATTGGTGGATAAAAGGTTGATGGGTAGGCTCCAGGATGTACATGTTTATAGAGGGGCAACTGATATATCGGATTATTTAGTTGTAGCTACACTTAGAGTAAGAGATAGATGGGAAAAGAGGAAGGTGGCAACAACAAGTAGGAGGGAAGTGAAAGTGTATAAACCCAGGGAAGAGGAAGTTCGGATGAGATGTAAGCGACTATTGGCAGAAAGGTGGGCTAGTGCAAGTATGAGTAGTGGGGGGGTTGAAGAGGGTTGGAATAGTTTTAAAAATGCAGTATTAGAATGTGGGGCAGAAGTTTGTGGCTATAGGAGGGTGGGGACAGGAGGAAAGAGGAGTGATTGGTGGAATGATGAAGTAAAGGGTGTGATAAAAGAGAAAAAGTTAGCTTATGAGAGGTTTTTACAAAGCAGAAGTGTTATAAGAAGAGCAGAGTATATGGAGAGTAAAAGAAAGGTGAAGAGAGTGGTGAGAGAGTGCAAAAGGAGAGCAGATGATAGTGGGAGAGGCACTGTCAAGAAATTTTAATGAAAATAAGAAAAAAATTTTTGTGAGTTAAACAAGTTAAGAAAGCCTAGGGAAAGGATGGATTTGTCAGTTAAAAACAGAGTAGGTGAGTTAGTAGATGGGGAGATGGAGGTATTAGGTAGATGGCGAGAATATTTTGAGGAACTTTTAAATGTTGAGGAAGAAAGGGAGGCGGTAATTTCATGCACTGGTCAGGGAGGTACACCATCTTTTAGGAGTGAAGAAGAGCAGAATGTAAGTGTGGTGGAGGTACGTGAGGCATTACGTAGAATGAAAGGGGGTAAAGCAGCTGGAACTGATGGGATCATGACAGAAATGTTAAAAGCAGGGGGGATATAGTGTTGGAGTGGTTGGTACTTTTGTTTAATAAATGTATGAAAGAGGGGAAGGTACCTAGGGAATGGCGGAGAGCATGTATAGTCCCTTTATATAAAGGGAAGGGGAACAAAAGAGATTGTAAAAATTATACAGGAATAAGTTTACTGAGTATACCAGGAAAATTGTACGGAGGGGTCATAATTGAAAGAATTAGAGGTAAGACAGAATGTAGGATTGCGGATGAGCAAGGAGGTTTCAGAGTGGGTAGGGGATGTGTAGATCAAGTGTTTACATTGAAGCATATATGTGAACAGTATTTAAAGGTAGGGAAGTTTTTATTGCATTTATGGATTTAGAAAAGGCATATGATAGAGTGGATAGGGGAGCAATGTGGCAGATGTTGCAAGTATATGGAATAGGTGGTAAGTTACTAAATGCTGTAAAGAGCTTTTATGAGGATAGTGAGGCTCAGGTTAGGGTGTGTAGAAGAGAGGGAGAATACTTCCCGGTAAAAGTAGGTCTTAGACAGGGATGTGTAATGTCACCATGGTTGTTTAATATATTTATAGATGGGGTTGTAAAAGAAGTAAATGCTAGGGTGTTCGGGAGAGGGGTGGGATTAAATTATGGGGAATCAAATACAAAATGGGAATTGATACAGTTACTTTTTGGTGATACTGTGCTTATGGGAGATTCTAAAGAACAGTTGCAAAGGTTAGTGGTCCAGTTTGGGAGTGTGTGTAAAGGAAGAAACTTGAAAGTGTATGTAGAAAAGAATAAGGTGATGAGGGTATCAAATGATTTAGATAAAGAAAAATTGGATATCAAATTGGAGAGGAGTCGTACAGTATTGAAGAAGTGAATGTTTTCAGATATTTGGGAGTTGACGTGTCGGCGGATGGATTTATGAAGGATGAGGTTAATCATAGAATTGATGAGGGAAAAAATGTGAGTGGTGCGTTGAGGTATATATGGAGTCAAAAAACGTTATCTATGGAGGCAAAGAAAGGAATGTATGAAAGTATTGTAGTACCAACACTCTTATATGGGTGTGAAGCTTGGGTTGTGAATGCAGTAGCGAGGAGGTGGTTGGAGGCAGTGGACATGTCCTGTCTAAGGGCAATGTGCGGTGTAAATATTATGCAGAAAATTCGGAGTGTGGAAATTAGGGGAAGGTGTGGAGTTAATAAAAGTATTAGTCAGAGGGCAGAAGAGGGGCTGTTGAGGTGGTTTGGTCATTTAGAGAGAATGGATCAAAGTAGAATGACATGGAGAGCATTTAAATCTGTAGGAGAAGGAAGGCGGGGTAGGGGTCGTCCTCGAAAATGTTGGAAGGGGTAAGGGAGGTTTTGTGGGCGAGGGGCTTGGACTTCCAGCAGGCGTGCATGAGCGTGTTTGATAGGAGTGAATGGAGACGAATGGTATTTGGGACCTGACGATCTGTTGGAGTGTGAGCAGGGTAATATTTAGTGAAGGGATTCAGGGGAACCGGTTATTTTTATATAGCCGGACTAGAGTCCTGGAAATGGGAAGTACAATGTCTGCACTTTAAACGAGGAGTTTGGGATATTGGCAGTTTGGATTGATATGTTGTGTATCTTTATACGTATATACTTCTGAACTGTTGTATTCTGAGCACCTCTGCAAAAACAGTGATTATGTGTGAGTGAGGTGAAAGTGTTGAATGATGATGAAAGTATTTTCTTTTTGGGGATTTTCTTTCTTTTTTGGGTCACCCTGCCTCGGTGGGAGACGGCCGACTTGTTGGGAAAAAAAAACATGTACAAGGTATACAGACCATAGCTGACATCAGTGACATACTACTATATAGAAAGTCACTTGTTATGCTGAACATTTAACACAAACTAGGTCAATTTTGTCCCATCATTATTGACCCTGTAATAAAGTTAACATTATTACTGGGTTAATAATGATGTGTTAACATTATTACTGGGTTAATAATGATGTGTTAACATTATTACTGGGTTAATAATGTGTTAACATTATTACTGGGTTAATAATGTTAACATTATTACTGGGTCAATAATGATGTGTTAACATTATTACTGGGTTAATAATGATGTGTTAACATTATTACTGGGTTAATAATGATGTGTTAACATTATTACTGGGTTAATAATGATGTGTTAACACATCATTATTAACCCAGTAACAATGTTAACACATCATTATTAACCCAGTAATAATGTTAACACATCATTATTAACCCAGTAATAATGTTAACACATCATTATTAACCCAGTAATAATGTTAACACATCATTATTAACCCAGTAATAATATTAACACATCATTATTAACCCAGTAATAATGTTAACACATTATTAACCCAATAATAATGTTAACACATCATTATTGGCCCTGTAATAATGTAGACACATCATTATCGACCTTGTAACAATGTAGACACATCATTATTGACCCTGTAACAATGTAGACACATCATTATTGACCTTGTAACAATGTAGACACATCATTATTGACCCTGTAACAATGTAGACACATCATTATTGACCCTGTAACAATGTAGACACAGCATTATTGACCCTGTAACAATGTAGACACATTGACCCTGTAACAATGTAGACACATCATTATTTACCCTGTAACAATGTAGACACATTATTGACCCTGTAACAATGTAGATACATCATTATTGACCCTGTAACCATGTAGACACATTATTGACCCTGTAACAATGTAGACACATCATTGACCCTGTAACAATGTAGACACATCATTATTGACCCTGTAACAATGTAGACACATCATTATTGACCCTGTAACAATGTAGACACATCATTATTGACCCTGTAACAATGTAGACACATCATTATTGACCCTGTAACAATGTAGACACATTATTGACCCTGTAACAATGTAGACATCATTATTGACCCAGCAAAAATGTAGACACATCATTATTGACCCTGTAACAATGTAGACACATCATTATTGACCCTGTAACAATGTAGACATATCATTATTGACCCAGCAAAAATGTAGACACATCATTATTGACCCTGTAACAATGTAGACACATCATTATTGACCCTGTAACAATGTAGACACATCATCATTGGCCCTGTAACAATATAGACACATCATTATTGACCCTGTAACAATGTAGACACATCATTATTGACCCAGTAACAATGTAGACACATCATTATTGACCCTGTAACAATGTAGACACATTATTGACCCTGTAACAATGTAGACACATCATTATTGACCCAGTAACAATGTAGACACATCATTATTGACCCTGTAACAATGTAGACACATTATTGACCCTGTAACAATGTAGACACATTACTGACCCTGTAACAATGTAGACACATCATTATTGACCCAGTAACAATGTAGACACATAATTATTGACCCTGTAACAATGTAGACACATTATTGACCCTGTAACAATGTAGACACATTACTGACCCTGTAACAATGTAGACACATCATTATTGACCCAGTAACAATGTTAACACATCATTATTGACCCTGTAACAATATAGACATCATTATTGACCCTGTAACAATATAGACACATCATTATTGACCCTGTAACAATGTAGACACATCATTATTGACCCTGTAACAATGTAGACACATCATTATTGACCCAGTAACAATGTAGACACATCATTATTGACCCAGTAACAATATACACACATTATTGACCCTGTAACAATGTAGACACATCATTATTGACCCAGTAACAATGTAGACACATCATTATTGACCCTGTAACAATGTAGACACATCATTATTGACCCTGTAACAATATAGACACATCATTATTGACCCAGTAACAATATAGACACATCATTATTGACCCTGTAACAATGTTAACACATCATTATTGACTCTGTAACAATGTAGACACATCATTATTGACCCTGTAACAATGTAGACACATCATTATTGACCCTGTAACAATGTAGACACATCATTATTGACCCTGTAACAATGTAGACACATCATTATTGACCCTGTAACAATGTAGACACATCATTATTGACCCTGTAACAATGTAGACACATTATTGACCCTGTAACAATGTAGACACATCATTATTGACCCTGTAACAATGTAGACACATCATTATTGACCCTGTAACAATGTAGACACATCATTATTGACCCTGTAACAATGTAGACACATTATTGACCTTGTAACAATAAACTATTAATCACATCAATATTCACGTCAACTACTAATCAGACTCAGTAGTCTTCACTCGTACATCTGTACAAACTGTCTTTTTAAGCTACGCAAGGTCTTACGTAACTTCTATTACTCGGCAGACTGTACAACGCATCGACAACTTACCTATGTCCTTTCTAAATCTAAGTTTATCTAATTTAAAACCGTTATTTCTGGTTCCTACTTGATTCGACATCCACAATATTTAATACTCTGATATATTTTTAACACGTGATCTGATCTCTCCACAACTGCTGCTGACCTGTTCACTTCCTACCAGCAATACTACCACTTAAGAAGCAATATGCAAATTAATCCCTAATATTAACGGGTGGGTTTTCATCACAACACTAAGGTAAAATACTAGCATCAATTAAAAATGTTATCAAATTAGTAATGTTAGAGAACTTTCCTAAAACTGATCAGATCCTACAAGCACTCCAATCAGTGAGCAGCGAGTTAAAATGTATTCCACAGTGAAGTACATGAAACTAGCTACACAGGAAGGAAGGTAAGGGGGGGAGGGTGTTGCAGCAGCACCGGCAAATACGTGGCTATGGAAGGGAGAGTGAGAGAGTCTGAGTGTGTGTGTGTGTGTGTGTGTGTGTGTGTGTGTGTGTGTGTGTGTGTGTGTGTGTGTGTGTGTGTGTGTGTGTGTGTGTGTGTGTGTGTGTGTGTATGTATGTATGTATGTATGTATTCGTCCTATTGACAGTTTTGTGCCAAAGTGACTCTGCTTGTCAGAGAGAAATGGCTAACCCTGATATGCCTTTGATAAATTCCCAATGTTTTTCTACTACCAGAGCCCGGCCTTGAGCCAGGCTCGTCTTAAGCTTGCCTAGTCAACTAGTATGTTGCTGCCCCACATATCCATCACAGCCAGGTTGATCTGGCACCTGGTGAAGACACTAAACTTGCATTTCACCCGTGCGGCCAACTAGACCGGCTACTAAGCCAGCTAAGAAAATGAGAGTAGCAAGGATTGCCTGGTACTCCAGAGTGAATACCTAAGACTCGTTTGGAAACTGTGCACAATACGAGCCTATGATAGTAATCACCGGTGAGTGGAGACTACCCTCAGCTCTGACCTGTCAGTAGACGCTTATTTACTTAACACAAGAACAAAATGTAATCGAAGACGACCTCGAGCTTCAACATTGACGGGTCTCAATCCTCTGCCAACAAAGATGACTTGTGGAGAATCAAGGAAGAAAAGTAAACATCTGTGACTGCAGACACATCAAGGTCATAATCCAGCAGAGCAACAGCCTGCAACCCAACACCAACAACATAGTAAACCTCCCATTATCACCATCCGGCTCCTTTTCTTTCTCTCCTAAAAAAAAGGAACTTGAGTTGTCTGGTGTAAACCAAACCCGAAACAGTACAGGTGCAGGTCCTGGTGGTAGGTCCTGGTGGCAGGTCCTGGTGGTAGGTCCTGGTGGCAGGTCCTGGTGGCAGGTCCTGGTGGCAGGTCCTGGTGGCAGGTCCTGGTGGTAGGTCCTGGTGGTAGGTCCTGGTGGTAGGTCCTGGTGGCAGGTCCTGGTGGCAGGTCCTGGTGGCAGGTCCTGGTGGCAGGTCCTGGTGGCAGGTCCTGGTGGCAGGTCCTGGTGGGTGGTGTCTGCAGACTGAGGGACTGACCACCATAAATACTTTTTCTCCCAGGTTGATGGACTGATTACATCATTATTTCACTTCTACACCTTCTGCCTCTATATTTGACTGAAGAAGCCTACTGTGTAGGCGAAACGTTTCATTAATAAAGACACCCAACTGTTGCACATGTGTCAATCTTCAACTTGTTCAAAATGACAGAGAATACCGACAAGACTAAGACAGCACCAGCATCACAAGATCACAATTCACTCTTGTGTAACAGTCGTATAACAAGACACTCTTAAGTAACATATAAAGTGATGTGTGTGAATGTTAAGTGTTTGCTGTAATATACTGTGTGGTGAGAGTGAAAGCAGAGCTATGCTGTGGCTGCTAGGAGAGCAGAGCTATGCTGTGGCTGCTAGGAGAGCAGAGCTATGCTGTGGCTGCTAGGAGAGCAGAGCTATGCTGGAGCTGCTAGGAGAGCAGAGCTATGCTGGGGCTGCTAGGAGAGCAGAGCTATGCTGGGGCTGCTAGGAGAGCAAGCTATGCTGGGGCTGCTAGGAGAGCAGAGCTATGCTGGAGCTGCTAGGAGAGCAGAGCTATGCTGTGGCTGCTAGGAGAGCAGAGCTATGCTGTGGCTGCTAGGAGAGCAGAGCTATGCTGGAGCTGCTAGGAGAGCAGAGCTATGCTGGAGCTGCTAGGAGAGCAGAGCTATGCTGGGGCTGCTAGGAGAGCAGAGCTATGATGTGGCTGCTAGGAGAGCAGAGCTATGCTGGAGCTGCTAGGAGAGCACAGCTATGCTGGGGCTGCTAGGAGAGCAGAGCTATGATGTGGCTGTTAGGAGAGCAGAACTATGACGTGGCTGCTAGGAGAGCAGAGCTATGATGTGGCTGCTAGGAGAGCAGAGCTATGCTGTAGCTGCTAGGAGAGCAGAGCTATGATGTGGCTGCTAGGAGAGCAGAGCTATGCTGTGGCTGCTAGGACAGCAGAGCTATGCTGTGGCTGCTAGGAGAGCAGAGCTATGATGTGGCTGTTAGGAGAGCAGAACTATGATGTGGCTGCTAGGAGAGCAGAACTATGATGTGGCTGCTAGGAGAGCAGAGCTATGCTGTGGCTGCTAGGAGAGCAGAGCTATGCTGTGGCTGCTAGGAGAGCAGAGCTATGATGTGGCTGCTAGGAGAGTAGAGCTATGCTGTGGCTGCTAGGAGAGCAGAGCTATGATGTGGCTGCTAGGAGAGCAGAGCTATGATGTGGCTGCTAGGAGAGCAGAGCTATGCTGTGGCTAGGAGAGCAGAGCTATGCTGGAGCTGCTAGGAGAGCAGAGCTATGCTGTGGCTGCTAGGAGAGCAGAGCTATGATGTGACTGCTAGGAGAGCAGAGCTATGATGTGGCTGCTAGGAGAGCAGAGCTATGATGTGGCTGCTAGGAGAGCAGAGCTATGATGTGGCTGCTAGGAGAGCAGAGCTATGATGTGGCTGCTAGGAGAGCAGAGCTATGCTGGGGCTGCTAGGAGAGCAGAACTACGATGTGGCTGCTAGGAGAGCAGAGCTACGATGTGGCTGCTTGGAGAGCAGAGCTATGATGTGGCTGCTAGGAGAGCAGAGCTATGATGTGGCTGCTAGGAGAGCAGAGCTATGCTGTGGATGCTAGGAGAGCAGAGCTATGCTGTGGATGCTAGGAGAGCAGAGCTATGCTGTGGATGCTAGGAGAGCAGAGCTATGATGTGGCTGCTAGGAGAGCAGAGCTATGCTGTGGATGCTAGGAGAGCAGAGCTATGCTGTGGCTACTAGGAGAGCAGAGCTATGATGTGGCTACTAGGAGAGCAGAGCTATGCTGTGGCTGCTAGGAGAGCAGAGCTATGCTGGGGCTGCTAGGAGAGCAGAGCTATGCTGGGGCTGCTAGGAGAGCAGAGCTATGCTGGGGCTGCTAGGAGAGCAGAGCTATGCTGGGGCTGCTAGGAGAGCAGAGCTATGCTGTGGCTGCTAGGAGAACAGAGCTATGCTGTGGCTGCTAGGAGAGCAGAGCTATGCTGGGGCTGCTAGGAGAGCAGAGCTATGCTGGGGCTGCTAGGAGAGCAGAGCTATGCTGGGGCTGCTAGGAGAGCAGAGCTATGCTGTGGCTGCTAGGAGAGCAGAGCTATGCTGTGGCTGCTAGGAGAGCAGAGCTATGCTGTGGCTGCTAGGAGAGCAGAGCTATGCTGGGGCTGCTAGGAGAGCAGAGCTATGCTGTGGCTGCTAGGAGACCAGAGCTATGCTGGGGCTGCTAGGAGACCAGAGCTATGCTGGGGCTGCTAGGAGAGCAGAGCTATGCTGGGGCTGCTAGGAGAGCAGAGCTATGCTGTGGCTGCTAGGAGAGCAGAGCTATGCTGTGGCTGCTAGGAGAGCAGAGCTATGCTGTGGCTGCTAGGAGAGCAGAGCTATGCTGTGGCTGCTAGGAGAGCAGAGCTATGCTGGGGCTGCTAGGAGAGCAGAGCTATGCTGTGGCTGCTAGGAGAGCAGAGCTATGCTGTGGCTGCTAGGAGAGCAGAGCTATGCTGTGGCTGCTAGGAGAGCAGGGCTATGCTGTGGCTGCTAGGAGAGCAGAGCTATGATGTGGCTACTAGGAGAGCAGAGCTATGATGTGGCTGCTAGGAGAGCAGAGCTACGATGTGGCTGCTAGGAGAGCAGAGCTACGCTGTGGCTGCTAGGAGAGCAGAGCTATGCTGTGGCTGCTAGGAGAGCAGAGCTATGATGTGGCTACTAGGAGAGCAGAGCTATGATGTGGCTACTAGGAGAGCAGAGCTATGATGTGGTTACTAGGAGAGCAGAGCTATTATGTGGCTGCTAGGAGAGCAGGGCTATGCTGGGACTGCTAGGAGAGCAGAGCTATGATGTGGCTACTAGGAGAGCAGGGCTATGCTGTGGCTGCTAGGAGAGCAGAGCTATGCTGTGGCTGCTAGGAGAGCAGAGCTATGCTGTGGCTGCTAGGAGAGCAGAGCTATGCTGTGGCTGCTAGGACAGCAGAGCTATGCTGTGGCTGCTAGGAGAGCAGAGCTATGCTGTGGCTGCTAGGAGAGCAAAGCTATGATGTGGCTGCTAGGAGAGTAGAGCTATGATGTGGCTGCTAGGAGAGCAGGGCTATGCTGTGGCTGCTAGGAGAGCAGAGCTATGATGTGGCTGCTAGGAGAGCAGAGCTATGATGTGGCTGCTAGGAGAGCAGAGCTATGATGTGGCTGCTAGGAGAGCAGAGCTATGCTGTGGCTGCTAGGAGAGCAGAGCTATGATGTGGCTGCTAGGAGAGCAGAGCTATGATGTGGCTGCTAGGAGAGCAGAGCTATGCTGTGGCTGCTAGGAGAGCAGAGCTATGATGTGGCTGCTAGGAGAGCAGAGCTATGATGTGGCTGCTAGGAGAGCAGAGCTATGATGTGGCTGCTAGGAGAGCAGAGCTATGATGTGGCTGCTAGGAGAGCAGAGCTATGCTGTGGCTGCTAGGAGAGCAGAGCTATGCTGTGGCTGCTAGGAGAGCAGAGCTATGATGCGGCTGCTAGGAGAGCAGAGCTATGATGTGGCTGCTAGGAGAGCAGAGCTATGATGTGGCTGCTAGGAGAGCAGAGGTATGATGCGGCTGCTAGGAGAGCAGAGCTATGATGCGGCTGCTAGGAGAGCAGAGCTATGATGCGGCTGCTAGGAGAGCAGAGCTATGATGTGGCTGCTAGGAGAGCAGAGCTATGATGTGGCTGCTAGGAGAGCAGAGGTATGATGCGGCTGCTAGGAGAGCAGAGCTATGATGCGGCTGCTAGGAGAGCAGAGCTATGATGCGGCTGCTAGGAGAGCAGAGCTATGATGCGGCTGCTAGGAGAGCAGAGCTATGATGCGGCTGCTAGGAGAGCAGAGCTATGATGCGGCTGCTAGGAGAGCAGAGCTATGATGCGGCTGCTAGGAGAGCAGAGCTATGATGCGGCTGCTAGGAGAGCAGAGCTATGATGCGGCTGCTAGGAGAGCAGAGCTATGATGCGGCTGCTAGGAGAGCAGAGCTATGCTGTGGCTGCTAGGAGAGCAGGGTTATGATGTGGCTGCTAGGAGAGCAGAGCTATGCTGTGGCTGCTAGGAGAGCAGGGTTATGATGTGGCTGCTAGGAGAGCAGAGCTATGATGCGGCTGCTAGGAGAGCAGAGCTATGCTGTGGCTGCTAGGAGAGCAGGGTTATGATGTGGCTGCTAGGAGAGCAGAGCTATGATGCGGCTGCTAGGAGAGCAGAGCTATGATGCGGCTGCTAGGAGAGCAGAGCTATGATGTGGCTGCTAGGAGAGCAGAGCTATGATGTGGCTGCTAGGAGAGCAGAGCTATGATGCGGCTGCTAGGAGAGCAGAGCTATGCTGTGGCTGCTAGGAGAGCAGAGCTATGATGTGGCTGCTAGGAGAGCAGAGCTATGCTGTGTACGTGTATCATTATTTTATCAAGATATAGCTGGTAAATACGTGCAAGTCAGTACGACTCTCCGTTATGTCGTTCATTACCTTCGTCTAACATTCAGCTGAGACAATTCCTACATTCCATCCACTCCAGTTTTTGTTGACACTCAATATAGAGGTGTAGCGTCGTGTGTCTGACACACTAACTAATTTCTATGTTTAGTCTTTCAACTTCTTTTATAACCTAACTATTCTTTTATGTTCTTATATAATTATTCTTCATTGTTCTTATATAACTTCAATAAGTGGTTATTATCTCTTCACTTTCCCAAGCACCAGCCAGCCTGGGTAACTTCCCGCGGCTTGGCTGCCAACACTTTCGCCTCACACAGTGTCCGTGGATCGATCCTCGGCACACGGGTGGAAATGTTGTGCACGTTTCCTTACTGTTACTGTTCACCTAGCAGTATGTACGTACCTGGGTGTTAGCTGACTTGTGTGAGTTGCATCCTGGGGGACAAGACTGAAGGACCACAGTCCTCCATGACGCAGCGACTTTCTTGGGTTATCCAGGGTGGCTAACCCCCCTGGGTTAAAAAAACCCAAACAAATCTCATCTTAAAAGCTGTTACTCATTCTACAACTTTTAAGTGTCTGCAGGTTATCCACACTTAAGCTGTGTGCACCACCGAGGTGCTGCATATTCCAAGTCTGACCTAACCAATGTTACATTCACTTTCCTGTCATTTCTTCATTCATATATTTAAAGGCTGTACTACAGTTTGCCAGCGCAACGTAAGAGTTTCTTAAATTTAATTTAGTAAATGTTTGAGTAACATATTTCTTAACTGCTAGTTAGATCCATCCCTTTGCTTTATATCAGTACTATTATCCTCAATACTAACCCACATGCAGACAGTACTGTGAGGTACAACATTCATAAAATATTTTTTTTCTCATTTCACTTACGTACCTGCTGAAGAGGATCCCAGAAGGGGGATCGAAATATACGGATCAATCAGAGTTCGTCTCCAAGTGGGTTATTATTGAACACTGACAAGTGTTCACTGCACTTTAGTTACAATATTTTGTTACAAACTATATTTCTCACGTTGCTTAATCTTGCTTTCTCTAACTTCCATACATCAATGATTACCTTGAAGGAAAATATAGTATATAACTGGGTTATATCTGTGTCAAGCACTGGTAGTAATACTAGGAGAGATGTAATGTGTCAAGCACTGGTAGTAATACTAGGAGAGATGTAATGTGTCAAGCACTGGTAGTAATACTAGGAGAGATGTAATGTGTCAAGCACTGGTAGTAATACTAGGAGAGATGTAATGTGTCAAGCACTGGTAGTAATACTAGGAGAGATGTAATGTGTCAAGCACTGGTAGTAATACTAGGAGAGATGTAATGTGTCAAGCACTGGTAGTAATACTAGGAGAGATGTAATGTGTCAAGCACTGGTAGTAATACTAGGAGAGATGTAATGTGTCAAGCACTGGTAGTAATACTAGGAGAGATGTAATGTGTCAAGCACTGGTAGTAATACTAGGAGAGATGTAATGTGTCAAGCACTGGTAGTAATACTAGGAGAGATGTAATGTGTCAAGCACTGGTAGTAATACTACGAGAGATGTAAACAATGTGTCATAGTAATTCAGTTAGTGGTAGTGGTGGTAGTGGTAGTGGTGGTAGTGGTAGTGGTAGTGGTGGTAGTGGTACTGGTGGTAGTGGTACTGGTGGTAGTGGTGGTGGTAGTGGTAGTGGTGGTAGTGG
This sequence comes from Cherax quadricarinatus, assembly GCF_038502225.1. Lineage (NCBI taxonomy): Eukaryota > Metazoa > Arthropoda > Malacostraca > Decapoda > Parastacidae > Cherax > Cherax quadricarinatus. The sequence continues at coordinate 34,790,887 of NC_091317.1, read as the reverse complement.
TAGTGGTAGTGATGGTAGTGGTAGTGGTGGTAGTGGTAGTGTTAGTAGTGGTAGTGGCAGTGGTGGTAGTGGTAGTGGTGGTAGTGGTAGTGGTGGTAGTGGTGGTAGTGGTAGTGGTGGTAGTGGTGGTAGTGGTAGTGGTGGTAGTAGTGGTAGTGGTAGTGGTGGTAGTGGTGGTAGTGGTAGTGGTGGTAGTGGTGGTAGTGG
>NC_091317.1:34740680-34788180 GCF_038502225.1 Cherax quadricarinatus | reverse complement strand
GGATGGATATGAGGTACACAAACTAGCCACTACCATCCACAGGATGGATATGAGGTACACAAACTAGCCACTACCATCCACAGGATGGATATGAGGTACACAAACTAGCCACTACCATCCACATGATGGGTATGAGGTACACAAACTAGCCACTACCATCCACAAGATGGGTATGAGGTACACAATAAACTAGCCACTACCATCCACAGGATGGGTATGAGGTACACAATAAACTAGCCACTACCATCCACATGATGGGTATGAGGTACACAATAAACTAGCCACTACCATCCACAGGATGGATATGAGGTACACAATAAACTAGCCACTACCATCCACAGGATGGATATGAGGTACACAAACTAGCCACTACCATCCACAGGATGGATATGAGGTACACAAACTAGCCACTACCATCTACAGGATGGATATGAGGTACACAATAAACTAGCCACTACCATCCACAGGATGGATATGAGGTACACAATAAACTAGCCACTACCATCCACAGGATGGATATGAGGTACACAAACTAGCCACTACCATCCACATGATGGATATGAGGTACACAAACTAGCCACTATCATCCACAGGATGGATATGAGGTACACAATAAACTAGCCACTACCATCCCCAGGATGGATATGAGATACACAATAAACTAGCCACTATCATCCACAGGATGGATATGAGGTACACAAACTAACCACTACCATCCACAGGATGGACATGAGGTACACAATAAACTAGCCACTACCATCCACAGGATGGATATGAGGTACACAATAAACTAGCCACTATCATCCACAGGATGGATATGAGGTACACAAACTAGCCACTACCATCCACAGGATGGGCATGAGGTACACAATAAACTAGTAACTACCATCCACAGGATGGATATGAGGTACACAAACTAGCCACTACCATCCACAGGATGGATATGAGGTACACAATAAACTAGCCACTACCATCCACAGGATGGGTATGAGGTACACAATAAACTAGCCACTACCATCCACGGGATGGATATGAGGTACACAATAAACTAGCCACTACCATCCACAGGATGGATATGATTTACACAAACTAGCCACTACCATCCACAGGATGGATATGAGGTACACAAACTAGCCACTACCATCCACTGGATGGATATGAGGTACACAAACTAGCCACTACCATCCACTGGATGGATATGAGGTACACAAACTAGCCACTACCATCCACTTGATGGATATGAGGTACACAATAAACTAGCCACTACCATCCACAGGATGGATATGAGGTACACAAACTAGCCACTATCATCCACAGGATGGATATGAGGTACACAAAAAACTAGCCACTACCATCCACAGGATGGATATGAGGTACACAAAAAACTAGCCACTACCATCCACAGGATGGATATGAGGTACACAAAAAACTAGCCACTACCATCCACAGGATGGATATGAGGTACACAAAAAACTAGCCACTACCATCCACAGGATGGATATGAGGTACACAAAAAACTAGCCACTACCATCCACAGGATGGATATGAGGTACACAAAACACTAGCCACTACCATCCACAGGATGGATATGAGGTACACAAAAAACTAGCCACTACCATCCACAGGATGGATATGAGGTACACAAAACACTAGCCACTACCATCCACAGGATGGATATGAGGTACACAAAAAACTAGCCACTACCATCCACAGGATGGAAATGAGGTACACAAAAAACTAGCCACTACCATCCACAGGATGGAAATGAGGTACAAAAAAAACTAGCCACTACCATCCACAGGATGGATATGAGGTACACAAAAAACTAGCCACTACCATCCACAGGATGGATATGAGGTACACAAAAAACTAGCCACTACCATCCACAGGATGGATATGAGGTACACAATAAACTAGCCACTACCATCCACAGGATGGATATGAGGTACACAAAAAACTAGCCACTACCATCCACAGGATGGATATGAGGTACACAAACTAGCCACTACCATCCACAGGATGGATATGAGGTACACAAACTAGCCACTACCATCCACAGGATGGATATGAGGTACACAAACTAGCCACTACCATCCACAGGATGGATATGAGGTACACAATAAACTAGCCACTACCATCCACATGATGGATATGAGGTACACAATAAACTAGCCACTACCATCCCCAGGATGGATATGAGGTACACAGTAAACTAGCCACTATCATCCACAGGATGGATATGAGGTACACAAACTAGCCACTACCATCCACAGGATGGATATGAGGTACACAAAAAACTAGCCACTACCATCCACTTGATGGATATGAGGTACACAATAAACTAGCCACTACCATCCACAGGATGGATATGAGGTACACAAAAAACTAGCCACTACCATCCACAGGATGGATATGAGGTACACAAAAAACTAGCCACTACCATCTACAGGATGGATATGAGGAACACAAAAAACTAGCCACTACCATCCACAGGATGGATATGAGGTATACAAAAAACTAGCCACTACCATCCACAGGATGGATATGAGGTGCACAAAAAACTAGCCACTACCATCCACAGGATGGATATGAGGTACACAAACTAGCCACTACCATCCACAGGATGGATATGAGGTACACAAACTAGCCACTACCATCCACAGGATGGATATGAGGTACACAAACTAGCCACTACCATCCACAGGATGGATATGAGGTACACAAAAAACTAGCCACTACCATCCACAGGATGGATATGAGGTACACAAAAAACTAGCCACTACCATCCACAGGATGGATATGAGGTACACAATAAACTAGCCACTACCATCCACAGGATGGATATGAGGTACACAAAAAACTAGCCGCTACCATCCACAGGATGGATATGAGGTACACAAAAAACTAGCCACTACCATCCACAGGATGGATATGAGGTACACAAAAAACTAGCCACTACCATCCACAGGATGGATATGAGGTACACAAAAAACTAGCCACTACCATCCACAGGATGGATATGAGGTACACAAAAAACTAGCCACTAACATCCACAGGATGGATATGAGGTACACAAAAAACTGGCCACTACCATCCACAGGATGTATATGAGGTACACAATAAACTAGCCACTACCATCCACAGGATGGATATGAGGTACACAAACTAGCCACTACCATCCACAGGATGGATATGAGGTACACAAAAAACTAGCCACTACCATCCACAGGATGTATATGAGGTACACAATAAACTAGCCGCTACCATCCACAGGATGGATATGAGGTACACAAACTAGCCACTATCATCCACAGGATGGATATGAGGTACACAACAAACTAGCCACTACCATCCACGGGATGGATATGAGGTACACAAACTAGCCACTATCATCCACAGGATGGATACGAGGTACACAAAAAACTAGCCACTACCATCCACAGGATGTATATGAGGTACACAATAAACTAGCCACTACCATCCACAGGATGTATATGAGGTACACAATAAACTAGCCACTACCATCCACAGGATGAATATGAGGTACACAATAAACTAGCCACTGCCATCCACAGGATGTATATGAGGTACACAATAAACTAGCCACTACCATCCACAGGATGGATATGAGGTACACAAAAAACTAGCCACTACCATCCACAGGATGGATATGAGGTGCACAAAAAACTAGCCACTACCATCCACAGGATGGATATGAGGTGCACAAAAAACTAGCCACTACCATCCACAGGATGGATATGAGGTACACAAAAAACTAGCCACTACCATCCACAGGATGGATATGAGGTGCACAAAAAACTAGCCACTACCATCCACAGGATGGATATGAGGTACACAATAAACTAGCCACTACCATCCACAGGATGGATATGAGGTACACAAAAAACTAGCCACTACCATCCACAGGATGGATATGAGGTACACAAAAAACTAGCCACTACCATCCACAGGATGGATATGAGGTGCACAAAAAACTAGCGACTACCATCCACAGGATGGATATGAGGTACACAATAAACTAGCCACTACCATCCACAGGATGGATATGAGGTACACAAAAAACTAGCCACTACCATCCACAGGATGGATATGAGGTACACAAAAAACTAGCCACTACCATCCACAGGATGGATATGAGGTGCACAAAAAACTAGCCACTACCATCCACAGGATGGATATGAGGTACACAATAAACTAGCCACTACCATCCACAGGATGGATATGAGGTACACAAAAAACTAGCCACTACCATCCACAGGATGGATATGAGGTACACAAAAAACTAGCCACTACCATCCACAGGATGGATATGAGGTACACAATAAACTAGCCACTACCATCCACAGGATGGATATGAGGTACACAAAAAACTAGCCGCTACCATCCACAGGATGGATATGAGGTACACAAAAAACTAGCCACTACCATCCACAGGATGGATATGAGGTACACAAAAAACTAGCCACTACCATCCACAGGATGGATATGAGGTACACAAAAAACTAGCCACTACCATCCACAGGATGGATATGAGGTACACAAAAAACTAGCCACTAACATCCACAGGATGGATATGAGGTACACAAAAAACTGGCCACTACCATCCACAGGATGTATATGAGGTACACAATAAACTAGCCACTACCATCCACAGGATGGATATGAGGTACACAAACTAGCCACTACCATCCACAGGATGGATATGAGGTACACAAAAAACTAGCCACTACCATCCACAGGATGTATATGAGGTACACAATAAACTAGCCGCTACCATCCACAGGATGGATATGAGGTACACAAACTAGCCACTATCATCCACAGGATGGATATGAGGTACACAAAAAACTAGCCACTACCATCCACAGGATGGATATGAGGTACACAAACTAGCCACTATCATCCACAGGATGGATACGAGGTACACAAAAAACTAGCCACTACCATCCACAGGATGTATATGAGGTACACAATAAACTAGCCACTACCATCCACAGGATGTATATGAGGTACACAATAAACTAGCCACTACCATCCACAGGATGAATATGAGGTACACAATAAACTAGCCACTGCCATCCACAGGATGTATATGAGGTACACAATAAACTAGCCACTACCATCCACAGGATGGATATGAGGTACACAAAAAACTAGCCACTACCATCCACAGGATGGATATGAGGTGCACAAAAAACTAGCCACTACCATCCACAGGATGGATATGAGGTGCACAAAAAACTAGCCACTACCATCCACAGGATGGATATGAGGTACACAAAAAACTAGCCACTACCATCCACAGGATGGATATGAGGTGCACAAAAAACTAGCCACTACCATCCACAGGATGGATATGAGGTACACAATAAACTAGCCACTACCATCCACAGGATGGATATGAGGTACACAAAAAACTAGCCACTACCATCCACAGGATGGATATGAGGTACACAAAAAACTAGCCACTACCATCCACAGGATGGATATGAGGTGCACAAAAAACTAGCGACTACCATCCACAGGATGGATATGAGGTACACAATAAACTAGCCACTACCATCCACAGGATGGATATGAGGTACACAAAAAACTAGCCACTACCATCCACAGGATGGATATGAGGTACACAAAAAACTAGCCACTACCATCCACAGGATGGATATGAGGTGCACAAAAAACTAGCCACTACCATCCACAGGATGGATATGAGGTACACAATAAACTAGCCACTACCATCCACAGGATGGATATGAGGTACACAAAAAACTAGCCACTACCATCCACAGGATGGATATGAGGTACACAAAAAACTAGCCACTACCATCCACAGGATGGATATGAGGTGCACAAAAAACTAGCAACTTCGGTGACAAAATCAACATTTAATTCCATCATTCAAACTCCATTTATTAAAATTACTCAGGGTATCCTGTAGTAATTTAAGCGGCTTTTATTATACGTTTTACCCGAGATATCTGCATGACTGACGCGTGCGTGCGTGTGTGTGTGTGTGTGTGTGTGTGTGTGTGTGTGTGTGTGTGTGTGTGTGTGTGTGTGTGTGTGTGTGTGTGTGTGTGTGTGTGTGTGTGTGTGTGTGTGTGTGTGTGTACCTCTGATGAGTTGCCAGAGTTTGTATACTGCCTTACAGAGGCGACGGAGAAACAACAGCAATAGTAACAGCAACAGCAGCAGCAGCAACAGCACCAGCAGCAGGAGGAGCAGCAGCAACAGCAGCAACAGCAGGAGCAGCAGCAGGAGCAGGAGGAGCAGCAGCAACAGCACCAGCAGCAACAGCAGGAGCAGCAGCCGCAGCACCAGCAGGAGCAGCAGCCGCAGCAGCACCAGCAGCAACAGCAGGAGCAGCAGCCGCAGCACCAGCAGCAACAGCAGGAGCAGCAGCCGCAGCAGCACCAGCAGCAACAGCAGGAGCAGCAGCCGCAGCATCAGCAGCAACAGCAGGAACAGCAGCACCAGCAGGAGCAGCAGCCGCAGCACCAGCAGCAACAGCAGGAGCAGCAGCAGCAGGAGCAGCAGCAGCAGCAACAGCAGGAACAGCAGCACCAGCAGGAGCAGCAGCCGCAGCACCAGCAGGAGCAGCAGCAGCAGCAGGAGCAGCAGCAGCAGCACCAGCAGCAACAGCAGGAGCAGCAGCCGCAGCAACAGCAGGAGCAGCAACAGCAGGAGCAGCAGCCGCAGCACCAGCAGCAACAGCAGGAGCAGCAGCAGCAGGAGCAGCAGCCGCAGCACCAGCAGCAACAGCAGGAGCAGCAGCAGCAGCAGCAGCAACAGCAGGAGCAGCAGCCGCAGCACCAGCAGCAACAGCAGGAGCAGCAGCAGCAGCAGCACCAGCAGCAACAGCAGGAGCAGCAGCTGCAGCACCAGCAGCAACAGCAGGAACAGCAGCACCAGCAGGAGCAGCAGCCGCAGCACCAGCAACAGGAGCAGCAGCCGCAGCAGGAACAGCAGCCGCAGCAACAGCAACAGCAGGAGCAGCAGCCGCAGCAACAGCAGCAGCAGCAGCAGCACCAGCAGCAACAGCAGCAGGAGCAGCAGCCGCAGCAGCAACAGCAGGAGCAGCAGCCGCAGCAGCAACAGCAGGAGCAGCAGCAGCAGCACCAGCAGCAACAGCAGTAGCAGCAGCACCAGCACCAGCAGCAACAGGAGCAGCAGCCGCAGCACCAGCAGCAACAGCAGGAGAAGCAGCCGCAGCACCAGCAGCAACAGCAGGAGCAGCAGCCGCAGCACCAGCAGCAACAGCAGGAGCAGCAGCACCAGCAGCAACAGCAGGAGCAGCAGCCGCAGCACCAGCATCAACAGCAGGAGCAGCAGCCGCAGCACCAGCAGCAACAGCAGGAGCAGCAGCCGCAGCACCAGCAGCAGCAGGAGCAGCAGCAGGAGCAGCAGCAACAGCAGGACAAGCAGCAACAGCAGGACAAGCAGCAACAGCAGGACAAGCAGCAACAGCAGGACAAGCAGCAACAGCAGGACAAGCAGCAACAGCAGGACAAGCAGCAACAGCAGGACAAGCAGCAACAGCAGCCGCAGCACCAGCAACAGCAGGAGCAGCAGCAGCAGCACCAACAGCTGGAGCAGCAGCAGCAGCACCAGCAGCTGGAGCAGCAGCAGCAGCACCAGCAGCAGCCGCAGCACCAGCAGCAACAGCAGGAGCAGCAGCAACAGCAGGAGCAGCAGCAGCAGCACCAGCAGCAACAGCAGGAGCAGCAGCAGCAGCACCGGCGACAACAGTACCAGCACCAGCAGCAACAGCAACAGCAGCAACAGCAACAGCATCAACAACAGCAGCAGCACCAACAGCAACAACAGCAGCAACAACAGCACCAGCAACAACAGCAGCAACAGCAACAACAGCAACAGCACCAGCAGCAACAGCAGCAACAGCATCAGCAGCAACAGCACCAGCAACAGCAGCAACAACAGCACCAGCAACAACAGCAGCACCAGCAGCACCAGCAACAACAGCACCAACAACAGCACCAGCAACAACAGCACAAGCAACAGCACCAGCAACAACAGCACCAGCAACAACAGCAGCAACAGCAACAACAGCAGCAACAACAGCACCAGCAGCAACAGCAGCAATAACAGCACCAGCAACAACAGCAGCAACAACAGCACCTGCACCAACAGCAGCAACAACAGCACCAGCACCAACAGCAGCAACAACAGCAGCAACAGCAGCAACAACAGCACCAGCAACAACAGCAGCAACAGCACCAGCAACAGCAGCAACAACAGCACCAGCAACAACAGCAGCAACAGCAGCAACAACAGCAGCAACAACAGCACCATCAACAACAGCAGCAACAACAGCACCAGCAACAACAGCACCAGCACCAACAGCAGCAACAACAGCACCAGCAACAACAGCAGCAACACCAGCACCAGCAACAACAGCAGCAACAACAGCACCAGCAACAACAGCAGCAACAGCACCAGCAACAGCAACAACAGCAGCAACAACAGCACCAGCAGCAACAACACCAGCAACAACAGCACCAGCAACAACAGCAGCAACAACAGCACCAGCAACAACAGCAGCAACAGCACTGGCAACAATAGCAGCAACAACAGCAGCAGCAGCAACAACAGCACCGGCAACAATAGCAGCAACAGCACCAGCACCAACAGCAGCAACAACAGCACCAGCACCAATAGCAGCAACAACAGCACCAGCACCAACAGCAGCAACAACAGCACCAGCACCAATAGCAGCAACAACAGCAGCAGCAGCAACAACAACAGCACCGGCAACAATAGCAGCAACAACAGCACCAGCACCAACAGCAGCAACAACAGCACCAGCACCAATAGCAGCAACAACAGCACCAGCACCAACAGCAGCAACAACAGCACCAGCACCAATAGCAGCAACAACAGCAGCAGCAGCAACAACAGCACCGGCAACAATAGCAGCAACAACAGCACCAGCACCAACAGCAGCAACAACAGCACCAGCACCAATAGCAGCAACAACAGCACCAGCACCAACAGCAGCAACAACAGCACCAGCACCAACAGCAGCAACAACAGCACCAGCACCAATAGCAGCAACAACAGCACCAGCACCAACAGCAGCAACAACAACAGCAGCAGCAGCGTCAAGTGTTGCCCACTGACACACTTCCATAGTGTTTACTTTCACATTCTCAACGCCGTCTCTTCCTCAACGCCCCCTCCCCCTCCCCCTCCCTCCCCACTGGGCCATCCCCCTCCGCGTCCCCACTCCGCCATCCCCCATCCCCTCCCCTCGTGGCTCCCTCCCCCTCCCCTACCCAGTGTCTCCCTCCTACGTCATCTCCCTCACTTCCTCTTACGTCTCTCTCTCACCTCTCCACCTACCTCCCCCATTCCCTCCACCCCTTCTTCCCCTCCACCTCCCCCCCGTTCCTGCATCTTCTCATTACTCATTCATGGTTGCTGGTGGTTTGGTTGATAGCGTCCTGAGCCCACACACTTAGGGTCCGGGATCGATCCCAGGCACGGGTGAAACGTTTGGCGTGTTTCCTTACACCTCTTGCCTCTGTTCACCTAGCGCTGACTATTAGTGGACTGGTGTGGGTGGCATCCTGGGAAACATAAGAAAGAAGGAACACTGCAACAGGCCTACTAGCCTAAGAAAACACGATTAACCTAAGTTGCAAAAATGCTCTGCCTAACCCGGGTTTTTCTGTATAGTATGTCACTGATGTCAGCTATGGTCTGTATAAGTTGTATCATGTCCTTGTGCAAATAAATATTATTATTATTATTATTATTATTATTATTATTATTATTATTATTATTATTATTACGCACTCTTCCTCTACCTCCATCTCCCTGTCCTTCTGGTTTACTTCCCACACTATAATTATTTTTTTTATTAACACATCGGCCGTCTCCCACCAAGGCAGGGTGGCCCGAGAAAGAAAAAAAACTTTCATCATTCATTCCATCACTGTCTTGTCAGAGGCATGCTTACACTATAGACTAATCTTTTCAATATATCTCCAGAAACTGGCATAGTGCCAAACAAGTGGAAAATGGCAAATGTGATACCCATTTACAAGGCAGGTGACAGGTCCTTAGCGGTGACAGGCTAAGGGAAAATTTATGGAAAAATTTATGGAAACAATAATTGCCGAGGAAATTCGTAGCCATCTTGAAAGACAAATTGTTTAATGAATTACAGCACAGTTTTGCAAAAGGGTATTCCTGTCTTACGAATTTACTAACTTTTTTCACTAAGGTGTTTGAGGAGGCAGATCATGGTACTGAATATGATATTGCGTATATGGACTTCAGTAAGGTTTTCGACAGAGATCCACATCAGAGGCTATTGAGGAAAATTGAGGTACACGGAATAGGAGAAATTTTTTTCTGGGTAGAGGCATGGTTGACAAATAGGCAGCAGCGAGTTTGGTTAAATGGGGAGAAATCAGAATGGGGGCACGTCACAAGCAGTGTTCCTCAGGGGTCAGTGTTGGGCCCCCTTGTTGAAGGAATAAATAGCGACATAAGCAAATTTGCTGACACCAAAATAGGCCGTCCAATTCATTTTATTGAGGACATTCGAGCACTCCAGGAAGATTTGAATAGACTGATGCAGTGGTTGGAGAAGTGGCAGATGCAGTTTAATATAGACAAATGCAAAGTTCTAAATGTTGGACAGGACAATAACCATGCCACATATAAACTAAATAATGCAGATCTTAATATTTCGGATTGCAAAAAAAATTTAGGAGTTCTGGTTAGCAGTAATCTGAAACCAAGACAACAGTGCATAAGTGTTCGCAATAAAGCTAATAGAATCCTTGGCTTCATATCAAGAAGTATAAATAATAGGAGTCCTCAGGTTGTTCTTCAACTCTATACATCCTTGGTTAGGCCTCATTTAGATTATGCTGCACAGTTTTGGTCACCGTATTACAGAATGGATATACAGTGGACCCTCAACCAACGGCATTAATCCATTCCAGAGGGCTTTCCGTTGATCGAAATTGCCGTTGGTCGAGTTCATTTTCCCCATAAGAAATAATGGAAATAGAATTAATCCATTCCTGACACCCCAAAGTCTGATTTTTTTTTTTACATGAAATATACATTTCCTTATATGGAAAGGAATGAGACATGCAAAATAAACAATAATTAAATGCCACTTACCTTTATTGTGGAGTTGTTGTTGAGTGACGTGCCAGCAGCAGGGGAATTCAGGATTGTCTATTGCTTGGAAGGAGAATCCCCTTCCAGAAGGACTTCAGGTACCAAGTCCTTTGGTGGGGTTACCTCCCTTCTTGGTTTTTTAATGCCACTAGGACCAGCTTGAGAGTCACTGGACCCCTGTCACACAAAATAGCTGTCCAGAGAGCTCTGTTTCCCACGTGCCTTTAGGATTTCCCTAGAATGGGACACAAGAGAGTCACTGAACATGTTGCCAGTGCGGCTGCAACTTCGGTGACAGGATAAAATTCTTCGATAAATGCTTGCACCTTTGTAAACATTAAAACACATTTTCCTAATGCTTGTTGAAGTCATCTTCCTCCGAATCTTAAATCTCTCAAACCAGCCTTTGCTGGCCTTAAATTCATCAGCAGCAGCACTAGTTTGAGGCATTTTCTTAATGAGATGATCTTGCAACTTTCTTGCCTTTTCACAAATTATAGACTGAGAAACACTATCACCTGATAATTGTTTTTCGTTTATCCATACCAATAACAGTCTCTCTACCTCTTCAACTATTTGTGGTCTCCGTTTTGAAAACATACTTGAACCTTTCGCAACAACAGCTTCCTTGATTGCCTATCTGTTCGCCAAGATAGCACTGATGGTTGAATGTGATTTGTTGTATTGCCTTTCCAACTCAGTCATACGCACTCCACTCTCGTATTTTTCAACGATCTCCTTCATTTCCACCGTAATCCTCACCCTTTTTAACACAGGCTTGGTACTAGCTTATTTATCTTATTTGGTGGCTTATTTAGCACTAGAAACTGTGGAATAATCCAAAATATATGGGAGGCACACGTGCAAACTGACCGCAACAGCTTGTAAACAATGGCACACTGACTCTTGGAGTGGCTGGGCCCGTCGTTGGTTAATTTTTTCGCCGTTGGTTAAGGCATTTTTCCTACGGCAAGAAGTGCCGTTGGACGAAATAGGCGTTACTTAATGCCGCCGTTAGTTGAGGGTCGACTGTAAATGCTCTGGAAAACGTACAAAGGAGGATGACAAAGTTGATCCCATGTATCAGAAATTTTCCCTACGAGGATAGACTGAGGCCCTGAATCTGCACTCTAGAAAGGCGTAGAATTAGGGGGGATATGATCGAAGTGTATAAACAGAAAACAGGAATAAATAAAGGGGATGTAAATACGGTACTAAAAATATCTAGCCTAGGCAGGACTCCAGTAATGAGTTTAACTTGGAAAAATTCAGATTCAGGAAGGATATAGGAAAGCACTGGTTTGATAATAGAGTTGTGGATGAGTGGAACGAACTCCTGAGTGGATGTGGGTGGGTGTGAGTTGGACCTGATAGCTTGTGCTACCAGGTCGGTTGCCGTGTTCCTCCCTTAAGTCAATGTGACCTGACCTGACTAGGTTGGGTGCAATGGCTTAAGCCGGTAGGAGACTTGGACCTGCCTCGCATGGGCCAGTGGGCCTTCTGCAGTGTTCCTTCGTTCTTATGTTCTTATGAGTGGGTGTGGGTGGGTGTGAGTTTGACCTGACTAGCTTGTGCTGCTAGGTCAGATGCTGTGCGCCTTCGTTAAGTGAATGTGACCTGACCTGACTAGGCTAGGCTAGGGCATTGGCTTAAGCCTGTAGGAGAATTGGACCTGCCTCGCATGGACCAGTAGGTCTGTTGCAGTGTTCCTTCTTTCTTATGTTCTTATAGTTATAAAACTGCAACATTAACACCCTTCCTTCACAGTGCAGACACTGTACTTCCCATCTCCAGGACTCAAGTCCGGCCTGCTGGTTTCCCTGAATACCTTCATAAATGTTTCCTTGCATACACTCCAACAGCACATCAAGTCCTAAAAACCATTCGTCTCCATTCGCTCCTAACACGCTCACGCATGCTTGCTGAAAGTCCAAGCCCCTCGCACACAAAACCTCCTTTACCCCCTCCCTCCAACCTTTCCTAGGCAGACCCCTACCCCGCCTTCCCTCCACTACAGATTTATACACTCTCGAAGTCATTCTATTTCGTTCCATCCTCTAAAAATGTCCAAAGCATCTCAATAACCCCTCCTCAGCCCTGTGGATAATAGTTTTGGTAATCCCGCACCTCCTCCAAATTTCCGAACTACGAATTCTCTGCATTATATTCACACCACACATTGCTCTCAGACATGACATCTCCACTGCCTCTAGCCTTCTCCTTGTTGCAACATTCACCACCCATGCTTCACATCCATACAAGAGAGTTGGTATAACTATACTCTCATACTTTCCCCTCTTTGCTTCCATGGACAAAGTTCTTTGTCTCCACAGACTTCTCAGTGCACCACTCACCTTTTTCACCTCATCAAATCTATGATTCACCTCATCTTTCATAGATCCATCTGCTGACACGTCCACTCCTAAATATCTAAATACATTACCTCCTCCATACTTTCTCCCTCCAATATATCCAATCTTTCATTATGATAGTTACAATGTAACTATCATAGTTACAATGTAACTATCATAGTTACAATGTAACTATCATAGTTACAATGTAACTATCATAGTTACAATATAACTATCAGTTACAATATAACTATCATAGTTACAATATAACTATCATAGTTACAATGTAACTATCATAGTTACAATGTAACTATCATAGTTACAATGTAACTATCATAGTTACAATGTAACTATCATACAGAATAGTGTAGCAACACACTGCTGATGCTCCTACACTATAACCAGTTATGAGTGGTGGAGTACGACATGGAAACACCTAGTTTTTGTTCCCACTGTGTAGCTCTCTTATACACTAGTAGAGTCGTACACCACTGGTGTATCACACACTGGTGTAACCTGCAGTACAAGGCCAGGCATCACGTTACCACGTTTGGTTCCGCTCCAGACAACTGTCAAGTCGCGGGTCTGTGAATTTTTATTTTATATCCGGATAACTTGGATTATTACGAGTTACACCTACACGAAGTTTTATTAGACACTCCATCAAGGGTTGTAGGTGATACTTGGTGACAAATGTCTGCTGCTTTCCGTGTCACCTTTCAACACACACACACACACACACACACACACACACACAAACACGTACAAGTTACAGAAAGTGCAAAGGTTTGCAACAAGACTAGTCCCGGAGGTAAGGAGTGTCATACGAGGGACAGGTTAAGGGAAATCAACCTGACGACAGTGGAGGACAGGAGGGATAGGTGGGACATGTTAACGACACACAAAATACTAAGAGTAATTTTCAAGGTGGATAGAGACGGGACGTTTCAGAGATGGGACACAGCAACAAGGAGTCATAAGAACATAAGAAAGAACACTGCAGGAGGCCTACTGGGCTAAGCTAGTCAGGTCCAAGTCACAGCCACATAAGGAGCACTACATCAGACCTATTAACATAAGCACAACAGGAGGTTGAAGACTCAGATGAGTCAGAGGGATGTTAGGAAGTATTGATTCAGCCATAGAGTTGTCAGGAAGTGGAACAATCTGTAGAGTGATGTAGTGGAGGCAGGATCCATACACAGCTTTAAGAAGAGATATGATAAAGCTCATGAAGAAGGGAGTGTGTGGACCTAGTAGCTACCAGGGAAGAGGCGGGACCAGGAGCTGTGAATCGACCCTTGCAACCACAAACAGGTAATAACAAATAGGCAAAAACACCCCCACACAACTAGCGAAGAGGCGGTACCAGGAGTTATAAACTGACCCTCGCAACTACATAGGTGAGTACACATAGGTGAGTACACATAGGTGAGTACACATAGGTGAGTACACACGTGAAAGCAGGTCAGTGGCAGGACTCAACGTTTTTCACCAGTGACGCAACAAGCGCCTGAGTACTGCTGCAAGGTGGGGAGAAGGGGCTACACTGAGGAGTGGGGGCTACACTGAGGAGTGGGGGCTACACTGAGGAGTGGGAGCTACACAGAGTGGGGGAGAAGAGTGGGCTACACTGGTCAGGAGGGGAAGAGTGGGCTACACTGGTCAGGGGTGAGCGAGGGAAGAGTGGGTTACACTGGTCAGGGGTGGGCGAGGGAAGAGTGGGTTACACTGGTCAGGGGAGCGTGAGGGGAGAGTGGGTTACACTTTTCAGGGGTGGGTGAGGGGAGAGTGGGTTACGCTGGTCAGGGGTGGGTGAGGGGAGAGTGGGTTACACTTTTCAGGGGTGGGTGAGGGGAGAGTGGGTTACATTGGTCAGGGGTGGGTGAGGGGGAGAGTGGGTTACACTGGTCAGGGGTGGGTGAGGGGAGGGTGGGTTACGCTGGTCAGGGGTGGGTGAGGGGAGAGTGGGTTACACTTTTCAGGGGTGGGTGAGGGGAGAGTGGGTTACAGTGGTCAGGGGTGGGTGAGGGGGAGAGTGGGTTACACTGGTCAGGGGTGGGTGAGGGGAGGGTGGGTTATGCTGGTCAGGGGTGGGTGAGGGGAGAGTGGGTTACACTGGTCAAGATTGGGAGAGGGGAGAGTGGGTTACACTGGTCAAGATTGGGAGAGGGGAGAGTGGGTTAAACTGGTCAAGATTGGGTGAGGGGAGAGTGGGTTACACTGGTCAGGGGTGGGTGAGGGGAGAGTGGGTTACACTGGTCAGGGGTGGGCGAGGGAAGAGTGGGTTACACTGGTCAGGGGTGGGTGAGGGGAGAGTGGGTTACACTGGTCAGGGGAGGGTGAGGGGAGAGTGGGTTACACTTTTCAGGGGTGGGTGAGGGGAGAGTGGGTTACATTGGTCAGGGGTGGGTGAGGGGGAGAGTGGGTTGCACTGGTTAGGGGTGGGTGAGGAGAGGTTGGGTTACACTGGTCAGGGGTGGGTGAGTGGAGAGTGGGTTACACTGGTCAAGGGTGGGTGAGGGGAGAGTGGGTTACACTGGTCAGGAGGGGAAGAGTGAGCTACACTGGTCAAGGGTGGGCGAGGGAAGAGTGGGTTACACTGGACAGGGGTGGGTGAGGGGAGAATGGGTTACACTGGTCAGGGGTGAGTGAGGGGGAGAGTGGGTTACACTGGTCAGGGATGGGTGAGGGGAGAGTGGGTTACACTGGTCAGGGGAGGGGAGAGTGGGTTACACTGGTCAAGATTGGGTGAGGGGAGAGTGGGCTACACAGGTCAGGGATGGGTGAGGGGAGAGTGGGTTACACAGGTCAGGGGTGGGCGAGGGAAGAGTGGGTAACACTGGTCAGGGGTGGGTGAGGGGGAGAGTTGGGTACTCTGGGTAGGGGTACGTGAGGGGAGTGGGGTACCCTGGGTAGGGGTATGTGAGGGGGAGAGTGGGGTACTCTGGGCAGGGGTATGTGAGAGGGGGAGAGTGGGGTACTCTGGGCAGGGGTATGTGAGAGGGGGAGAGTGGGGTACTCTGGGCAGGGGTATGTGAGAGGGGGGAGAGTGGGGTACTCTGGGCAGGGGTATGTGAGAGGGGGAGAGTGGGGTACTCTGGGCAGGGGTATGTGAGGGGGAGAGTCGGGTACTCTGGGCAGGGGTATGTGAGGGGGAGAGTGGGGTACTCTGGGTAGGGGTACGTGTGGGGAGTGGGGTACCCTGGGTAGGGGTATGTGAGAGGGGGAGAGTGGGGTACTCGGGGCAGGGGTATGTGAGAGGGGGAGAGTGGGGTACTCTGGGCAGGGGTATGTGAGAGGGGGAGAGTGGGGTACTCTGGGCAGGGGTATGTGAGAGGGGGAGAGTGGGGTACTCTGGGCAGGGGTATGTGAGGGGGGAGAGTGGGGTACTCTGGGCAGGGGTATGTGAGGGGGAGAGTCGGGTACTCTGGGCAGGGGTATGTGAGGGGGAGAGTCGGGTACTCTGGGCAGGGGTATGAGAGGGGGAGAGTCGGGTACTCTGGGCAGGGGTATGTGAGGGGGAGAGTCGGGTACTCTGGGCAGGGGTATGTGAGGGGGAGAGTCGGGTACTCTGGGCAGGGGTATGTGAGGGGGAGAGTCGGGTACTCTGGGCAGGGGTATGTGAGGGGAGAGTGGGGTACTCTGGGCAGGGGTATGTGAGGAGGAGAGTGGGGTACTCTGGGAAGGGGTATGTGAGGGGGAGAGTCGGGTACTCTGGGCAGGGGTATGTGAGGGGGAGAGTCGGGTACTCTGGGCAGGGGTATGTGAGGGGGAGAGTCGGGTACTCTGGGCAGGGGTATGTGAGGGGGAGAGTGGGGTACTCTGGGCTGGGGTATGTGAGGGGGAGAGTGGGGTACTCTGGGCAGGGGTCTGTGAGGGGGGAGTGGGGTACTCTGGGCAGGGGTATGTGAGGGGAGGAGAGTGGGGTACTCTGGGCAGGGGTATGTGAGGGGAGAGTGGGGTACTCTGGGCAGGGGTATGTGAGGGGAGAGTGGGGGTACTCTGGGCAGGGGTATGTGAGGGGAGGCGAGTGGGGTACTCTGGGCAGGGATATGTGAGGGGAGAGTGGGGTACTCTGGGCAGGGGTATGTGAGGGGAGAGGGGGGTACTCTGGGCAGGGGTATGTGAGGGGAGAGTGGGGTACTCTGGGCAGGGGTATGTGAGGGGAGGAGAGTGGGGTACTCTGGGCAGTGGGTGGGGGGAGAGTACTCTGGGCAGGGGTATGTGAGGGGAGAGTGGGGTACTCTGGGCAGGGGTATGTGAGGGTAGAGTGGGGTACTCTGGGCAGGGGTATGTGAGGGGAGAGTGGGGTACTCTGGGCTGGGGTATGTGTGGGTAGAGTGTGGTACTCTGGGCAGGGGTATGTGTGGGGAGAGTGGGGTACTCTGGGCAGGGGTATGTGAGGGGGGGAGAGTGGGGTACTCTGGGCAGGGGTATGTGAGGGGAGGAGAGTGGGGTACTCTGGGCAGGGGTATGTGAGGGGAGGAGAGTGGGGTACTCTGGGCAGGGGTATGTGAGGGGAGGAGAGGGGGGTACTCTGGGCAGGGGTATGTGTGGGGCGGAGAGGGGTACTCTGGGCAGGGGTATGAGGGGAGGAGAGTGGGGTACTCTTGGCAGGGGTATGTGAGGGGAGGAGAGTGGGGTACTCTGGGCAGGGGTATGTGAGGGGAGGAGAGTGGGGTACTCTGGGCAGGGGTATGTGAGGGGAGGAGAGTGGGGTACTCTTGGCAGGGGTATGTGTGGGGAGGAGAGTGGGGTACTCTGGGCAGGGGTATGTGAGGGGAGGAGAGTGGGGTACTCTGGGCAGGGGTATGTGAGGGGAGGAGAGTGGGGTACTCTGGGCAGGGGTATGTGAGGGGAGGAGAGTGGGGTACTCTGGGCAGGGGTATGTGAGGGGAGGAGAGTGGGGTACTCTGGACAGGGGTATGTGAGGGGAGGAGAGTGGGGTACTCTGGGCAGGGGTATGTGAGGGGAGGAGAGTGGGTACTCTGGGCAGGGGTATGAGGGGAGGAGAGTGGGGTACTCTGGGCAGGGGTATGTGAGGGGAGGAGAGTGGGGTACTCTGGGCAGGGGTATGTGAGGGGAGGAGAGTGGGGTACTCTGGGAAGGGGTATGTGAGGGGAGGAGAGTGGGGTACTCTGGGAAGGGGTATGTGAGGGGAGGAGAGTGGGGTACTCTGGGCAGGGGTATGTGAGGGGAGGAGAGTGGGGTACTCTGGGCAGGGGTATGTGAGGGGAGGAGAGTGGGGTACTCTGGGCAGGGGTATGTGAGGGGAGGAGAGTGGGGTACTCTGGGCAGGGGTATGTGAGGGGAGGAGAGTGGGGTACTCTGGGCAGGGGTATGTGAGGGGAGGAGAGTGGGGTACTCTGGGAAGGGGTATGTGAGGGGAGGAGAGTGGGGTACTCTGGGAAGGGGTATGTGAGGGGAGGAGAGTGGGGTACTCTGGGCAGGGGTATGTGAGGGGAGGAGAGTGGGGTACTCTGGGCAGGGGTATGTGAGGGGAGGAGAGTGGGGTACTCTGGGAAGGGGTATGTGAGGGGAGGAGAGTGGGGTACTCTGGGCAGGGGTATGTGAGGGGAGGAGAGTGGGGTACTCTGGGAAGGGGTATGTGAGGGGAGGAGAGTGGGGTACTCTGGGAAGGGGTATGTGAGGGGAGGAGAGTGGGGTACTCTGGGAAGGGGTATGTGAGGGGAGGAGAGTGGGGTACTCTGGGAAGGGGTATGTGAGGGGAGGAGAGTGGGGTACTCTGGGCAGGGGTATGTGGGGGAGAGAGTGGGGTACTCTGGGCAGGGGTATGTGAGGGGAGAGTGAGGTACTCTGGGCAGGGGTATGTGAGGGGAGAGTGGGGTACTCTGGGCAGGGGTATGTGAGGGGAGAGTGGGGTACTCTGGGCAGGGGTATGTGAGGGGGGGAGAGTGGGGTACTCTGGGCAGGGGTATGTGAGGGGAGGAGAGTGGGGTACTCTGGGCAGGGGTATGTGAGGGGAGGAGAGTGGGGTACTCTGGGCAGGGGTATGTGAGGGGAGGAGAGTGGGGTACTCTGGGCAGGGGTATGTGAGGGGAGGAGAGGGGTACTCTGGGCAGGGGTATGAGGGGAGTAGAGTGGGGTACTCTGGGCAGGGGTATGTGAGGGGAGGAGAGTGGGGTACTCTGGGCAGGGGTATGTGAGGGGAGGAGAGTGGGGTACTCTGGGCAGGGGTATGTGAGGGGAGGAGAGTGGGGTACTCTGGGCAGGGGTATGTGAGGGGAGAGTGGGGGTACTCTGGGCAAGGGTATGTGTGGGGAGGAGAGTGGGGTACTCTGGGCAGGGGTATGTGAGGGGAGGAGAGTGGGGTACTCTTGGCAGGGGTATGTGAGGGGAGGAGTGGGGTACTCTGGGCAGGGGTATGTGAGGGGAGGAGAGTGGGGTACTCTGGGCAGGGGTATGTGAGGGGAGGAGAGTGGGGTACTCTGGGCAGGGGTATGTGAGGGGAGGAGAGTGGGGTACTCTGGGAAGGGGTATGTGAGGGGAGGAGAGTGGGGTACTCTGGGAAGGGGTATGTGAGGGGAGGAGAGTGGGGTACTCTGGGCAGGGGTATGTGAGGGGAGGAGAGTGGGGTACTCTGGGCAGGGGTATGTGAGGGGAGGAGAGTGGGGTACTCTGGGAAGGGGTATGTGAGGGGAGGAGAGTGGGGTACTCTGGGCAGGGGTATGTGAGGGGAGGAGAGTGGGGTACTCTGGGCAGGGGTATGTGAGGGGAGGAGAGTGGGGTACTCTGGGAAGGGGTATGTGAGGGGAGGAGAGTGGGGTACTCTGGGAAGGGGTATGTGAGGGGAGGAGAGTGGGGTACTCTGGGCAGGGGTATGTGAGGGGAGGAGAGTGGGGTACTCTGGGCAGGGGTATGTGAGGGGAGGAGAGTGGGGTACTCTGGGAAGGGGTATGTGAGGGGAGGAGAGTGGGGTACTCTGGGCAGGGGTATGTGAGGGGAGGAGAGTGGGGTACTCTGGGAAGGGGTATGTGAGGGGAGGAGAGTGGGGTACTCTGGGAAGGGGTATGTGAGGGGAGGAGAGTGGGGTACTCTGGGAAGGGGTATGTGAGGGGAGGAGAGTGGGGTACTCTGGGAAGGGGTATGTGAGGGGAGGAGAGTGGGGTACTCTGGGAAGGGGTATGTGAGGGGAGGAGAGTGGGGTACTCTGGGCAGGGGTATGTGAGGGGAGGAGAGTGGGGTACTCTGGGCAGGGGTACAAACACTACCATTACATGGGTTACCTACAGTTTACCTGTGCTCGCTTCTGTAACTGTTGTTGGGTTTTATATCTCGTGTTAATGAAGTCACACTTGCGGAAGTCAGCGCCCCCGCAGTCCGGTCCCAGACCAGACCTCATGGTTGCTAAACTGATCGATCAAGCTGTTAGTACTCGCTGCTCGCAGTCCAACTTGTACACACCACAACCTGGTTGATCAGTTACTGTTTTCAAGAATCTGTCAGTTTCCCTCTTACAAACAACAAGAGGTGTAGACAATCCCTCTTATGTATGAGGGGGAAGATGCTGAGTCGTGATCCTTCAACACAGAGTTCTCTCTCAATATAATCATCGCTTCCCTGCTTTTCATTGGAGATATTCTCCACCGTCTCCCCAGCCTCTTATGTTCGTTAGCAATAATTTCGGTATGTAGGTTTGGTACCAATTTCTCCAGTATTGCATCTTTCTCGCCTACGTTCTAAGGAGTATAATTCTAGGGACTGCCTGCACTTCCAGCAATTTAGGTGCTTGACTGAGTTCATACTAGTTGTGAAGGTTCTCTCTACATTTTCCGGTTCAGGTATTTCGCCTGTCTTGAGGACAGGTGATGTCAGTACACAACAATATTCCAGCCTGGAGATAACAGGTGACATAAGAACATAACGAAGGAACACTGCAGAAGGCCTACTGGCCCATGCGAGGCAGGTCCAAGTCTCTTACTGGCTTAAGCCAATGCACCCAACCTAGTCAGGTCAGGTCACATTGACTTAAAGGAGGAACACGGCAACCGACCTGGTAGCACAAGCTATCAGGTCCAACTCACACCCACCCACATCCACTCATGTATTTATTCAACCTATTTTTAAAACAACACAACGTTCTGGCCTCTATAACTGTACTTGGGAGTTTGTTCCACTCATCCACAACTCTATTACCACACCAGTACTTTCCTATATCCATCCTGAATCTGAATTTCTCCAACTAACACCATTGCTGCGAGTCCTGTCTAGGCTAGATATTTTCAGCACACTATTTACATCCCTTTATTTATTCCTGTCTTCCATTTATACACCTCAATCATATCCCCCCTAATTCTACGTCTTTCTAGAGAGTGCAGATTCAGGGCCCTTAGTCTATCCTCATAGGGAAGGTTTCTGATACATGGGATCAACTTTGTCATCCTCCTTTGTACATTTTCCAGAGCATTTATATCCATTCTGTAATACGGTGACCAAAACTGTGCAGCATAATCTAAATGAGGCCTAACCAAGGATGTATAGAGTTGAAGAACAACCTGAGGACTCCTATTATTTATGCTTCTTGATATGAAGCCAAGGATTCTATTAGCTCTATTACGAACACTTATGCACTGTTGTCTTGGTTTCAGATTACTGCTAACCAGAACTCCTAAATCTTTTTCGCAATCCGTAATATTAAGGTCTACATTATTTAGTTTATATGTGGCATGGTTATTGTCCTGTCCAACATTTAGAACTTTGCATTTGTCTATATTAAACTGCATCTGCCACTTCTCCGACCACTGCATCAGTCTATTTAAATCTTCCTGGAGTGCTCGAATGTCCTCGTCAGAATGAATTCGACGGCCTATTTTGGTGTCATCGGCAAACTTGCCGATGTCGCTCTTTATGCCCTCATCAATGTCGTTTATGTAGATTGTGAACAACAGGGGGCCCAACACTGACCCCTGTGGAACACCGCTCGTGACGCTTCCCCACTCTGATTTCTCCCCATTTATGCAAACTCTCTGCTGCCTATTTGTCAACCATGCCTCTATCCAGGAAAAAATTTCTCCTCCTATTAAATGTGCCTTAATTTTCCTCAATAGTCTCTGATGTGAGACCCTGTCAAAAGCCTTACTGAAGTCCATATACACAATATCATATTCATTACCATGATCTACCTCCTCAAATACCTTAGTGAAAAAAGTTAATAAATTCGTAAGGCAGGAACGCCCCTTTGTAAAACCATGCCGAGATTCGTTGAATAATTTATGCTTTTCAAGGTGGCTACGAACTGCCTCGGCAATTATTAATTCCATAAATTTTCCCCCCCCTATGGAGGTTAGGCTTATTGGTCTATAGTTCGAAGCTAAGGACCTGTCACCTGCTTTGAAAATAGGTATCACATTTGCCATTTTCCACTTATCTGGCACCATGCCAGTTTGTAGTGATATGTTGAAAAGATTAGCCAAAGGTTTGCTGAGCTCCTCTTTACATTCCTTTAGAACCCTTGCATACAGTTCATCAGGGCCTAGGGATTTGTTAGGTTTTAATTTATCTATTTGCCTAAGGACCATGTCACTTGTGACCCTAATCGTGCACAGTTTATTATCGTCCTGTTCTACATAATTTATCATTTCTGGAATATCGCTGGTATCCTCCTGTGTAAAAACTGAGAGGAAGTATGTGTTAAAAATTCTACACATTTCCTTATCACTGTCAGTGAGCTGACCCGAGGAACTTTTGAGTGGGCCTATCTTGTCCCTGATCTTACTTCTGTATACCTGAAAGAATCCTTTTGGGTTAGTCTTCGAATCTCTTGCAACTTTAACCTCATAATCTCTTTTTGCTTTTCTAATTCCTTTTTTAATTTCTCTCTTTAACTGAATATATCGATTTCTTAACTGCCCCTCTCCTCTTTTGATTTGCCTATATATGCCTCTCTTTTGACCAATCAGATATTTTAATCTATTGTTCATCCATTTAGGATCATTTTTGTTTGATCTGATTTCCCTATTTGGAACATAATTTGACTGAGCAGCTAGAACTATGCCCTGGAAAGCGTCATATCGGCAACCATCACCACCTACCTGACCCTTAGTCAGGTCATTCCAGTTCAGCCCACCTAAGTAATTTTTCAGTCCTATGAAATCAGCCAAGCGAAAGTCAGGACTTGATTGCCATTATTAGGGGAATTCCATGATATATTAAAACTGAGTGATTTGTGATCACTTTCCCCAAGCTCATCATTAACCTCAAGATTATTAATTAGTGTTTCCCTACTGGCAAGAACCAAGTCAAGGAGGTTATTTCCCCTAGTTGGCTCTGTCACAAACTGTTTTAAAAAGCAATCCTGAATCGTATCAAGAGAGTCACCTGACTCTAAATTTCCTGTCAAATTGCTCCAGTCAGTCTGTCTATAGTTGAAATCTCCCATTAGCACAACATTTTCGTATGTAGATGCCTTACGAATTTCGTCCCATAGAAGTTTACTGCACTCCCTATCAAGATTTGGGGCCCTGTAAATCACACCCAAAATTAGTTTTTCTCGGCCCTCGAGAAGCTGTAACCAAACAGATTCAGTGACCGACGCTTCTAATTTTATATCTTGTCTAATACAACAATTTAAATTGTCTCTGACATACATCGCTACTCCACCACCTTTCCTGTTGACCCTATCAGTGTGGAATAATTTATAGCCTTGTATGTGACATTCAGAGGGCATCTCTGTCTTTCAGATTGAGCCAGGTCTCTGTTATAGCAATAATATCTATATTTCCTGCACTTGCAATTAATCTTAGCTCATCTATCTTATTTCTTACACTCCTGCTATTAGTATAGTAAACCTTAAGGGAGCTAGTCCCTTGCTGCCCTCTGCTGTCCCCCTTTGTTTGCTGACCTGATCTATTGTCTTTATTTATAACTTCATGATGAATGCCTTTTATACATTTACTGTTTCCAACCCTAGTGATGCAACCTGCTTGTTTCCCACACACACCCATACCTCTATCTTCCATCAGTTTAAAATCATAGGCATTTCACCAATGGTCTTCTCAATTGAGTTTGCAAGAGCTACCACCCCTGCCCCAGAGAGATGTACCCCATCCCTTGCATACATATCATGTTTGCCATAAAAGCTGTTCCAGTTGTCAATGAATGGGATTGCAAGTTCCTTGCAGTATCTGTCTAGCCAGCAATTTACACCAATTGCCCTAGACAACCATTCATTTCCTACTCCCCTTCTAGGCAAGATGCTACATACGATTGGGACCCCTCCCTTAGACTTAATGAAATCTATAGCTGACCTGTACTTATCTAGCAGCTCTTCTCTCCTACCCTTCCCAATATCATTTCCACCAGCACTGAGACAGATAATGGGCTTGTTCCCATTACCTGACATGATATTATCCAGCCTGTTAACTATGTCCCCAACACCAGCTCCAGGGAACCACACTCTATCTCTCATCTTCTTATTCCTATTACAAAAAGCACGGTCAATATATCTTACCTGAGAGTCACCAACCACAAGAATGCGCTTACCTCTGTTAGCAGGGGTAGTCGTACCCTTACCTTCACTGGCCACTGAAGTACATTCATCCTGAAGAACAGAGAAGCGATTTCCTACCTTCAGATCTTCACTCTTTCCTTATTCTGATTCTTCTCCCATTACTGGTTACCACTCGCCACTTGTAGCAGGTGCTGGACTGCACCTCACTGCTGGTAGCCGTTGCTACCTCCCCACCTACAGCCTCCTCACAGCGAGAGACAACTGCACCTCACTGCTAGAAGCCACATTCCCCACAACTCCAGCCACCTCACTCTCTCTCCCAGACCCACTGAGGTGGACCTTCAGCCTCCTAATCTCCTCCTGGAGAAGCAAGACCTCCTCCTTCAACTCTCCAACCTCAATTTTTAAAACACTGCAGAAGCAAGCTAATCCCCAAAGCAGCTCAGGGTCTGTGACCTCACGTGACGACTGACCACTGACCACTAACGACTGACCACTGGCTTGGCATCCCACCTTCAGAACACTCGTTATCAAACCTATCATTGTACATGGAGATGTGATACCAAACTTGTGCTAGGAGGAGGGAGGACAAGAGAGGGGTAGGGGGGAGGACAAGAGAGGGATAGGAGGGAGGACAAGAGAGGGATAGGAGGGAGGAGAAGAGAGGGATAGGAGGGAGGACAAGAGGGAGAGGAAGAAAAGAAATATTTAAGGAAGGATAAAGAGGTAAGCCAAGGCACTCTCTAGAAAGGCGTAGAATTATGGATGATATGATTGAAGTGTATAAATGGAACACAGGAATAAATAAAGGGGATGTAAATAGCGTGCTGAAAATATCTAGCCTAGACAGGACTCGCAGCAATGGTTTTAAGTTGGAAGAACTCAGATTCAGGAAGGATATAGGAAAGCACTGGTTTGGTAATAGAGTTGTGGATGAGTGGAACAAACTCCCAAGTACAGTTGAGGCTAAAACGTTGTGTAGTTTTAAAAATAGGTTAGATAAATACATGAGTGGGTGTGAGTTGGACCTGATTAGCTTGTGCTACTAGGCCAGTTGCGGTGTTCCTTCCTTAAGTGAATGTGACCTGACCTGACTAGGCTGGGGCATTGGCTTAAGCCGGTAGGAGACTTGAACCTGCCTCGCATGGGCCAGTAGGCCTGCTGCAGTGTTCCTTTTTTCTTATGTTCCTCTTAAGGCAGTAAGTGCTGCCTTGGTACTTACTTAAGAATAGTGAGAATCATGTATAAAACATACCGGATCCTTCATAATTATGCTGCTGCGCCTGTGTACCTCAATATTACCCACAGATAAATATCTTCCACCCTCGAGTCCTCAGAATGATTCTTAGTCTTCTAAAACTAACAAAGACCCCACTGGAAATAAGCCACTGTCTTGTTTGGGCTATCCTGGGTAATTTACACCCATGTTAAACTATGTATAATAATTGTACTTATGTGTAGGTGTACCTAAATTAACTTACAATAGGTGTTTAATATGCGGCAGGAGGTGGATACTGCCAGTGTCACCATGATCAGACATAATACTACTTTTATCAAAACCTTGAGAAAAACCCGGATACTCTCAACACTGATCATATATAAAACAATAGAAATTCAAAATGATAAAAACTTGAAAGACGAATAAAGCGTCACAATACCGTGGCTGGAAACATTGACAAAAAAACGCACTTAAGAGACGAGCCTCATGACAACGTTTGAATCCACTAATGCTACCACTGCTACCACTACCACCATTCCTTACTCCGTCCTCTAGCGTACTACCTTCAGATGTTCTCAATTTCTAGATTCAGTTGTGACTTGAGAACTTAAGCTACACGTCGTTTTAAGGTTTATCATCACGTGAGAGGTTTTTAAACCTGCAACCACCATAAAACTGTCAACCTGCCACCAACTCAGTACAGGAGAGACATGAAGAATATGAATATGAGAAATTCACTTAGAAGTCTGGAGAGATTAATAACTTATAATATAACGTAGATAAACACATTTACAGAGTACCATGATGATGATGATGATGATGATGATGATGATGATGGATGGTTCAAAGAACCGACATGTTAAATTAGACACATGTGCAACTCTTGGGTATCTTTATTGAGGAAACGTTTCGCCACACAGTGGCTTCATCAGTCCATACATAGGAGAAACTTGAAGAGCAGTATGGACTGATGAAGCCACTGTGTGACTTCTCCAGAGCATGTAGTCAAGTCTTGTAGTGAACTAACATATCTACATGACTGTCTACTTGAGAGAGAGAGAGAGAGAGAGAGAGAGAGAGAGAGAGAGAGAGAGAGAGAGAGAGAGAGAGAGAGAGAGAGAGAGAGAGAGAGAGAGAGAGAATATACACTAATTTGTATGGAATGGTATCTCAACGATATTGATCACGTAGCCTAAAATAACTTGAAACAAAAGATATTTCAATCCGCCTTTTTAAGGGCCTAGTTCTCTGGAGTTTTGTGTATGTTTATATTCTGACACTACCATTCAAAAGATGGACGAGAGATGCACAAGCTAACCTCTTCGTTGGGTAAATAATAATAATATGCTAATTTACTACCAGTACATGTACAAGGTATACAGACCATAGCTGACATCACTGACATACTACTATATAGAAAGCCCCTTGTTATGCTGAGCATTTCTCGCAAATAAGGTCAGCTTTGTTCCAGGATGCGACCCACACCAGTCCACTAACACCCAAGTATCTATTTTGAACTGATGGGTGAACAGGGACAGGGACAGCAGGTGTCTTATCGAAACACCTCCCTAATGTTTTCCAGCCGTACCGGAGGAAATTCGAACCCCGGACCTCAGTATGTGAGCTGAGTGTGCTAGCGACCCAGCTACGGGACACCGTAGACTATCTTACGTTTGTGTGAAGTCGACAACAATTTCACAAATAGTCAATTTTTAACTGACCTAATATTCAAGATCTCCAGAATAAATAATGCAAAACTGGATGAATCCAAAATACACTGTATATCATGGCTTTACAGAGTACACTGGTGGCGCTACTCACAGGGTATGGCATCACTACCCGTGTGTTACAGTATGAGAAACTAGGAATTTCACGCTAGTGATTATATTGAAGACAAGAGTCTTACGTCAATGCTTAATGGCGCAGAGTTTGAAGGTCATTCAACCGGTGTTGCAGGCAAGATGATTGCTTGTTATGTCTACGCTGGCGACCTGCTGTTGAAGTTACCGCAGCAAGATGCTTGCTTCTTCACCTCTTTGAACAACCTACCACACCTCACTGGTGAGTGCCACGACCACACAGATAACTGCACTCAGGTTTCACTTGTATAACGGGTCATATCAACTTTCCTGAGGGTCATCAACCAGTTGGTGGCAGTATCTGCCTATCTACTGTGTGTCAGTACCAATGATAAACATCTGAGGAACGACCATTCTGGAGACGAAATTAAAGTCTGACGAACAGGCAAAAACTCTGTTGAACCTTGGCACGCGAGGCGAAGTGTAATGCGCTCATTAGATAGCGGTCCCAAATTACCTCTACACAAACAGTAAATATGCACCACTCTCTTAGATGGGCTGTCCATGCTATTTCTGACTTCTGGTCACAGCAGAGTAGTACTATGCAGGCTTCACACTCCTCGTCCCGCCCCGGTTGAACTGGTCATATTAGCACAGCCATTAACACCAGAGATGCCTGTGGCTAATGTTATGGCTAAGGTCAGTTTTCTCTGGGTTTCCCAGATGTCGGAACAGTGTAGACAGCCACAACACCTACATCACAATGCTGTCAGCAAGTGGTAGCTGCACTTGGAACATCAGTCAAGGACATTATTGATTACTGATGCTTTGCCTGACTTACACTTGTAACATGATGTTGCAGGGAACAGGTTTGTCACTAGTAACCATCCAGGGAGGTACTACTCTCCTGGTATACGCATGAAACAGGTAGTAGGTATGTCACCAGTATACATCCAGGGAGGTGGTACTCCTGTATGACACAGGTAGTAAGTTCGTTGCTAGTAACCATCCAGAGGTACTATCTTTCTGGTATACGTGCATAAAACACAGGTAGTAGGTGTGCAGCAATCATTGACCTATGACTGATTCTAAGGGTCTTCCTACCCTTCCAGCCGACCTTCGGTCAAACTTCCTTGTCGAATGCCTCTTCCATCAGGTTGTTAGTAGTCCGCTGACTCCGTCATTACAGCTTTGTTGATCTGGCACTTGCGAAGGTAGTGACTCACTTTCCTCTGGAAAACCTCTACGAGTACATTTGTTCTGGCAATATTTCTAGCATCTGCTGGTAACATTCTGAACGAACTTAGGTCACAGACGTAAACACGGTGCTCTCTTATTGTGCCTACATTTCACTGCATATATTTTAAGTTTTTTCCCCTGTCACTGCACTTATTACGGTGGTGGTGCGAGACATGGGAGTTTCCTCTGGAATATCTTCCAGGTATCTCTTCTTAGCTCCAGAATACATTACTAGATATATAATACACACAAGTAGATGAATAAAACATGTGCAACACCTGAGTATCTTTGAGAGACGTTTCGACCATCAAGGGGAGTTATATTGACTAACACACACACACACACACACACACACAAGCAAAAAAAAAGAGGTGGAGCCACACAATAGTAGAGGTGTGAGGGAAAAGTTCAATAGATAGGAGTAGCGAGGGAATGTATAGTAACAATAGTTTCATTGCCGGCTACTTGTTAAGGTAGGGTAAGTCCAGCTTCTGCTATTCCCCTTCCCCTTTTTCCCCCTCCCCGAAAGTGATAGTTTGATTGCCGGCTGCTTGTTAAGGTAGGGTCAGTCTAGCTCTGGCTATCCCTTCCCCTCCCCCCCTCCCCAAAGGTGACGTGTGGGGCTCCGGTCAAACAGTAAATCACTCGACTCACAGCTCCCAACACTACTCTTGGAATGACAGAGAGGGTCACCTGCCAACCAACGAGAAGAATAGGAGACGGACTAACGTCCTGAGACGTCCCATGTTTAATCTACTTACCTGTTATGTAAGCGGACAAAATTCTAATGCTCTGTTTATTCATGTGAGAGATTTTAACCATCCAATTGTTTTTCAAAAAGCCGAGAAAGCTGAATCTAATAAGTCCATGGTCGAGAGGATTATAATTGAATCAAGTCTCATAACGCAGGACCTAACCCCTCATCATAACAGTGGTAACGAACCAGTTTTCCTGTCATCTGGTCATCTGAAGTAATTACACACGGCTATACTCTGTGAAGAACGAGCCAGTGGTGGTCACCAACACCTGCTACCCCCCCCCCTACATCAGCAACGGCTACGATTTCAACAACACTCAGTGTCACCAACACCTGACACCCCATTACCACGATATACCTATATTAGCGTTGAGTTCAAATGTAATTTTTTTCATTTCATTTTTCATTTTTCTTTCAATTAGGATACCCATTCATGTTTTATTGTTTTACATTTTCCGTTTCTAAATAATAAAGTGTTTATCATTGTCTGTTATTTCTTTTTCTATTCATTAATTTTCCTGAGGAGGAGCCAGCCTTGGTAATACTGACTGAAGTTGTTACAGGGCTGAGTAAGCCTTCACAAGTGGCGACCTTGCCAGGATCAACTCGACTGAATCAAGATTCAACTCCATCTCGAATCTACCATTGGAACTTCAATGCCGCATACCACAGACGGTTACCACCAGCCATGAGTAATCATTTTCTATGGTAGGACTACGGTACAGGTATTTAAAAGATTTGGTGATTGTTATAGTCTCAATTTATTGTAAGTCAAGTCAGGCAGGATATAATATTTAATTTTGCCACCTTTTCGAGCTTGAAACACTTTGGAGGATTAGACTCTAGGGACCCGAGATTTTCCAGTGACAATTTGTTTCATTGAGCTCTTTATTATATCAAGGGAACTGTCGTACGACACTCTTTGATTTGTTGGTGAGAAGATTGGATGGTCAAGGGACCCCATTCTACTTACTGTTTGCTCGGAGCCGGCATAGAACCCTTCGGTTTAATTAATACATATTGTTTAATTGAAGCAGGGATCGAGCCCTCTGGTTTACTTGCAGTTTGAGCGGAGCAGGAACTGAACCCTCCATTTTCTTTAATACCTGTTTCATTTCCCCTGATAGTTAAGTTATTCTTGCAAGTATGGAAGAATACCAGTTTTGGATGAATGCTGGAAGTAAGTTAGGAATAACAGGGAAAAATTTAGTATCTTTCATTAGTGCTAAGATCCAGGAAAGACTTGAAAGAGAGAGAATCGAAAGAGAAGAGAATAAGGAGAAAGAATAGAGAGAGAGAATCAAGAAAGACAGAAAGAGAAAGAGGATAAAAAGGAGAGAGATCGAATTGAAAGAGAAAACCAAGATAGACAGTTAGAAAGAGAGAAGACAAAAAGGAGCGTGATAGACTTGATCGTGAGGAGAGAGCTAAAGTACGTGAGGAACAAGTTAAATTAAGAGAACTTGAGGAAAGAGCAAAGGATAGAGAAGTTGAGGAAAAAGCTAGAGAACGTGAGGAAAAAGCTAGAGAACGTGAGGATAAAGCTAGAGAACATGAGTTAATAGAGAAAAAAGGATCGTGAGCTTGAAAAAGCTCGCCTTGAATTAGAGAATAAAAAGTTAACTTTTACACAACAACAATTAGAGGAAGGAGTAATGGAACAACGTGCAGTCAGTGCACATATTCCAACACCTAACCATACCCCTGGCCGGGATTGAACCCGCGGTCATAGAGTCTCAAAACTCCAGCCCAACGCGTTAGCCACTAGACAAGCTAGCCACAATAAGATTCATCCAACTAGGTATATTTCTACACCATAGGAAGGTTAGCACAGGCACCTCTGTGACCACAAATGCAAGTTTTTACAGACGAATCTCCAGCTAGCGTGGCCGTGACGAACTCTAGCTCAAGTCCCTTCACTGCCGTCAACATGACTCAAGAAATCGTAATGACACCTAATTTACCTCCCTTCATAGAGGGGGATGACATAACTTCATACATTATCAGGTTCGAAAATACTGCTACCCTCTGTGAATGGCATGCTGACACCTGGGCTACCAGGTTAGGAATGTTATTTTCTGGTACAGCCTTGAATATCTATGCAATTTTGTCGCAGGATATTATATGTAATTATAACCTACTGAAGAAGGCAATCCTTAAAGCATATCATAAAACCACATTCTTACAGGAAAGATTTCAGGTATGCCACCTTACAGCCTGGCCAGAACTTTCAGCAGTTACAGGTAACACTCTTTCGTTTGTTCGACTTTTGGATAGAGAGTTCAGGAATTGAATAAAGTTATGAATCTCTTAGAGACTTCATGGTTGCTGACCAGTTCCTGACAGCTCTTCCCCACCAGATAAGAACATTCATTAGAGAACGTAACCTGATTAAAGCTGAGGAAGTTGCTGAGGCTGCTGACTTGTATGCTGAGGCTCACAATTCCTATAAAGACCTAAAGGGATTGAACCTTAAGGGCAATGGTTCACCTGAACCAAAGATTAAGAAGCCTACAATAGAAGCAAAGTCACCAGCTATTATACCAACTTGTCATCGATGTGGTGGTATCGGTCATAAACGTCCAGATTGTCTTTCCAAGAAAATAGAGAAAGTTGGTAGATGTTTTGTTGATGGTAATGACCAAGCACCCTTCTGTTCAGGAGCAGTTAATGGTATAAAAGTCTCAGATATATTACCTGACACTGGATGTACATGCATCGTAATTTCGGACAAACTGTTCCCTTACTTTAAAACCTCTCATGTGTCCTCTATTCTTTCAGATTACTTGGGTCGTGAAAATACTTTCCCTACAATACGTTGTTACTTGAAAACTAAATGGTTCAACAGTTGGACTAATGCGGTACTAGCCCCAATTACTTGTTCTATAATAGTGGGTAACATTAAAGGTGCCGTTCTTCCTTCAGAGGCGGATCTTTCGTCACCACCCGTGGATCTAAGTTTTCCAGCTCTTCCTCCTTGCAAATTAAATAAGCCCCTTAACAATTCCGCACCGGAAGCTGCATTGTCTCGTACTGTTCATTTGGGGTGGAAACAGATGATACTGCTCTCGATAGTGAGGTAGCAGGATCACCTGTCCACTCGTCGGGTGAAAGTAAGGGTATTGCCTCCAGCACTCTCAATGTCTTGACTAGGGCTCAGACCATAACCCCGGTTTCTCCTACCTCCTTTTCTCCCACCGTGAGTCCTTTTATTTTCCCAGATTTTATGTCCAAGGATGACTTTGTCAATATACAGCGAAATTGCCCTTCACTTCGGGATTGTCATAACCAAGCTTTTAACAACAAAGTTATCCATGGGAGATACGTATCTCATAAGTTTGAATATATTAATGGTATCTTATATAAATCGGTCTTTAAATCTCATTCTTCAGTGATAGATTATTCCCTACTTGTTGTTCCTAAACCATGCCGAGAGACTGTTCTTCAAATGGCTCATGATTTGCCAGTGACCGAACACATGGCCCATCGTAAGACGTTGCATAAACTCAAGCACACTTATTTTTGGCCAAGCATGTACTTACAGGCTACAAAGAAGTATAGTTCTTGCAATAGGTGTCAGGTGCTTACTGCACAAAATACGCACACTCCTAGATCCTGTATATTTATTAAATCTAAAACTTCCCTCCTGCAGAAACGAGATACTCCACCATAGGAAAGGAATGTTTGGCCCTTGTATGGGGTATCTCCAAACTTAAATTTTATCTACTGGGAAAAGAATTCATTTTAGAAACGGATCACAAACCTTTGATATACCTAGAAACTTTTAAGGGAACCAACAGTCGCCTCTTGAGGTAGACATTGGCACTCCAGGCTTTTAAGTTCCATATTGTGTATATCAATGGTTCATCCAATTATTTCTCTGACTGGTTAAGTTGTGACAGTCAGTAGAAGATTTGTTGCCTTACGCGGCTTCCACATGTTAGAACTTTTTCCTCGCCTATTCTTCTTATACTCCTTGACTCTAAGTCTTGGTATGGGGGAGTGTGAGGGAAAAGTTCAATAGATAGGAGTAGCGAGGGAGTGTATAGTAACAATAGTTTCATTGCTGGCTACTTGTTAAGGTAGGGTAAGTCCAGCTCTCGCTATTCCCCCTCCCCGAAAGTGATAGTTTGATTGCCGGCTGCTTGTTAAGGTAGGGTCAGTCTTGCTCCCGCTATCCCTTCCCCTCCCTCTCCCCCCTCCCCGAAAGGTGATGTGTGGGGCTCCAGTCAAACAGTAAATCACTCGACTCACAGCTCCCAACACTACTCTTGGAATGACAGAGAGGGTCACCTGCCAACCAACGAGAAGAATAGAAGGAGACAGACTAACGTCCTGAGACGTCCCATGTTTAGTCTACTTACCTGTTATGTAAGCCAACACAGGACCTAACCCCTCATCATAGCAGTGGTAACGAACCTGTTTTCCTGTCATCTGAAGCAATTACACACGGTTATACTCTGAAGAACGAGCCAGTGGTGGTCAGCAACACCTGCTACCCCTCCCCCCCACATCAGCAACGGCTACGATTTCAACAACACGCAGTGTCACCAACACCTACCTGACACCCCATTACCACGATATACCTATATTAGCGTCGAGTTCAAATGTAATTTTCTTTTCATTTTTCATTTTTCTTTCAATTAGGATACCCATTCATGTTTTATTGTTTTACATTTTCCGTTTCTAAATAATAAAGTGTTTATCATTGTTATTATTTCTCTTTCTATTCATTAATTTTCCTGAGGAGGAGCCAGCCTTGGTAATACTGACTGACGTTGTTACAGGGCTGAGTAAGCCTTCACAAGAGGTAATAGTAACAGTGGTACAGATAGTAGATTTATCTATTTTTTTCAAAGATTCTTCTCCATATTTTTACAACGATCTTCAGTCTGCCTGAACCTCTGTCAAATTTCTTATTTAACGTACAGTATCTTACAGGTTAAGAATATTAAGTGTTGAGTGGCAGGAAGGAAGGAGACTGAGACGCTGTTGCATGACTTGCCAAACACAGTAATGTCAGGGATGGACAAGAAGTGAATGACATGGAGGAAGTGGAGACTGATTTGTTTGCTGTTAATACTGAGGATCGTGTACAACAACAATTAACAGTAACCATTGTCAATAATGATCATATTATACTACCACAATGTTCATACAGTAATCAGTGGGAAATGGAAATCAACACTCGATTGTTTAGTGACAGAGTGGTGGTTGTTGTTGTTGTTGGTGGTGGTGGTGGTTGGTGGTGGTGGTGGTTGGTGGTTGTTGGTGGTGGTGGTTGTTGGTGGTGGTGGTTGGTGGTTGTTGGTGGTTGGTGGTGGTGGTTGTTGGTGGTGGTTGGTGGTGGTGGTGGTTGTTGGTGGTGGTTGGTGGTTGTTGGTGGTGGTTGGTGGTTGTTGTTGGTGGTGGTGGTTGTTGGTAGTGGTGGTTGTTGGTGTTGGTGGTTGTTGGTGGTGGTGGTTGTTGGTAGTGGTGGTTGTTGTTGGTGGTGGTGGTTGGTGGTGGTGGTTGTGGTTAGCGGTGGTGGTTGTTAGTGGTAGTGGTTGTTAGTGGTGGTGGTTGTTGTTGGTGGTGGTGGTGGTGGTTGTTGGTGGTGGTGGTTGTTGGTGGTGGTGGTGGTGGTTGTTGGTGGTGGTGGTGGTTGTTGGTGGTGGTGGTGGCGGTTGTTGTTGTTGGTTGTTGTTGTTGGTGGTTGTTGTTGTTGTTGTTGGTGGTGGTGGTAGTGGTTGTTGGTGGTGGTTGTTGGTGGTGGTGGTTGTTGGTGGTGGTGGTTGTTGTTGTTGGTGGTGGTGGTGGTTGTTGGTGGTGGTGGTTGTTGCTGGTAGTGGTGGTTGTTGTTGGTGGTGGTGGTTGTTGTTGTTGGTGGTGGTGGTGGTGGTGGTGGTGGTTGTTGGTGGTGGTGGTGGTTGTTGCTGGTAGTGGTGGTTGTTGGTGGTGGTTGTTGCTGGTAGTGGTGGTTGTTGGTAGTAGTGTTGGTTGTTGTTGGTGGTGGTGGTTGCTGGTGGAGGTTGTGGTGATTGTTATCGTTGTTCTTTACGAAGACTGCCAGCTATAAAGACGAGTCCACTTACCCAGAATGTTAACACTGCATTGTGTTGCTAAGTTACCAGTACACCAGCAGTCAGCATTGTGTTGCTGAGTTACCAGTACACCAGCAGTCAGTACTGTGTTGCTAAGTTACCAGTACACCAGCAGTCAGCACTGTGTTGCTAAGTTACCAGTACACCAGCAGTCAGCATTGTGTTGCTAAGTTACCAGTACACCAGCAGTCAGCACTGTGTTGCTAAGTTACCAGTACACCAGCAGTCAGCATTGTGTTGCTAAGTTACCAGTACACCAGCAGTCAGCACTGTTGCTAAGTTACCAGTACACCAGCAGTCAGCATTGTGTTGCTAAGTTACCAGTACACCAGCAGTCAGCATTGTGTTGCTAAGTTACCAGTACACCAGCAGTCAGCATTGTGTTGCTAAGTTACCAGTACACCAGCAGTCAGCATTGTGTTGCTAGTACAACAGTACACCAGCAGTCAGCATTGTGTTGCTAAGTTACCAGTACACCAGCAGTCAGCATTGTGTTGCTAAGTTACCAGTACACCAGCAGTCAGCATTGTGTTGCTAGTACAACAGTACACCAGCAGTCAGCACTGTGTTGCTAAGTTACCAGTACACCAGCAGTCAGCACTGTGTTGCTAAGTTACCAGTACACCAGCAGTCAGCACTGTGTTGCTAAGTTACCAGTACACCAGCAGTCAGCACTGTGTTGCTAAGTTACCAGTACACCAGCAGTCAGCACTGTGTTGCTAAGTTACCAGTACACCAGCAGTCAGCATTGTGTTGCTAAGTTACCAGTACACCAGCAGTCAGCACTGTGTTGCTAAGTTACCAGTACACCAGCAGTCAGCACTGTGTTGCTAAGTTACCAGTACACCAGCAGTCAGCATTGTGTTGCTAAGTTACCAGTACACCAGCAGTCAGCACTGTGTTGCTAAGTTACCAGTACACCAGCAGTCAGCACTGTGTTGCTAAGTTACCAGTACACCAGCAGTCAGCATTGTGTTGCTAAGTTACCAGTACACCAGCAGTCAGCACTGTGTTGCTAAGTTACCAGTACACCAGCAGTCAGCATTGTGTTGCTAAGTTACCAGTACACCAGCAGTCAGCATTGTGTTGCTAAGTTACCAGTACACCAGCAGTCAGCACTGTGTTGCTAAGTTACCAGTACACCAGCAGTCAGCACTGTGTTGCTAAGTTACCAGTACACCAGCAGTCAGCACTGTGTTGCTAGTACAACAGTACACCAGCAGTCAGCACTGTGTTGCTAAGTTACCAGTACACCAGCAGTCAGCACTGTGTTGCTAAGTTACCAGTACACCAGCAGTCAGCATTGTGTTGCTAGTACAACAGTACACCAGCAGTCAGCACTGTGTTGCTAAGTTACCAGTGCACCAGCAGTCAGCACTGTGTTGCTAAGTTACCAGTACACCAGCACTGTGTTGCTAAGCACAGTCAGCATGTGTTGCTAGCACTGTGTTGCTAAGTTACCAGTACACCAGCAGTCAGCACTGTGTTGCTAAGTTACCAGTACACCAGCAGTCAGCATCGTGTTGCTAGTACACCAACAGTCAACATGGTGTTGCTTGTACACCAACAGTCAACATGGTGTTGCTAGTACACCAACAGTCAACATGGTGTTGCTTGTACACCAACAGTCAACATGGTGTTGCTTGTACACCAACAGTCAACATGGTGTTGCTTGTACACCAGCAGTCAACATGGTGTTGCTAGTACACCAGCAGTCAGCATGGTGTTGCTAGTACACCAGCAGTCAACATGGTGTTGCTAGTACACCAACAGTCAACATGGTGTTGCTAAGTACACCAGCAGTCAACATGGTGTTGCTAAGTACACCAACAGTCAACATGGTGTTGCTAGTACACCAACAGTCAACATGGTGTTGCTAGTACACCAACAGTAAACATGGTGTTGCTAGTACACCAGCAGTCAACATGGTGTTGCTAGTACACCAACAGTCAACATGGTGTTGCTAGTACACCAACAGTCATTATGGTGTTGTTAGTACACCAACAGTCAACATGGTGTTGCTAGTACACCAACAGTCAACATGGTGTTGCTAGTACACCAACAGTCAACATGGTGTTGCTAGTACACCAGCAGTCAACATGGTGTTGCTAGTACACCAGCAGTCAACATGGTGTTCCTAGTACACCAACAGTCTACATGGTGTTCCTAGTACACCAACAGTCAACATGGTGTTCCTAGTACACCAACAGTCAACATGGTGTTGCTAAGTACACCAGCAGTCAACATGGTGTTGCTAAGTACACCAGCAGTCAACATGGTGTTGGTAAGTACACCAGCAGTCAACATGGTGTTGGTAAGTACACCAACAGTCAACATGGTGTTACTAAGTACACCAGCAGTCAGCATGGTGTTGCTAAGTACACCAACAGTCAACATGGTGTTGCTAGTACACCAACAGTCAACATGGTGTTGCTAGTACACCAACAGTCAACATGGTGTTGCTAGTACACCAACAGTCAACATGGTGTTGCTAGTACACCAACAGTCAACATGGTGTTGCTAGTACACCAACAGTCAACATGGTGTTGCTAGTACACCAGCAGTCAACATGGTGTTGCTAGTACACCAGCAGTCAACATGGTGTTCCTAGTACACCAACAGTCAACATGGTGTTCCTAGTACACCAACAGTCTACATGGTGTTCCTAAGTACACCAGCAGTCAACATGGTGTTGCTAAGTACACCAGCAGTCAACATGGTGTTGCTAAGTACACCAGCAGTCAACATGGTGTTGCTAGTACACCAGCAGTCAACATGGTGTTGCTAGTACACCAGCAGTCAACATGGTGTTGCTAAGTACACCAGCAGTCAACATGGTGTTACTAAGTACACCAGCAGTCAACATGGTGTTACTAAGTACACCAGCAGTCAACATGGTGTTGCTAAGTACGCCAACAGTCAACATGGTGTTGCTAAGTACACCAGCAGTCAACATGGTGTTACTAAGTACACCAGCAGTCAGCATGGTGTTGCTAAGTACACCAGCAGTCAACATGGTGTTACTAAGTACACCAGCAGTCAACATGGTGTTACTAAGTACACCAGCAGTCAACATGGTGTTACTAAGTACACCAGCAGTCAACATGGTGTTACTAAGTACACCAGCAGTCAACATGGTGTTACTAAGTACACCAACAGTCAACATGGTGTTACTAAGTACAACAACAGTCAACATGGTGTTACTAAGTACAACAACAGTCAACATGGTGTTACTAAGTACAACAACAGTCAACATGGTGTTACTAAGTACACCAGCAGTCAACATGGTGTTACTAAGTACAACAACAGTCAACATGGTGTTACAAAGTACACCAACAGTCAACATGGTGTTACTAAGTACAACAACAGTCAACATGGTGTTACTAAGTACACCAGCAGTCAACATGGTGTTACTAAGTACACCAGCAGTCAACATGGTGTTACTAAGTACACCAGCAGTCAACATGGTGTTACTAAGTACAACAAGTCAACATGGTGTTACTAAGTACAACAGTCAGCAACAACTTTCACCTCTCAGTCACTACATAACAATGACGTTTTCATCTTCCCACTCCAAGACTGTTAATATCTTACTGTGATAATTCTGTATCTTCCACCGAGGCGACTTTCACACTTACTTTTGTATCAATCACAGTTAAAGATACGAAGCTGAGCTTAGTGTTTTTATCTGTGTAATAAGTTACCGCGCTAGGACTGAGCTCTGGGGTACTGAACTTTATACTAAGTTGACACTCCACTGTTTTTACAACTATTCTCCTCTCTTCTTTCCTCTGCTATAAATTTAAAAATCCATTTCCCTACTTTTGATTTTATATTTATTAACCATTTCATGAGCCATCACTTCACAATCGCTTTAAATAAATACCTTTTTAAAATCCATGTAAACCACAACTGCTTTTTGTTTTCTTTCGAAGCCTCAGCATCTCACCATCATTAAAAGTTGTGACTGGCAAGACCTTCGAATATACATGTGTATATCTGGTTGTTGGAGTCATCTCCCCTGCCAGTCGTTCTCTGGTCAGGCATTTTGATACCTTGATTAGTGAGGCTCCCTGACGCTAACTGCTGGCCTGGTGTACTAGCTGGTGTACTAGCAACACCATGTTGACTGCTGGTGTACTTAGCAACACAGTGCTGACTGCTGGCCTGGTGTACTAGCTGGTGTACTAGCAACACCATGTTGACTGCTGGTGTACTTAGCAACACAGTGCTGACTGCTGGCCTGGTGTACTAGCTGGTGTACTAGCAACACCATGTTGACTGCTGGTGTACTTAGCAACACAGTGCTGACTGCTGGCCTGGTGTACTAGCTGGTGTACTAGCAACACCATGTTGACTGCTGGTGTACTTAGCAACACAGTGCTGACTGCTGGCCTGGTGTACTAGCTGGTGTACTAGCAACACCATGTTGACTGGTGTACTTAGCAACACAGTGCTGACTGCTGGCCTGGTGTACTAGCTGGTGTACTAGCAACACCATGTTGACTGCTGGTGTACTTAGCAACACAGTGCTGACTGCTGGTCTGGTGTACTAGCAACACCATGTTGACTGCTGGTGTACTTAGCAACACAGTGCTGACTGCTGGCCTGGTGTACTAGCTGGTGTACTAGCAACACCATGTTGACTGCTGGTGTACTTAGCAACACAGTGCTGACTGCTGGCCTGGAGGCACTAACATCCATCTTGTTAGGGAGTCTATAACTCACCATATATCTGAAGGAAGATTTTTTTAAAAGTCTTGGGCATTTAAAATTACTGAGGAAGAAATTTAACCGAAGATATGATGAGGAAACAATGTTGGCTACTTGAGAGAGAACAATCACCCAGGCAGGTACTACAGTCGAGTTACAAGTGAGAACAATCACTCAGGCAGGTACTACAGTCGAGTCACAAGTGAGAACAATCACCCAGGCAGGTACTACAGTCGAGTCACAAGTGAGATCAATCACCCAGGCAGGTACTACAGTCGAGTCACAAGTGAGAACAATCACTCAGGTACTACAGTCGAGTCACAAGTGAGAACAATCACCCAGGCAGGTACTACAGTCGACTCACAAGTGAGAGAACAATCACCCAGGCAGGTACTACAGTCGAGTCACAAGTGAGAACAATCACCCAGGCAGGTACTACAGTCGAGTCACAAGTGAGAGAACAATCACTCAGGCAGGTACTACAGTCGAGTCACAAGTGAGAACAATCACTCAGGCAGGTACTACAGTCGAGTCACAAGTGAG
The DNA here is from genome assembly GCF_038502225.1 of Cherax quadricarinatus. Classification (NCBI taxonomy): domain Eukaryota; kingdom Metazoa; phylum Arthropoda; class Malacostraca; order Decapoda; family Parastacidae; genus Cherax; species Cherax quadricarinatus. The sequence continues at coordinate 34,746,819 of NC_091317.1, read as the reverse complement.
AGAGAGCACTCACCCAGGCAGGTACTACAGTCGAGTCACAAGTGAGAGAACAATCACCCAGGCAGGTACTACAGTCGAGTCACAAGTGAGAGAACAATCACCCAGGCAGGTACTACAGTCGAGTCACAAGTGAGAACAATCACCCAGCCAGGTACTACAGTCGAGTCACAAGTGTGAGAGAACAATCACCCAGGCAGGTACTACAGTCGAGTCACAAGTGTGAGAGAACAATCACCCAGCCAGGTACTACTGTCGAGTCACAAGTGTGAGAGAACAATCACCCAGCCAGGTACTACTGTCGAGTCACAAGTGTGAGAGAACAATCACCCAGCCAGGTACTACAGTCGAGTCACAAGTGTGAGAACAATCACCCAGCCAGGTACTACAGTCGAGTCACAAGTGAGAGAACAATCACCCAGCCAGGTACTACAGTCGAGTCACAAGTGTGAGAGAACAATCACCCAGCCAGGTACTACAGTCGAGTCACAAGTGTGAGAGAACAATCACCCAGCCAGGTACTACAGTCGAGTCACAAGTGAGAGAACAATCACCCAGCCAGGTACTACAGTCGAGTCACAAGTGTGAGAGAACAATCACCCAGCCAGGTACTACAGTCGAGTCACAAGTGTGAGAGAACAATCACCCAGCCAGGTACTACAGTCGAGTCACAAGTAACAGAACAATCACCCAACCAGGTACTACAGTCGAGTCACAAGTGTGAGAGAACAATCACCCAGCCAGGTACTACAGTCGAGTCACAAGTAACAGAACAATCACCCAACCAGGTACTACAGTCGAGTCACAAGTAACAGAACAATCACCCAACCAGGTACTACAGTCGAGTCACAAGTGTGAGAGAACAATCACCCAGCCAGGTACTACAGTCGAGTCACAAGTGAGAGAACAATCACCCAGCCAGGTACTACAGTCGAGTCACAAGTGAGAGAACAATCACCCAGCCAGGTACTACAGTCGAGTCACAAGTGAGAGAGAACAATCACCCAGCCAGGTACTACTGTCGAGTCACAAGTGAGAGAGAACAATCACCCAGCCAGGTACTACAGTCGAGTCACAAGTGAGAGACGGAAAACTTAGTTCTCCACTATTTACAATGTTCTTTTCTGTCTAATGACTATATATATACCTAAACTTGTAAGACGACAGGTAAATATTACAAATTTTAATTCTCCTTCAGTATACACTTACCATTTACACACAACCATTAACAGTTGTAACAAGACAGTCAAAAAACTAATTAATTTTCAAGGCTTTGAAGTGTAGGATGAGAAGAGCCGTCGTGTACAACAGCTCAGCAGGACACAAATAGCGAACCAGGAAGAGGGAACACAGGGTCAATATACTGCTTTAAACAGGATAGATCAAAACAAAATGGGGAGATGGGACAGAGAAGAAAGAAGGGATAAGAGAGGAGGGGTAAGGAAGGTAAGGAATAAGAGAAGGGATAAGAGACGAGATGCAGGATAGAAGAGAAGGGATAAGAGACGAGATGCAGGATAGAAGAGAAAGAATAAGGATTCAGAGAATATGGGAAGAAAGGAGAGGCGAAGAGGAAAAAAATGATAAAAAGAGATAGGGTTGATGCAAATTTGAAGACCGATGGGACCAAAAGGTCATCGATCGCTTTACACAAGTGTTCCACACTCACTCATCAGCCACTACCACCACCTCGCCTCGTCTACCACCAAGCAAAATACATTCACACAAGCACACTCGTATATCATAAGAGGTTACTACGTCACGAATACGTTAACTCCTCGTCAAATTTAATAGTATAAAATCAGGAGCTAGAAGTTCACCGAGGTCCGGCCAGACACCTCGGTGGTTATAAAAACACAAATGCAATAATGACGAAGCCGAGGGCAGAGTAAAACTGTGCAGCAGCAGCAGCACGCTACCAGCTGCACAGAGCAGCAGGAACACCTGCGAGCAGGTGGTCATGGATGAGGTGTGCACAAACCTCGTTTTACATAAGTGTAAAAATGGAAGAGGATAGACATGAGAGGGGGGGTGAGTGAAGAGGCAAACAAGGTATGGGCAATAAAGATGTCAACAAACTGGCAGAATTTACTCCTAAAAAAGGTTCATTACTCTCCTTCCTTCATCTCCCCTCCCTCATGTTAATGTAACTATAAACATGTCTTACATTACTGCAGTTCAAGTCACTGGATAACTAACAATAACTGAGGATAACCGAGGATAATAGAGGATAACTGAGGATAACCGAGAATAACCTAACGGTGTAAAACAAGATTCTCAACATAATACAACAGAGAGAACTTTCTTGGGCACGACCAGCCATCCGAACTTTAACTATAAAGATACTAACTACCCTCCACAACCTACCCTGATGTACTAACTACCCTCCACAACCTACCCTGGTGTACTAACTACCCTCTACAACCTACCCTGGTGTACTAACTACACTCCACAACCTACCCTGGCGTACTAACTACCCTCCACAACCTACCCTGTTGTACTAACTACCCTCCACAATCTACCCTGGTGTACTAACTACCCTCCACAACCTACCCTGGTGTACTAACTACCCTCCACAACCTGCCCTGGTGTACTAACTACCATCCACAACCTACCCTGATGTACTAACTACCCTCCAAACCTACCCTGGAGTACTAACTACCCTCCACAACCTGCCCTGATGTACTAACTACCCTCCACAACCTACCCTGATGTACTAACTACCCTCCACAACCTGCCCTGATGTACTACCCTCCACAACCTACCCTGTTGTACTAACTACCGTCCACAACCTACCCTGGTGTACTAACTACCCTCCACAACCTACCCTGGTGTACTAACTACCCTCCACAACCTACCATGGTGTACTAACTACCCTCCACAACCTACCCTGGTGTACTAACTACCCTCCACAACCTACCCTGGTGTACTAACTACCCTCCACAACCTACCCTGGTGTACTAACTACCCTCCACAACCTACCCTGATGTACTACCATCCACAACCAACCCTGATGTACTAACTCCCCTCCACAACCTACCCTGGCGTACTAACTACCCTCCACAACCTGCCCTGATATACTAATTACCCTCCACAACCTGCCCTGATGTACTACCTTCCACAACCTACCATGGTGTACTAACTACCCTCCACAACCTACCCTGGTGTACTAACTACCCTCCACAACCTACCCTGATGTACTAACTACCCTCCACAACCTGCCCTGATGTACTAACTACCCTCCACAACCTGCCCTGATGTACTAACTACCAACCTACCCTGATGTACTAACTATCCTCCACAACCTGCCCTGATGTACTAACTACCCTCCACAACCTGCCCTGATGTACTATCCTCCACAACCTGCCCTGATGTACTACCCTCCACAACCTGCCCTGATGTACTAACTACCCTCCACAACCTTCCCTGATGTACTAACTACCCTCCACAACCTGCCCTGATGTACTAACTACCCTACACAACCTGCCCTGATGTACTAACTACCCTCCACAACCTGCCCTGATGTACTAACTACCCTCCACAACCTGCCCTGGTGTACTAACTACCCTCCACAACCTACCCTGGTGTACTAACTACCCTCCACAACCTACCCTGGTGTACTAACTACCCTCCACAACCTACCCTGGTGTGCTAACTACCCTCCACAACCTACCCTGGTGTGCTAACTACCCCTCCACAACCTACCCTGGTGTACTAACTACCCTCCACAACCTACCCTGGTGTACTAACTACCCTCCATAACCTACCCTGGAGTACTAACTACCCTCCACAACCTACCCAGGTGTACTAACTATCCTCCACAACCTACCCTGATGTACTAACTACCCTTCACGACCTGCCCTGATGTACTAACTACCCTCCACAACCTACCCTGGTGTACTAACTACCCTCCACAACCTACCCTGGTGTGCTAACTACCCTCCACAACCTACCCTGGTGTGCTAGCTACCCTCCACAACCTACCCTGGTGTACTAACTACCCTTCACAACCTACCCTGGTGTACTAACTACCCTCCACAACCTACCCTGGTGTACTAACTACCCTCCACAACCTACCCTGGTGTGCTAACTACCCTCCACAACCTACCCTGGTGTGCTAACTACCCCTCCACAACCTACCCTGGTGTGCTAACTACCCCTCCACAACCTACCCTGGTGTACTAACTACCCTCCACAACCTACCCTGATGTACTAACTACCCTCCACAACCTGCCCTGATGTACTAACTACCCTCCACAACCTACCCTGGTGTACTAACTACCCTCCACAACCTACCCTGGTGTACTAACTACCCTCCACAACCTACCCTGGTGTGCTAACTACCCTCCACAACCTACCCTCCATAACCTACCCTGGTGTACTAACTACCCTCCACAACCTACCCTGGTGTACTAACTACCCTCCACAACCTACCCTGGAGTTCTAACTACCCTCCCCAACCTACCCTGGTGTACTAACTACCCTCCACAACCTACCCTGGTGTACTAACTACCCTCTACAACCTACCCTGATGTACTACCCTCCACAACCTACCCTGGTGTACTAACTACCCTCCACAACCTACCCTGGTGTACTAACTACCCTCCACAACCTACCCTGGTGTACTAACTACTCTCCACAACCTACCCTGGTGTACTAACTACCCTTCACAACCTACCCTGGTGTACTAACTACCCTCCACAACCTACCCTGGTGTATTAACTACCCTCCACAGCCTACCCTGGTGTACTAACTACCCTCCACAACCTACCCTGGTGTACTAACTACCCTCCACAACCTACCCTGGTGTACTAACTACCCTCCACAACCTACCCTGGTGTACTAACTACCCTCCACAACCTACCCTGGTGTACTAACTACCCTCCACAACCTACCCTGGTGTACTAACTACCCTCCACAACCTACCCTGGTGTACTAACTACCCTCCACAACCTACCCTGGTGTACTAACTACCCTCCACAACCTACCCTGGTGTACTAACTACCCTCCACAACCTACCCTGGTGTACTAACTACACTCCACAACCTACCCTGGTGTACTAACTACACTCCACAACCTACCCTGGTGTACTAACTACACTCCACAACCTACTCTGGTGTGCTAACTACACTCCACAACCTACCCTGGTGTACTAACTACACTCCACAACCTACCCTGGTGTACTAACTACACTCCACAACCTACCCTGGTGTACTAACTACACTCCACAACCTACCCTGGTGTACTAACTACACTCCACAACCTACCCTGGTGTACTAACTACCCTCCACAACCTACCCTGGTGTACTAACTACCCTCCACAACCTACCCTGGTGTACTAACTACCCTCCACAACCTACCCTGGTGTACTAACTACACTCCACAACCTACCCTGGTGTACTAACTACACTCCACAACCTACCCTGGTGTACTAACTACACTCCACAACCTACCCTGGTGTACTAACTACACTCCACAACCTACTCTGGTGTACTAACTACACTCCACAACCTACCCTGGTGTGCTAACTACACTCCACAACCTACCCTGGTGTACTAACTACACTCCACAACCTACCCTGGTGTACTAACTACACTCCACAACCTACCCTGGTGTACTAACTACCCTCCACGACCTACCCATCTAACAAATTCCCACTTACATCAACACCCTGTCAACCTGGCCACACCCACCACCACCCTCTCAACCTGGCCACACCCACCACCACCACCCTCTCAACCTGGCCACACTCACCACCACCACCACCCTCTCAACCTGGCCACACCCACCACCACCCTTTCAACCTGGCCACACCCACACCCCTCCTCTCAACCTGGCCACACCCACCACCACCCTCTCAACCTGCCCACACCCACCACCACCACCATCCTCTCAACCTGCCCACACCCACCACCACTACTCTCTCAACCTGCCCACACCCACCACCACTACCCTCTCAACCTGCCCAAACCCACCACCACTACCCTCTCAACCAGCTCACACCCACCACCATCCTCTCACAACCTGGCCACACCCACCACCCCCCTCTCAACCTGGCCACACCCACCATTCCCACCCTCTCAACCTGCCCACACCCACCACCACCACCCTCTCAACCTGTCCACACCCACCACCATCCTCT